>NC_139802.1:43636592-43639092 GCF_963457635.1 Microchirus variegatus
ATGCATCTAAATCTCTCGTTCGTTACCAAAAAAGTGTTTTAAGCTTCGATTGACCTGCGGTTAAGCCCCGCCCCCCCCTTAGCTAATTTGATCAAACAGCTACGTTAGCATGCAGTTTTGGATGAAAACGTATGTTCATCTGTGTTTTTAGAGCTAAGATCATGTTGTTAGCACGAAGCTAACATGGTGTTTGTGCTCAGCTAGCTTGGTGTTTAGGTGTTTAAAGTTGTTTAGCGGCGTGAACGTGTCGTCTGTCGAGACGTTTTAAACACAAGTACACAGATGAACGTAGCAGCTACTGAGCTAACGTCCCTGTCAACACTGAGGTTGGTTTTAATGTTAGCAGCCATTAGCTAACATTCGCTAACTAGCAAAGAATTGTTTGCTTCTCTCCCGTTGAGTTTCTTTCCATTTTTGCGCTTGTTTCACTACTTTTTTCCACTTTTTACTTTATAAAACTGCCAAAATGTGACGTCACACGTCAGGTTTCAGCCTAGCATGATATGGAATGTGGAAATAACTTCCTATTTTTGTGCGCCGCTTTTAATATTCCATTCCTTGGACTACCTTATATTTAGCTTAGTTCATTGTTTATTTCACATAAAAATGTGATAAAACATCATGATTTATGTTCATCTGTGTGGTTTAGCTGTTGTTTCAGTGACTTTTAGTCAAAGAAAGAACATAAATTTAGAGCTAAGATCATGAAGCTAGCGTGGTGTTTGTGCTCAGTTAGCTTGGTGTTGTGTTTATGTGTAAAGTTGTTTAGCAATCATGCACATAGCCGCGTGATTGTGTCGTCAACACTGGAGTTGGTTTTAATGTTAGCAGCCATTTGCTTATTTTCAAAAATTCATTAAAATTATCCCTTAAGAGATTTGCAAATATTTTCAACTGATCCTTGTTCAGGGTGATGCCGACTATTATGAAGGTTAATTTCAAGTCATTCTGAGATACTTTTTGTTTTTGGGAAGAAAGTCAGCTCACTGTCAAAGTGCATCAGGGCAAATGGATCATTTTGTGATTTTCAAAAATTCATGAAAATTATCCCTTAAGACATTTGCAAATATTTTCAACTGATCCTTGTTCAGAGTGATGCCGACTATTATGGTGGTTAATTTCAAGTCATTCTGAGATACTTTTTGTATTTGAGAAGAAAGTCAGCTCACTGTCAAAGTGCATCAGGGCAAATGGATCATTTCCTGAATTTCAAAAATTCATGAAAATTATTCCTTAAGAGATTTGAAAATATTTTCAATGCATCCTTGTTTAGGGCGATGCCGACTATTATGATGGTAAATTTCAAGTCATTCCGAGATACTTTTTGTTTTTGAGAAGAAAGTCAGCTCACTGTCAAAGTGCATCAGTGCAAATGGATCATTTCCTGATTTTCAAAAATTAATTAAAATTATTCCTTAAGAGATTTGAAAATATTTTCAACGGATCCTTGTTCAGGGCGATGCCGACTATTATGATGGTAAATTTCAAGTCATTCTGAGATACTTTTTATTTTTTTGAAGAAAGTCAGCTCACTGTCAAAGTGCATCAGGGCAAATGGATCATTTTCGAAAATTTCAAAAATTCATGAAAATTATTCCTTAAGACATTTGCAAAAATTTTCAACGGATCCTTGTTAAGGGCGATGCCGACTATTATGATGGTAAATTTCAAGTCATTCCGAGATACTTTTTGTTTTTGAGAAGAAAGTCAGCTCACTGTCAAAGTGCATCAGGGCAAATGGATCATTTCCTGATTTTCAAAAATTAATTAAAATTATTCCTTAAGAGGTTTGCAAATATTTTCAACAGATACATGTTCAAGGCGATGCCGACTATTATGATGGTAAATTTCAAGTCATTCTGAGATACTTTTTGTTTTTGAGAAGAAAGTCAGCTCACTGTCAAAGTGCATCAGGGCAAATGGATCATTTTCGAAAATTTCAAAAATTCATGAAAATTATTCCTTAAGACATTTGCAAATATTTTCAACGGATCCTTGTTCAGGGTGATGCCGACTATTATGAAGGTTAATTTCAAGTAATTCTGAGATACTTTTTGTTTTTTAGAAGAAACTCAGCTCACTGTCAAAGTGCATCAAGGAAAATGGATCATTTTCTTATTTTCAAAAATTCATTTAAATTATTCCTTAAGAGATTTGCAAATATTTTAAACGGATCCGTGTTCAGGACGATGCAGACTATTATGATGGTAAATTTCAAGCTGCTGTAATTGGTCCGTCTGTGTTTGAGGGGTGGGGCTTAGCCTTGGCCCCCCCCGTCATCTGATTAGCTCCAGAGCATCAGTGAGGAGCCAAAAGCCGCGATGACGCCTCGTCCTCTGGTCGCCTCAGCGTTGCCTGGTCTTTGTGTCGTGTTTACAGACTCGCTGAGTCTTCATTGATTGAAGGAGTGTGCACTGACAGACTGACAAATAGCCTTTTTATTAACGGCCCCGTCTGTGTCTGCTCGCCAGAGATTGCAGAGAAGAACAATTCAATTCAG
>NC_139802.1:43644092-43648526 GCF_963457635.1 Microchirus variegatus
TTAATAGAGCTCCTCCTCTTTTAATTGAAAAAGTTAAAGGAGGCGACGAGGTGAGGATGTTATTACGGCGCAGGGGGAGATGAATGGTTTTAGCCTCTGAGGGTTAATGAGCGCGCGGGGGAGCAGGGGGAGGGATTCTGGACACCAGGGTCAACCCTCTGTCTGTGTGTGTGTGTGTGTGAAAATCAGCGTCCACGAGAATAAAAGCTGAGCTGCACAAGGTTTTTTTGCGTCAGAATCTGAACTTTAGCTCATTTTCTATTCCAGCCGCAGTGATTTCACATGTGACGTATTCCGGTTGTAGTCAGAAGTCGGAATTTCCGAGATAAGGAATGTAGCTACTAGTTTGTGTTCGCAAAAATTCCTCGTAGAGCGTTGTTATCGGCTGATGTTGCTGTCAGCTAGCCTAAGATACGTTAGTTTCCCCCCCCCCGACTTCTCAACCGGAACCCGATCGACTCCCAGTTCCGACATCCGACTTCCGAAGTAAATGGAACGCACACATAGTCTCAAACAATGGTTACCGTTTTCTTTGTGGTCTCTTTTGACAAAGTATTTGAAGTAGTGTTCGACAAAGTGTTTTACGTAGTTTTTGACGAAGTGTTTGACGTCCTTTTTGACGTAGCTTTGACAAAGTGTTTGACTTTTTTTTGACGAAGTGTTTTACGAAGTTTTTGACGAAGTGTTTTCAGAGTTTTTGACGAAGTGTTTGTCAAAGCTACGTCAAAAAGTACGTCAAAGTGTTAGACTTATTTTTGACGAATTGTTAGACGAAGTGTTTTACGAAGTGTTTTACGAAATGTTTTACGAAGTGTTTTACGTAGTGTTTTACGTAGTGTTTTATGTAGTGTTCGACTAAGTGTTTGACGTAGTGTTTGACGAAGTGTTCGGAGTAGTTTTCGACGTAATTTCTAACGTAGTGTTTTACGAAGTGTTTGACGTAGTTTTTGACATAGTTTTTGACGTAGTGTTCGTTTAATTAAGACATCGATCATTTTAATGCCAGCGCATCATTAACTGCGTCTTTACGAGTTTAGAACGACACCCCTAGTGGTGGCGGCTGGTAAACGCGCCCCACATTACATGAGTTTTTTTTTTCTTTCCCAGCTGCTACAGACGGGGTTTTTCTTTTGTGTGTGTGTGTGTGTGTGTGTGTGTGTGTGTGTGTGTGTGTCATAAATGTGTTTGTTGTCTCGGGGCCAAAAAGACTAATCACTGAGTTTTCCTGAGGACGACAGACGTCGTAAAACAACGACGCGACCACAAGGTCGTCAGCTGTGACACTGTGTGCGTGTGTGTGTGTGTGTGGAGCAGCAACATTATTATTATTATTTTCAAACCCGTACGTAAACGAGTGGTCATTTATTTTCCCGCCGGATTAAAAAGCGTCACGAAAACCTCGTTTATTCGTCAGTGAATTCTGTAGCGGTGGAAAGTGATTTAATCACCAACGACGCCACAAAACGAGACAAATCAAGCGCTCCTTTATTTATTTTTTTTCTTCATTTCTGTTTAATTTCTGAAAGTGATCCAGTTTTCCTCCTCCTCCTCCTCCTCCTCCTCCTCCTCCTCCTCCTCCTCCTCCTCCTCCTCCTCCTCCTCCTCCCCTGTCGGCCCCTCCCCTCCCCATCATTTATTAATGGTAAGAGGTCTGCGTAAAGCATTAGTCGTGTTTGTGATAAACCATTAGTGATGTATTTCATTTCTCTGTAGGAAACCGGGGGCCGAGCGCTGGGGGCCGTTAATATCCGTTAACGTTAAGAGGCGGCGGAAAGGGGGGAAGAGGTTCCTCCCTCTGAGGTGATTAGACGCGTCCATTTAGTTAGAGGACGCACACACACACACGCACACACACACACACACGCACACACATGCACACACACACGTTGACCAACACATTATCATGTTCACAAACCCTCAGACGTCTGAAAAACACACACATTTAAAGCAACAGTTCAGCTACTTTATCTGTTTTTTTTAAACTAAACTTGTCTTAAAACTATTTTTTTTTACTTTTTAATTCAGAAAGATTGCGTCAGTTTGTCGTTTTTTTTGCGCTAATTCCGACTTAATTTGCACTAAATTCGTCTGAAACATTTGTTTTTTCCCCAACTTTTCTCTTTAAAGACGACAAACTAACAATAATATACATTAAAATGTGACTATTTTTATTTTCTCAGACCGGTACGTTTTTTAAAAGTTATGTAAAACGCACATTTTTAAAGGCGCCATATGTAAGAATGTGGCCAAAAACGGTTACTACATTCAAATCCAAAATACCGAGGTCTTTTAGGTTTCGTTTTCTGACGTAACTGGCAACCCGTGGTTTGCTCGACTGCTGAGACTCTACTGACTGCAATGATTGGTAGACGGCGGTAGGTGGCGCCACATGCCAAAACATGATTTTAAAACATAAACATGATTTGCAGTCTGCAAAATATTTTTTTTTAATGTAAATATTTTGTCTGTACTGTTGTTGTTGGTGAGTTCAGTTTGTTATATGAACATTATTCCTGAGTCTCTGTGACATATTAGGAGGATTTTATGGCCAGTTGATTTAGATTTATTACATAATGCACCTTTAAAGACGACAAACTATCAATTAATTCAGAAAGATTGCGTTAGCTTGTCGTTTTTTTTGCGCTAATTCCGACTTAATTTGCACTAAATTCGTCTGAAACATTTGTTTTTCCCCCAACTTTTCTCTTTAAAGTCGACAAACTATCAATTATATACATTAAAACGTGACTATTTTCATTTTCTCAGACAGGTACGTTAATTAAAACTTATTTAAAACACATTGTTTAACTAAAAGTTTGGAAAAAAATCTGCTAATTTGTTGTTTGGGGAAACCCCTAAAAAATATCTCCCATGTTCCATCTGAGGGCCCCAACCCAGTATTTGAGAACCACTAATTAATAAAAAAATAATGTCACGGGTTCATTAGTCCAAAGTTTCTGCCCCTTTACACAATTATATAAAATTAAATATTGAACTTTTCCAAACAAGGAGGAAGAGGAAAGTCTTTTCCACCCGCCAAAATAAAATACATTAAAAATACATGATGACCAACACATTATCAGGCAAATTAGTTAGTTTTAATTAGTTTTTACAGAGGATTTGTCAGTCTTTATTAGTTATAGTAGTATCATAATAGTAATATTTATGTAAACACACTTTTTTGACTCTATATTCTAGTTTTTAATCCACTTTATTTATATTTACTGTATATATTTTTTTTAAAGAGAAAGTCACAAGAAATGTCGTCACACTTCTTCTTTTAGCAACTTCCTGTCGATCGATACTGAAGTTTTTCCTCGTGGGTAAGTCATCACGTGAGTTTGTTCTCGTCAAATTTTGGTAAATCAGTGAATTTAAACGTGTTATTTTGTGAAGTCGGTGTTTGAAAACCTTCTTCACGATTCACCGCAGTGACACAAAGTGACCACACGAGGCAAGCGGTCGACCAGAAGCTCCTGTGTCTCTGTGAGCTAAAAAAAAAAAAGCTGATTTTCTCTATGGACTTTTGGTGTGGGAGAGTGAACAATGTGTGTGTGCGTGTGTGTGTGTGTGTGTGTGTGTGTCCTAATCGCTGTGATTAGGTCGCCTCTCGACAATCAACTCTGATTTGTTCAGCAAGACACAAAGAGAGGATCTTTGAAAAGCAGCAGAATGACCCTTTAATCTGTGTGTGTGTGTGTGTGTGTGTGTGTGTGTGTGTGTGTGTGTGTGTGTGTGTGTGTGTGTGTGTGTGTGTGTGTGTGTGTGTGTGTTGGTCTCTGGAGTTTTCACAGACAGGATCAGATATAAATTAATAATGATGATCATCGTGTGCAGCTGGTGTGAGTTTGTCTTTTAAGGCTCAACAAAAAACAACAATTTTCTCTTCCTAGTATTGATATTAGCCCCTCCCCCAAAAACATAATGTGTGTGTGTGTGTGTGTGTGTGTCACCAGAGGATACAAATGTTAACATGGACTATGTCACTTTTATCTACAAGACAATTTACTGATGTTATTTAAGCTGAAATAAACACTTTTCTGATTGAATTTGTCTCAAATAGTCGTTTAACATTTCTTTTATTTTGTAAGACGACAAACTATTGTGACCTAAATTGCGATTATTCAGTAAAATGTGACAATTTTCATTTTGAATTTGGGATAAAAGCAAAAAATTCTCAGATCAGTAAATTAATTAAAACCAATTTTTAAAAAAAACATAGAAACACATACTTTAAATTAAAGTTTAGGAAAAATTCTGCAAAATTGTTCTTAGGGACCCCAAAAAATCCCCCATGACCCATCTGAGGG
Organism: Microchirus variegatus; assembly: GCF_963457635.1. Classification (NCBI taxonomy): domain Eukaryota; kingdom Metazoa; phylum Chordata; class Actinopteri; order Pleuronectiformes; family Soleidae; genus Microchirus; species Microchirus variegatus. Next base: position 43,648,403 of record NC_139802.1, read on the forward strand.
TCCCGACCCAGTGTTTGAGAACCACTAACCTTAATCTCGGTGTTAAAGAGTTTGCATTCTTGGATTTATATTTACATTAGTCCAGAGTTCACTCTAAATATTGAATATTGAACTATTCCAGAAA
>NC_139802.1:43648726-43706226 GCF_963457635.1 Microchirus variegatus
GGAGAAGGAGGAAGAGGAGGTTTATATTTTCCATCTCCTCTCACCTAATTCTCCCATTTGTCTTTTCTCTGCTCTGGAAAAGAAAGAAATTGACCTTTAGTTTCAGGAGCTGCTGGACACACGGTCACATGATCATCAGAGATTATCCTTATTATTGTATCTGTAAAATATAAACTTTATTTACAAGAACAACATAATCACAGGAAATAAACAGGTCATGTGACTCATGTTGATATAAAATCTGTAATTTGTTGATTCAGTTCATTTAGATGTTTGTGACATTTCTCCTAATTTCAAAGACGTAATTCTGTAGTTTTTAGGATTGTTTGGGGCAGAGATTATATCAGATTATACATTGTTTTACTACTAATAATACAACATTTACTACTTTCATATAATGTAATATAATATAATAAAATATGATATGACATAATATAATATAATATAATATAATATAATAGAATAGAATAGAATGTAATATAATATAATGTAATATAATATGATATGATATAATATAATATAATAGAGTAGAATAGAACATCTTTATTGTAACATTGAGTCCAATTCTTCTAAGAAGAAAGAAAAAATACATCCTAAAATATAAAATATATTGCTTAATATGTAATAGAATATTTATTTCTTAAATACATTAATAAAATAAAATGTAAACAGTAAAAATAAAACCACTAAAACCAGAAAAAGGACGTCACACAGGAAGTCAAGTTTATCAGCGTTTGTTTCTTTTTTTGTCTATTTCCTGTTTTATTTTGGTAATTCCTCTTTTTCCTCCGTGTCCATAAAAACTGGATTTAACGTAAGTGATTTAAAATAATCTCCCTGAATCTGTGAGCCTTAATTTAGCAAATCACTCACCATTCACTGCTTTTTACGTCATAGATTAACAACAGGAAGCTGGATTATGTGTCTCTTTATAATCCGCTCGCTCACTCTTTCTGCACCAAAAGTTAACAGACTCATATTAGTCACAATTATTTTTGACTGATATTGAAATCATGATTAATAGACCCGACATTCATTGATTTCAAAACTTGAGTATAAAACTTTTTTTTTTTTTGAAAACTCGAGTTTCAAAGTGGAGATCTCGAATATTTGAAAAAAAAAAAATTTGAAAAAAAAAAAATCGTCATTTTTTTGGAAACTCGAGATCTCGACTTTCCTAAAAAATATATAAAAACATTTTTTTGATGAAAATTTTTTTGGGAAAAAAAAAAAAGTTTTCCACACGTCACACGCTTGCTGCAGCTGCACGTAACACGGGTGCATTCAAGGTGTTTTTCGAGCATAGGAATTTACATACACGTACATTACACGCATTAATCGCTTTTCTTCGATTATAATGTTTGTATGATCGTGAGAAGCCAAAATCAAAATCATGAATAAAATTCAATTAATCGTCCAGCCCTAGTTTAGACCCCCCTCAAATTTTGCCTTTGAGGCTTTCAGGGGACGCTAAACCCCCCAGAGCCCCCTGTATTTTGCACAGTGGGGAAAAGTGACACAGATTCACCATTTCCTGCTCTGCGTCATAGATTAACAGGCTTTTTTTTTTTTTTTTTTTTACCCTAACAGGAAACTGGATTATGTGTCTCTTTGTAAATCCACTCACTCAATCTGCACCAAAAGTTTACAGAGGGGAACAAAAAAAAAAAAATCAAGCGTTGACCCTGAAAGTGAAGAAGGAGACGACGACGACGACAGCACAGACGTCTGGAGATTGAACATTCGTGGTCTGACTCTGGTCAGTATGGCCTTGTAACGCACACACACACACACACACACACACACACACACACACACACACACACACACACACACACACACACACACACACACACACACACACACACACACACACACACACAGCTGTTTGCAGTCTAAACGATGAGTGATGTACTGTTCGTCTGCTGTCCTCCATCGATACAGTGGACATGACAAAGCACTGCAGCCTACTCCATTTACACACACACACACACACACACACACACACACACACACACACACACACACACACACACACACACACACACACACACACACACACACACACACACGAGCCGGTTCAATCTTGAGGTCGTGATGATGAATTATGAAATGTGGAAAGTGGATTTTTCAGCGTGACCTTGGACGTTTACACTCGGCGTGTGAGCTCACGCTCAGCTGACTGAGTTCACTCTGTAAACACAGCATTCGCGTGTTCACACCGTTCACACGCTCACGCACTAGAGAAGGAAGCTGACCTTGCTGTGAGCGCCCCCTGTGCTCCCTCGTGGCATCACAACGCGGCGGACATTCTTATTCATAGCAAAGAAAACAAGACATTTTAGACACTTAAAGGTACAGTAGGTAAGATTTGGCCACATTTATTGTTCCACAGTGCAGCTAAAACGATACGATACGATACGATACGATACGATACGATACGATACGATACGATACGATACGATACGATACGATACGATGCGATGCGATACGATATGCTACGCTACGATACAGTACAATACGGTACTATACGATAACAAAAGATACAATAGGGTAAGCAAAAGATACGATGCAATAACCAAAGATACAATAGGATAACAAAAGATGCGATACGATAAGGAAAAGATACGGTAGGATAGCATAACAAAAGATACCAAATGATAACAAAAAGATACCAAAGATAAGATACGATATGATGAGAAAAAGATACAATACGATACAATACAATAAGAAAAAGATACGATATGATAAGCTAAAATATGATACAATAACAAACGATACGATATCATAAGAAAGAGATACGATATGATAAGAAAAAAGATACAATACAAAATGAAAAAGATATGATACAATAATTAAAGATACGATATGATACAATACGATACTATGCGATACGAAAAGGTACATGATACGATACGATATGCTACGATAGAGTACAATACGGTACTATACGATAACAAAAGATACGATATGATAATGAAAAGATACGATAAGAAAGAAAATATGATGCGATAACTAAAGATACCATATGATAAGAAAAAGATACAATATGATGCGATACGATAACCAAAGATACTATACAATAAGTAAAGATACGATAAGATACAATACGATACTATGCGATACGAAAAGATACATGATACAATACGATATGCTACGATACAGTACAATACGGTACGATAACAAAAGATACAATAGGATAAGCAAAAGATACGATGCAATAACCAAAGATACAATACGATAACAAAAGATGCGATACGATAAGGAAATGATACGGTAGGATAGCATAACAAAAGATACCAAATTATAACAAAAAGATACCAAAGATAAGATACAATATGATGAGAAAAAGATACAATACAATACAATAAGAAAAAGATACGATACGATAAGCTAAAATATGATACAATAACAAACGATACGATATCATAAGAAAGAGATACGATATGATAAGAAAAAAGATACAATACAAAATGAAAAAGATATGATACAATAAGTACGATACTATGCGATACGAAAAGATACATGATACGATACGATATGCTACGATACAGTACAATACGGTACTATACGATAACAAAAGATACGATATGATAACGAAAAGATACGATAAGAAAAAAAATATGATGCGATAACTAAAGATACCATATGATAAGAAAAAGATACAATATGATGCGATACGATAACCAAAGATACAATACAATAACAAAAGATACGATAAGATACAATACGATACTATGCGATACGAAAAGATACATGATACGATACGATATGCTACGATACAGTACAATACGGTACGATAACAAAAGAAACGATACGATATGATAAGAAAAAGATACAACGTGTGCTAATTTAAATGAATCACACAAATCTGTATATATTGATATTTAATATTATTTATAGTATTTGAATCATATTTTCAGAGCGGTTTAAGTGATGGGGAGGGGCTTGTTTGTATCTGTATGTGTGTGTGTGTGTGTGTGTGTGTGTGTGTGTGTGTGTAATTTCACGCTCCCCCGATCGTCCACTTCGACGTCTATTGATTACGAATTGACTCCGTCTTGAGACGTGAACTCGGCCGATTGGTTTCATATCAGCGTTCACATGAAAATCTGATTAACTTGATTCACGGCTTCATTTTTATTTGAGAACTGGTGAACTGAGCAACAACCACACACTCTATATATATATATATATATATATATATGTATCTATATATATATGTATCTATATACTGTACAGACCTGTATTCTCTTAAATAGCCATCGGGGGGCGACCCCACAAACGTTGTATGTGATTTATGACGTCAATGAACGTTTCCCTGAGGAGTTCTTCACGAGAACACGGCATCCATTTTGTGAATTACAATACAGCGGGGTGATTTAGGGGCGGGGCTAAGCTGTGATTGACAGCTTCAATTGGTATATTGCATTCACCTAAAATCAATGTTCAAAGGGCTCTGTTTTTACGAGATCTATTTTCCATGGTCTGTTTTCGCAATATTTTTTTGTGCGTCTGTTTTTAGGAAGAAAAAAATTTGGAGTCTGTTTTCCGTAGAAAAATTTCAGGTCTGTTTTTACGATAAAATTTTTTTCAGGTCTGTTTTTGCGAGATTTTTTTATTCCGTGGCCTGTTTTTGCGAGATAATTTTTGGGCTCTGCTTTCGGGTTCTGTTTGTACAAAGAAAAACATTTCGGGGTCTGTTTTTACGTGATTTTTTTTTTTTCGTGTTCTGTTTTTTTACGGAAACTAAGAATGGTGGTCTGTTTTTGCCGAGATGTTTTTCTGTCAGTTTGTTTCTATGAAATTATTTTTTCCGGGATCTGTTTTTACAACAGTTTTTCTGTGGGTATGTTTTTACGAAGAAAAAAAATGTGGGTTCTGTTTTTTCCGAGATTTTTTACAGGTCTGTTTTTACGCATTTTTTTTTTCGTGGTCTGTTTTTACGGAAACTAAGAAAGGTGGTCTGTTTTTCCGAGATTTATTTTTTCAGAGTCTGTTTTTCCGAAGAAAAAAAAATGTGGTCTGTTTTTCCGAGATTTTTTTACAGGTCTGTTTTTACGCATTTTTTTTTTCGTGGTCTGTTTTTACGGAAACTAAGAATGGTGGTCTGTTTTCCCGACATTTATTTTTTCAGAGTCTGTTTTCCGAAGAAAAAAAAATGGGGTCTGTTTTTACGAGATTTTTTCTTGTTAAAATTTTATGCAAATTTTTTTTACATAAAACAAATTTCCAGGGTCTTTTTTTTTTACAAGATTTCTTTTTAATAAAATAATTTTTGGTGAATGCAATACGCTTCCGTAAAATTCTGTTTCTCAGCCAAACGAAAAGTCCGTATCAGCAGTAAAGCGTCACCCGATTTAAGTTCGGCCCGAAAAAATTTTGAAATAACCTTATAACCTGCAGCAGCTGCAACATGGCCCACTTTAACACACAGCTGAGGGATGACCCAGGTGTGTGTGTGTGTGTGTGTGTGTGTGTGTGTGTGTGTGTTTGTGTGTGTGTGTGTGTGTGTGTGTGTGTGTGTGTGTGTGTGTGTGTGTGTGACAGCGAGAGACGTTCGATTTAAAGCTATATGTACGTTCAAAAGCTGTGTGTGTGTGTGTGTCTCAGACCAGTAGAAAGGTCAACGTTGAAATGTCAGCAGCCTCTTTGTGTGTGTGTGTGTGTGTGTGTGTGTGTGTGTGTGTGTGTGTGTGTGTGTGTGTGTGTGTGTGTGTGTGTGTGTGTGTGTGTGTGTGTGTGTGTGTCTGTGTGTGTGTGTGTGTGTGTGTGTGTGTGTGTGTGCCTGCCTCTTGTTGTCTTGTCAGGTTGTGTTTTGGTACAAACACGTGTGCAGAATGACTGACATTAAAGGAACCTTCAGCAGCACAGAATGTCACTCTGTTGATCCGTATCAACAGAAGAGGGAAGACGCCAACGCTGAATCCTCCTATAATATATATATATCTATATATCTATATATCTATAGATATATAGATATATAATCTATTAGATTAGAGTCTGGAGCTGATAAGATTTTATACTTTTAAAAAAATATGTTATTTCTCGTTTCTGCAAAACGGACTCAAACCTTTGCAGCTATGCGTCAAATTCCTCTATTTTACCCTTTTATATATATTATACTGTCGAATTATACATTGATGTTTTGAAGCCTCGAGATTAAAAATTGTTTACGTTTTTTTTTTTTGCGACAGGAAGTTCACAGACGTCACCAGGCTCCTGTTGGACGACCACCAGCTGTCAATCACAGTGGTGTCCACTCCTACTTTGTCGTCTGTTTACATACTGAAAAAACACCCATAACCGTTAAAAAAACGTGTATTGTCTTTATTAATTAAAGTAATTTTCCCCTAAATTTTATTCTTACAACCCCCTGGTGGCTGTATGATATACTGTAACTTCCTGTTTGGCTTCAGGAGGAACCTGGAACACTATGTCCTTTTTATGTTTGTATAATATATACACAGTACATATACATATACATATACATATACATATACATATACATATACACGAGAGTGAGTGAGGAGGAAGGAGGGAGGAAGCGAGAGACACTAAGGATACAGATGAGGAGATGAGGAGAACCGCATCCTTCTGTCTTCTCATCTGATCCTCCTCCTCTTCCTCCTCCTCCTCACGGACAGTCCGCGCGTCACATTCCTGCGTCATTTCTTCCGCGTCCCTCCCTCCTCCTCCTCCTCCTCCTCCACCTCCTCCCTCGCGCTGAGGTCGTGAAATCTCGGCCCCTTGCTCCTCGCGTGACCTCCGCCGCCTCCATGACCTCTGTGAAGAATAACCCGCGGTCCTTTACGGCCTGTTTATGTTTATGCGACTCCGCCGCTCCCGCTGCCGCTTCCTCTGCCGCTTCCTCTGCCGCTGCCGCGCCGCCGCTGCCGCCGCCGCCTCCTCCTCCTCCGCGCAGCTGATGAATCTGGACGCTACGTCCGCGCGCGGCACTGCGTCTGCGCTTCCCCCACGCTATGCGTAAAACGCGCGCGTCGTCTCCGCCTTCGCTCTGCCGCTGATGCGGCCCTTCGCCATCTCCTCGTCCCTCTCCTCCTCCCGCACCTCCTCCTCCTCCTCCTCCTCCTCTTCCTCCTCCTCGGTACCGGCCGCTCACCGACCCCTCATCCGCCGCAGCCGCCGCCGCCGCCGCCGCTGCCGCTCACGCACCGCGGCAGCAGCAGGATGGTGCGCATCGCCAGCGCGCTGGGGCTCGTCATGTTCAGCGTGGCGCTGCTCATCCTGTCGCTCATCAGCTACGTGTCCATCAAGAAGGACTTCCTGCTCAGCTCCCCGAGATACGGACCTAATGGAGGACCCAGGATGTACATGTTCCACGCGGGGTTCCGGTGAGTCCAGGCCCGGGATCAGATCAGCTCCGTGTTTTTTTTTGTTTTTTTTTTTACATCCTCTCATTCATGATGATGCAAAGGCTCTGTGTGTGCTGATGTGCTGCATTTTAAAGGTCCAGTATGCAACGTTTGGGCTGGGTCTAATATATAGATGTATAATATATAGCATCCATTGATATGTTTATGTAACTGTGTTAATGCTTTACGATAAAAATCGCGTGGTTCCCGTTAATATAGCGTCCGTTTATACGTTTGTACGTGAGAATTTTTTTCCTATCGCACCATTTGCGCTATTTCTCGTCTCATTGGCGTAACTGCTAGCTCGTTTGTAATATCTCGAAAATTCAAAAATGGTGGATTGCCGATCCGTCCCGGCTGTGACTCCGCCCCTATTTTCAGCTGAGATTGGCCCCCTCCGCGTGACCCTCATCTGGAGGATAAAGGTGGACGGATAGCGCGGAAAAAACAGCAGCAATAGATTTTTGCGCGCATATACTTGTCGTTACGGTAGAACCTCGGGACTTCCCGCGGGAAACGAGCGTCCGATCGCAGACGAGATTCGCCAACGTTTGCGACGATGTCCGCTTCTCAGAACCGTAATTCCTAAAATGCTTGAATAACTGCCTGGATACCGAAAGTCAAAGTTATCTTCGATAAAGACGCGCCGCGGGGGCTAATCGTTGTTAGCAACACCGGTCCACGACAACGCTCTTCGTAGCATTTTGCGAACCACAAACACAAGCGTAGCGCCACGTGTACGATATGTGAACGACATATTTTTTATTGTGACGTAAATGAGACAGAAGTGAAACTAACAGTAAAACTAGCAGAGTGGCAGCCATCTTGGAATCCTTAGTCGGGGTTTGTGAGGTCGCTACGACTTTTTCCTAGTTGGAAATCCAATCCGTTCCAGTTGAAACTTCCGCCGAGAAACTTGAAAATTCCACCTACAAATAAGTCTTTTATTTGAGCTGACGTACTTCTACGGAAGCCCAAATGGACAAATCAGCTCAAGTGTTTTTTTTGTTTACTTTTGACGTGGAGGCCTCCGCTCACATGTTAGCATGTTAGTAGCAGTGAGAGTGTTTGCATCTTTTTTGGTTTGTGAAGGCCACCGTAGGTTTTTTTTTACAATCTGAGCGCTAGTTGTTAGCATTTCAAACACTATTTTCTAAGAGTCTCAGAGAGACTTAAAAATATCCAGTTTTTTTTTAGCCGATAGAGCAGAACATTGAGCTTATTTAACCGCCTGAATTATTGCCATGTTTTTCTCGCCGTTGTCTTCTTTTGTACTTTAGCATCTTCTGGGTTAGCCTAGGTTGCGTTAGCTAGCTTGAGTCCAACTCTGGGCGCATTATCTGGGGTTTATTAGTCCAACTTTAAGACATTTGTTTTTATTTAGTTGGACACAAACTTCAGTTTCCTGTTAGCAAAAGGCTATTAGCTTTATATCGTAGACTTTAACTGACACAGATGTTGTGAGGTGAGCTTCAGTAAAATCAGTTTTTCTGCTGATGATTTAATGACCTGAAGCTCTCCTCCTCCACACGAGGCACTAATGCGTGTTTCTTTCGCTGATTGTTGCCCTGATTAAACTGGTTTAAATATCCTTGTGTGTATCAGGCTGAAGGAAAACAGGGCATCTGTCACTTAATCCCTCAGCTGTGAACTAGATCAGCTCATTCACTCACAGCTACCAGCTCCACTTCCTCTCTTCAAAGCCAAGTATCTTCATTCTAAATATAAGGCCTAAAATAACCCTTTCCCCCCCGTTTTTTTTTACAAATCTGCACAAAAGTCAAACTGAAGTCGTGAAGTTGATATCAGAATTAATGAAGAAAGTGCAGAAGTTAATTATCTTCATCATTAGTGTCAGATCTTCCTTTAAAAACACAAACTGTCCCTTTAATATGTCTCGCTGTGCAGCAGGAACACTCGGAGGTCAGAAATCAGAAATCATCCTCTCCTGACATTGAACTCAAACGCAGCATAAATAAATCTCAGTCGTCCAGCGCTCGCGTGCAGGTCTGGAGGTCGACGGTTCTGACGAAGGTCCTCGAGGCCACTGAGACGCCTTTGGCTCTGATTTACAGCACGAGAGCCGCGTTCGTTGTCCTGCCGCCGGTTATCGCCGTTCCTCCGCCTCCTCGCTCGCTGTCACCACAGGTCAGGGTTAGGCTCACGGTGAGTTAGGTGTAGTGGAGAGCAGCATCTCCACCAGGAAACAACGACTGAAGTTGTACAAGTTTGATGCGAGGAGTTGTTGGAGAGCCTTATCTTCAGGAACGTGGCTCTGCATCTCAGTCAGTGGACGCCATTTTGTGTCCACAGGGATCCAACTTTCCGACTTCCTGTTCTGTGGCAAAACAATGGCTAAATTAAAAATGGCTGACTTCCTGTTGGAAGTTCTTGGTCTCTTGTGTCACGCATGAATTTTTTAGCAAATCGGTCAATGTGCGGCGAAGTTACGGGCCACTTCCTGTTCCGTGGTGAGCGGTCAAAATGGTTGCCATGGCCACGCCCTTTTGAATCTGCGAGACCTTTTGTCAACGTTATATCTTTGTTGTGTCTAGTACAAAATTACGCTGTTTTTTTAATGTTATGTTGGTACGATAAACGTGCTCAGATTAATTTGTTCATTTTACGAAACATGCAGACCGCCAAAATGGACGCCAAATTCAGAATAGCGAACTTCCTGTTGAGTTCAGGACGTGGTCCCAATAGACTTTTTTGTTTGTTTTGGTAGGTCTCTTGTGTCACTTATGAATTTTTGAGCAAATTGGTCAATGTGCGGCGAAGTTACAGGCCACTTCCTGTTTCACGGCAAATGGTCAAAATGGTGGACATGGCCACGCCCTTTTGAATTTGCGAGACCTATTGTTAATTTTTTATCTTTGATGTGTTTCGTACTAAATCACACTGGGTTTTTTTTATGTTATGTTGGTACAGTTAAAATGCTCAGATTATATTAATTAATTGCAGATTGTTCATTTACTAAACATGCAGAGCGCCAAAATGGACGCCTAATTCAGAACAGCTAACTTCCTGTTGAGTTCAGGACGTGGTCCCAATTGACTTTTTTGTTCGTCTCGGGCTGTGACATGTTTCCGCCAAATTTTGTGAAATTTGGTGCAACTTAGTTTCACCATGGTCCTGCCCGTGTTTGAAATACACCTCATCTCTGCATGTCGGGTTTTTCCACACAGTTCTACTTCTGTTGTCTCTTAAATGTCAATTTTTAAGGTAAGTGAACAAGTTGATAAAGAGAGTGAGTCTGTTATTTTGTTGTTTTTTTGCTCCTCGTCCACGCTGCAGCGAGAGGCCGCCTCGCAAACCAGACCTGAGGTGAATACAGCGTGCTAACGTTTTTACAGCCGCACTGCATCTTATCTATCTATCTATCTATCTATCTATCTATCTATCTATCTATCTATCTATCTATCTATCTATCTATCTATCTATCTATCTATCTATCTATCTATCTATCTATCTATCTATCTATCTATCTATCTATCTACCTATCTCACTTGCTTGCTAGCCATCTTGCTAGCAGCAAGGATAGCTTGATACTCGGCTAGCTAGCTAAAAAATTACCTTCCCACACAACTTCACTGTTTCTCAGTTTCTCATTGTAAGTTTGTAAGGAGCTTAAATCTCGGAGGCAACGTCGCGTTACTTATTTATTCAAGCGGTGGTGTATTTTGGGGTGTTATGATAAGCATTTCCTGTTTATGAATGTGGTGTTAGATGTGTAAATTACGGAGCCAAGTCAAGGATTAAAGTCTAAAACTATACAAACTATGAAACTATATTAAAAAAGTTCATGTTTTTTTGTGTAATTGGTGTCAGGTGTGATGTAAAACTGTGCTAATGAGTTAGCTTTTGTCGTTAGCTTTACTTCGTTAGCTTATCTGAAGCTGAAAATAGACACAAAAGTCAACTGGAAACTTGAATACTATTCAAAAATAATCCCACAATTGAATTACAGAAGTTTTTGACCCCGTTAACGTAAAAACAACAACACCACAATAAAACGGCTAACATGTCAGTCTCGGCGCGTCGTCTGCTGCCTGGCGGACATTTTTGTAAACGTTGTGCGAAAAACCTACTGAAATACTTTTTAAAAAAAACAGAGATTACTGTTGAGTTGTGTGGGAAGAGAAATTTTGGGATTTTGGGCGATTTTGCTTCTGCAGAAAAACAGATGAAGCTTCTTCACTGTTTGACTCTGGTTATTTTTTAATCACGTTGTCTGATCAGACAGGTTCCAAAATGTCCAAATTCAAATCAAAACAATCAAATTATTACACAAACCTTCATCTTTTACGTTGCGTATTAACTTTAGCGACGTGGTACGGTGTGCGATTACTGCACGTTATTCAACATTCTTATTCTTAGCGTATGATTCGGTTCAGACTTTCATCATCATTTGTGTTCAACCTGTCTGATCACGTGACCGCCTTTGTTTACATTCAAAGGTTTTATTTTTTTTTAAAAGAGAAAAGCTCCAGCAGAGCTGAATAAAACGCTTCCAGGGTAAAGTTCTGCCTGTTTGGAACACGACTTACTTACGCATTGTTTTTGACCTTTTCCTGAGGCTACGACGCCTAGAAGCTGTTCACGAGAAAAACAATGTGCTAATAAAATCCCGCTTCTACTGCACGTTCTAAGCAGACTTTATGCATAAGAAACTTCTACTTCTTCTTCAAAAAACAACAACAACCTTGAGCTCCTGGTTTTCTATGTTTTTTCTCCTCCTCTGCGTAGCTCCCAGCTGGCGATGAAATATCTGGATCCGGCGTTTTCGTCGCTGACCAACTCTCTGAGCGAGGACCTGCTCAACTCGTCCAGATGGACGTACAACAGCACTGGGTTTACGCAGCAGAAGTAGGTCTCACACACACACACACACACACACACACACACTGATTTTCTTTATATTGTTTTATTTATTTATTGAAAATTTTACAATATACTACTACTGTAAATGCGATAAATCCCCTTATCTATTTGTAATGTTGTCAGGTGGTGCAACCAATTTAAAACAATAAATAATAAGTCAAAGGGACCAAATGGTTTATAAATGTAATGTGTGTAGTTATTATACTGAATATATGAATTTGTTTATTTGTGTGATTATTTTCCTGTCTTTAAATGTAAAATTGTATACAGTGCTTAAAACCTTACCTACAGAGAGCAAAAAAGACATCTTAAGCGATAGTTGCCAAATAATTATGTGTATATATATATGTTTATAAATATTTGGTTGTGCCACCTGACATTTTTTTAAATAAAGTTACAAATACTGTTAAAAAATGAGTTAAAACTGTTAGAATAGTTGTTCGATATATGAGACATGTTCAAAAACATTGTTCTGGACTCAAAAATATGCATTACATCTATTTTGAAAATACTTTTTAAAAAATACCTTTTTAGAAGCTTTATTTGTCTTTGACCCATGTATATAATGTGTATTTGTATGTGATTACCCAGTGAATAAGAATAAATAACACAGCTGTTACCCAGTTAAGTAGCCCCCGTATTCAATTTCATATAGAAAAAACACCAATTTTGGACTATTTTAACATAGTAAGGGATGTTTTTGTTTGAAATAATTGGCTCGAGTGTCATTTTATGAAATATCGACATTATCACACGCTGAATCTTGCCGTGTACGGACACTCAGAGTCACGTATGACGTGTTTGCCGCTACATTTATAGTCTATTTGCTTCTTTTTCTGCCAGTTAGACGGCCTTGTCCAACTTTAGATTGAAGTACGTGAAACCGCTCGCTCTCCCGGCACCAAACCCCATAGAGAAAATCATCAATTTTACATCACAGGAGCTGTTGACCCACTTCTGCATCCGTCGCTAAGTTCCCGTGTGTTATTTTCAAGCTTCTGTTTGTTAAAAAATGTCGTTCTGATTTACCTCGCTGACATAAACTCGATATACGAGGCAGCAGCAGCAGCAGCTAATGTGTCCCTGGGAGCTAAAATCGCTGATTTTCTCAATGAAGTTTGGTCTGATTTAAAACAAATAGCAACTATCCACTCAAACAAGTTACTATTGACTTCAACGCTACCTTGAGCTCCTTGAATTCCTTCCTTGAATCCAGGGCAAATAAAAACAACTTCCTGTTTTGCAGACAGGAGATCGCTCAGTACATCGACATCCCCCACAACTTCTCGCTGACGCGGAACGCCGTCCGGATCGGTCAGCTGATGCACTACGATTACTCCAGCCACAAGTACGTCTTCTCCATCGGCGAGAACTTCCGCTCGCTGCTGCCCGACGCCTCGCCCGTCCTCAACAAGCACTACAACGTCTGCGCCGTGGTGGGCAACAGCGGCATCCTCACCGGCTCGCGCTGCGGGCCGCAGATCGAGAAGTTCGACTTCGTCTTCCGCTGCAACTTCGCGCCGACCGAGCTCTTCAAGAAGGACGTGGGCCGCCGCACCAACATGACCACGTTCAACCCCAGCATCCTGGAGAAGTACTACAACAACCTGCTGACCGTGCAGGACAGGAACAACTTCTTCCTGAGCCTGAAGAAGCTGGACAGCGCCATCCTGTGGATCCCGGCGTTCTTCTTCCACACGTCGGCCACGGTGACGAGGACGCTGGTGGACTTCTTCGTGGAGCATCGAGGTCAGCTGAAGGTCCAGCTGGCCTGGCCCGGGAACATCATGCAGTACATCAACAAGTAAGAATATTTAAGCTATTTAATAAAAAAAAAAAATGAACATCATCTTAACTCTATAACATCTTAACAATGTGTTTATTTGATTTAACTCACCGCTAGAAAACTTTTTCCAACAGGAAATCAGGGTTTCTGTCACTTTGTGAAGCGCTCTCTACTCGTATCAGAGCAGGAAAACCTTTATTTTCAGGCTTTTATTTTGAAATCATCAAGACGGGAAGTGCTGAGGTTAACTAATACTAGCTTTTTATACAAAATACTTCCGTAAAAAGTATATTTCTGTCACTTTTCAACTGTTTACTCACTTTGTAAACCTCTTAGTCTCACACACCAAACTCCATTGAGAAAATCAACGTTTTTTAGCTCACGAGCTGCCGGTGCTCTGCTGCCTCCTCTGGTCAGTGTGTGCCACTTTGGTGAATCTTGACAAGCCGTTTCAAACACCGAAGTCACAAAATAACACTTTTGAAGTCGCCGAAGGAGGCAGAAGTGGACCGACAGTGTCTGCGAGCAGTGGCGTAAAATCGTTGATTTTCTCTATGGGGTTTGGTGTGGGAGACTGAGAGGTTTACAAAGTGAGTTTCCTCTTGGAAAACAGTGGAAAAGTGACAGAAGAATACTTTTTAAAGACGTATTTTGTATAAAAAAAACTAGTATTGGTTAACCTCAGCACTTCCTGTCTTGATGATTTCAAAATAAAAGCCTGAAAATAAAGGTTTTCCTGCTTTAACGCTGGAACACTTTTGTTTTATCAAGTTAAAAACAATCAGACGTTATGTTTTTAACCACATTAACCAGCAGAGGACATGTTAGCTTAAAAATAATAATATTTTTTTTTCACGTTAAATAGCTCATATTTTCATCCAGTTCATCACAACCCCGACACTAAGCCGCTGCCGGAAACGAAATGAGTGAAATAAATATATGAAATAATAATGCTTTCACTGGGGAGTCCTGCTCTGCAGCGTCACAGAGGGAGAAACCTCTCCAAAACCTCTAACAAACCTCTAACAAACCCTCTCCAAACCGCTAACAAAAGCGTCTCCATGAATCGCGGAGGCGCCGAAATCTGTCTGAGCTGCTTAAACGCGGCTAATTCTCTCCAGAGCAGGTAGATTTAATGGGATTGTTGGAGATTAGGCTACTGTACGAGGTGTGTGTACAACACTAAGCACCAAAAACGTAAATCCCCCCTCTACACACACACACACACACACACACACACACACACACTCACGCAGTCACAACCCTGCACCATACCTTTCACTAAATGCCTCCTTTCCTTTTTAATCCGGCTTTGAGGTTTAAATCCTCTCTGTGAACATATAGAGGAGCGCGGTTCCGTACAATACGGTCACATGACGTCAGAAAACCCCCCCGCGAACACAAATGGACAAAAAAAAAAAATCTAATACAATTGATGTCAGACAGCTGGAAACTGACGTTTTTGTGTTGGTTTGTGTCGCCGTCGACGCTCCCACACCAAAGTCCAGAGAGAATATCAGCGATGTTTACGTGACAGCACACAGGTCACTGTAGATCCACTCCATCACTTGCATATCCGTCATATCTCTTAAGGAATAGTTTTAATGAATTTTTGAAAATCAGGAAATGATCCATGATTCACTTTGACAGTGAATATAAAAAAAAAAAAAAAAAAAAAGGTATCTCCAAATGACTTGAAATTTTACACACTAATAGTCGACGTCGGTCTGTACAAGTATCCGTTGATAATATTTGCATATCTATTAAACAATATTTTTAATGAATTTTTGAAAATGAGGAAAAGATCCATTTCCTCTGATGCACTTTGACAGTGAGCTGACTTTCTTCTCAAAAACAAAAAGTATCTCGGAATGACTTGAAATTTTACACAGTAATAGTCAACGTTGCCCTGTACAAGTATCCGTTGAAAATATTTGCAAACCTCTTAAGGAATAATTTTAATGAATTCTTGAAAATCAGGAAATTATCCATTTGTCCTGATGCACTTTGACAGTGAGCTGACTATTAAAAAAAAAAAAAAAAAAAAAGTATCTCTGAATGACTTGAAATCTTACACACTAATAGTCGACGTCGGCCTGTACAAGTATCCGTTGAAAATATTTGCATATCTATTAAAGAATATTTTAAATGAATTTCTGAAAATCAGGAAATGATCCATTTCCTCTGATGCACTTTGACAGTGAGCTGACTTTCTTCTCAAAAACAAAAAGTATCTCGGAATGACTTGAAATTTACCATCATAATAGTCGGCATCACCCTGAACAAGGATCCGTTGAAAATATTTGCAAATCTCTTAAGGAATAATTTTAATGAATTTTTGAAAATCACGAAATTATCCATTTGCCCTGATGCACTTTGACAGTGAGCTGACTGTATAAAAAAAAAAAAAAGTATCTTTGAATGACTTGAAATTTTACACACTAATAGTCGACGTCGGCCTGTACAAGTATCCATTGAAAATATTTGCATATCTATTAAGGAATAATTTTCATGACTTTTTTAAAAATCAGAAAATTATCCATTTGCTCTGATGCACTTTGACAGTGAGCTGACTGTATAAAAAAAAAAAAAAGTATCTCGGAATGACTTGAAATTTTACACACTAATAGTCGACGTCGGCCCGTACAAGTATCCATTGAAAATATTTGCATATCTATTAAGGAATAATTTTTATGAATTTTTGAAAATCACAAAATGATCCATTTGCCCTGATGCACTTTGACAGTGAGCTGACTTTGTTCTCAAAAACAAAAAGTATCTCAGAATGACTTGAAATTTACCATCATAATAGTTGTCATCGCCCTGAACAAGGATCCGTTGAAAATATTTACAAATCTCTTAAGGAATAATTTTAATGAATTCTTGAAAATCAGGAAATTATCCATTTGTCCTGATGCACTTTGACAGTGAGCAGACTATTAAAAAAAAAAAAAAAAAAAGTATCTCTGAATGACTTGAAATGTTACACACTAATAGTCGACGTCGGCCTGTACAAGTATCCGTTGAAAATATTTGCATATCTATTAAGGAATAATTTTAATGAATTCTTGAAAATCAGGAAATGATCCATTTGTCCTGATGCACTTTGACAGTGAGCTGACTGTATAAAAAAAAAAAAAAAAAAAAGTATCTCTGAATGACTTGAAATCTTACACACTAATAGTCGACGTCGGCCCGTACAAGTATCCGTTGAAAATATTTGCATATCTATTAAAGAATATTTTAAATGAATTTCTGAAAATCAGGAAATGATCCATTTGCCCTGATGCACTTTGACAGTGAGCTGACTTTCTTCTCAAAAACAAAAAGTATCTCGGAATGACTTGAAATTTACCATCATAATAGTCTGCATCGCCCTGAACAAGGATCCGTTGAAAATATTTGCAAATCTCTTAAGGAATAATTTTAATGAATTTTGGAAAATCACGAAATTATCCATTTGCCCTGATGCACTTTGACAGTGAGCTGACTGTATATATAAAAAAAAAGTATCTTTGAATGACTTGAAATTTTACACACTAATAGTCGACGTCGGCCTGTACAAGTATCCATTGAAAATATTTGCATATCTATTAAGGAATAATTTTCATGACTTTTTTAAAAATCAGAAAATTATCCATTTGCTCTGATGCACTTTGACAGTGAGCTGACTGTATAAAAAAAAAAAAAAGTATCTCGGAATGACTTGAAATTTTACACACTAATAGTAGACGTCGGCCCGTACAAGTATCCGTTGAAAATATTTGCATATCTATTAAAGAATATTTTTATAGAATTTTTGAAAATCACAAAATGATCCATTTGCCCTGATGCACTTTGACAGTGAGCTGACTTTCTTTTCAAAAACAAAAAGTAACTCGGAATGACTTGAAATTTACCATCATAGTAGTCGGCATCGCCCTGAACAAGGATACGTCGAAAAATATTTGCAAATCTCTTAAGGAATAATTTTAATGAATTTTTGAAAATCACAAAATGATCCATTTGCCCTGATGCACTTTGACAGTGAGCTTTACTTTCTTCTCGAAAACAAAAAGTATCTCGGAATGACTTGAAATTTTACACAGTAATAGTCAACATCACCCTGTACAAGGATGTGTTGAAAATATTTGCATATCTCTTAAGGAATAATTTTAATTAATTTTTGAAAATCAGGAAATGATCCATTTGTCCTGATGCACTTTGACAGTGAGCTGACTTTCTTCTCAAAAACAAAAAGTATCTCGGAATGACTTGAAATTTTACACAGTAATAGTCAATGTTGCCCTGTACAAGTATCTATTGAAAATATTTGCATATCTATTAAGGAATAATTTTTATGAATTTTTGAAAATCACAAAATGATCCATTTGCCCTGATGCACTTTGACAGTGAGCTGACTTTCTTTTCAAAAACAAAAAGTAACTCGGAATGACTTGAAATTTACCATCATAATAGTCGGCATCGCCCTGAACAAGGATACGTCGAAAAATATTTGCAAATCTCTTAAGGAATAATTTTAATGAATTTTTGAAAATCACAAAATGATCCATTTGCCCTGATGCACTTTGACAGTGAGCTTTACTTTCTTCTCGAAAACAAAAAGTATCTCGGAATGACTTGAAATTTTACACAGTAATAGTCAACATCACCCTGTACAAGGATGTGTTGAAAATATTTGCATATCTCTTAAGGAATAATTTTAATTAATTTTTGAAAATCAGGAAATGATCCATTTGTCCTGATGCACTTTGACAGTGAGCTGACTTTCTTCTCAAAAACAAAAAGTATCTCGGAATGACTTGAAATTTTACACAGTAATAGTCAATGTTGCCCTGTACAAGTATCTATTGAAAATATTTGCATATCTATTAAGGAATAATTTTTATGAATTTTTGAAAATCACAAAATGATCCATTTGCCCTGATGCACTTTGACAGTGAGCTGACTTTCTTCTCAAAAACAAAAAGTATCTCAGAATGACTTGAAATTTACCATCATAATAGTTGTCATCGCCCTGAACAAGGATCCGTTGAAAATATTTGCAAATCTCTTAAGGAATAAATTTAATGAATTTTTGAAAATCACAAAATAATCCATTTGCCCTGATGCACTTTGACAGTGAGCTGACTTTCTTCTCAAAAACAAAAAGTATCTCGGAATGACTTGAAATTTTACACAGTAATAGTCAACGTTGCCCTGTACAAGGATCTGTTGAATTTGAATGTAGTAACTGTTATTGGCCACATTCTTACATATGGCGCCTCTTACATAAGTATTCTTTCATTTCCCTCCACAGTTACTGGAAAACCAAGCAGCTGTCGCCGAAGCGCCTCAGCACCGGCATCCTGATGTACACGCTGGCGTCGTCCATGTGCGACCAGATCCACCTGTACGGCTTCTGGCCGTTCGGCTGGGACCCCAACACGGGCAAGGAGCTGCCGTACCACTACTACGACAAGAAGGGCACCAAGTTCACCACCAAGTGGCAGGAGTCGCATCAGCTGCCCGCCGAGTTCAAACTCCTGTACAAGATGCACACGGAGGGGCTGCTGAAGCTCAGCCTGTCCCACTGCGCTTAGGGCTAAC
The DNA here is from genome assembly GCF_963457635.1 of Microchirus variegatus. Lineage (NCBI taxonomy): Eukaryota > Metazoa > Chordata > Actinopteri > Pleuronectiformes > Soleidae > Microchirus > Microchirus variegatus. The sequence continues at coordinate 43,668,362 of NC_139802.1, forward strand.
GGCGGCGTCATGCGCTGCCTCTCACCAGGGCTGTCAAAAGGGGACGCGAAAAATCGTAGACTCGTGGTCCTCGAAAGAAGCACACACTCCGACACTCGAGAAGAAACTGTTTGTACAAAACCTGCGAAAAAATCCTTTTTCGAGAAACAATGGCCGTTTTTTGTTTTCTACTGCCCACCCCCCCCCACCCCGAGAATCTGTCGCTGCGAAGAACCTCTGACTGCAGCTGAACTCACGTTCACCGCGTTAGCGCTGGTTTTTCACGAAAAGGACGATCGTCGGATGTTTTCCCCCCCGTTACTGATTCTGTGAAGATTTTCCACGTGGTAAATTTTGTCTCATATTATGAATCATATTTTGTTTTTTTTCAGCACTGAAGCAAAACGCGCTATTCTCGCTATGACGTGTTAGCGTTAGTTAGCGTCCGAACAACCTTCGGAGGCAGTTTTTGTCACGGAAAGGGTTGCTAAAGCGGTAGCGTTCTCACGTTAGCCGGTGTTAGGCTGCGTTCACACCGCGGATTTGTCGCCGTCAGAGCCGTACGACATTTTATCTGTCGTGGAAACTCGCCAACAGAGAGCGCGACATATCCGACATATCTCAGATTGGACGGCGTACTGTTAAAAATTAAACCCATGCACAATTAAGTGTGATATGATAAGCTAAGCTAACCACCTGTGCTCGAAATATTAGCGTAACGCGATTTGACTGACGGAAAAAAAAATTTGTCGTTTCTTCCACGAGCTGCGTAAGCACAGTGAAGCAACAGCGCCACCACGTTCAAAGTGGTCGACCAGTGTACGTGTTTTTGCGATCTCTGAGCCCTACGGATGTCGTCCGGCAAAGAATTAGCCTCCTGCGGGGAAACAGCCAATCTTAATATATCGGAGACAAAAGCCTGGTTTTAGTTTTTCGTACACACACGTGAGAAGCGCAAATACTTTTGGAAATTACATCAATGACCACTTTTTACAGTGAGCTAGTTTTTGGCTAATTATCAAAAGCTAGCTGCGAATAATTAAAAATACAAAAGGCTGGTGGTTTCGATTGAAAGATGATTGTTAAAAAATGGAAAACTTACAACCTTCGCAAATCTACAGACGTTCATATCCACGTGATGTTGTTTTAACCAAATATGGACGTAAGCGTGATGCTAAATGTCGTTAGATTTAGTCGGAATCACTTATTTGGGGTGACTAATCTATTACGATTTTTCCTCATAGCGTCACATCATCTGCATATAAACAGACTTGAATGTTTTCATAATTCCATAGAAATTTGCGCTTTCCGATGTTTGGTCTCCAACAGTTGGTCTGTTGCTAAATGGCGGACATCTTGCTTTTTTTTCCCCCACGCCCCCTGCTGGTGGGAGTGTAGCCTCAAATACTTCGCCATACAAAAACACACGCAACAATAGTCATGGATTGGTTCTTAACTGACGCAGGTTAACTGATGATGTCCACTTCCTGTTTCCGTGGAAACAAATCTGCGTCGTATCGGCTTTTTAACCACGCAAAAAAATGATGATGTCATAGCCCCGCCCCCCTCTCAGTCCTGCATTCGCAGTCACCACCATCTCCGCCGTCGTCGTCGGCGTCTTCCTCTTGTGTTCGGAGTTCGTACACAGCGCGGAATCTCCTCACGTTCTTCTTCTTCTCCAGTTTCTCCAGCAGCGGCGTCCCAGCGCCACCTACAGGCCTGGCGTAAATATTACAGTATTTTTAAGTCGTTTTGGGAGGTTCCGTGTGTTCGCGTAGACATTTCTCGGAAAGTAACAGCGTTTAGGGAAGACTTTTTAGTGAGCGAAAAAAGGAATATCACTTTTTGTCGTTTTGTCGAGGCTGCGAGCGTTGGTTGTCTTCCTGTGCTCATGGGCTCGGGTCAGATCTCAGGACGGTGACGACGTTAGCGGGCGTGAAAACACTTTTACACGTGTACAGTACATTTTCAATGAAGGTAACTGGTGGATGCTGCTGTTCAATGAATATAGACCATAGATGCTAAACTATTTTGTTTGACACGTTCGGTCCCTTTGGTTTTATATATATATATATATACAGTATATTATTTATAGTATATATTATATAAGTTAAAATAAGTACCACTGACATATCACCTGATACCATCATTTGATTTAATGATAATAACTTTTTGTTTTCATATGTCCCCGCTACAGCTGTTTTTCCCCTGTTTTTCAGTGCTGACTGAGCTGATAGCGCCCCCCTGTGGCCTCCTTTCTAACAAAAACTCACGTGATTTAATCTGTCTGCGACATCTTAATGAACATGTTTCATGAACTTAATCTCACTGTTGGACATCGTGTTTTTTGGACTGGAAACGGGAGTTTTGTTAAATGCTCACGTTCCTGCACCAAAGCCCACAGAGAAAATCAGCCTTTTTTTTAGCTCGTGCGGACGCAGTAACGGCCGCGTTTGGTCGGTTTGTGTCACTGAAAATAAGGATTTGAAGCGCCTAAATCATAAGAAATTACACCCTGAATTCATTTTAATTCACTGATGCTGTGGCGTAAAATCGCTGATTTTCTCTATGGACTTTGGTGCAGGGAGCAGTGAGTGGTTTACAAAGTGACACAAACTCACGTTTCTAACCGGAAAAGGCCGTGTAATGGTGAAATTAACACATATATATACATACAACATCAACTTTATTTATTATTATTTTATTATTGCAGGATTTCAGGAGACAGGGGGCGCTCTCAGTGCAGTATTTTGCAGTACCTTCGACAACCACAGTAAAAGAAACCCTTTAACCCTTTTATTTAAATTTAAATTATTATTATTTTGTATTTATAATGTATTTATTCTGATCCAGAATGATGAGTCATGTTTGGTTTATGTCATTTTAACCTGGAAACTGATCTAAATATCCAGGTATTTTGTGTATTTTTGTTCTTAAAGGGGCGGACGTTAAACAAACCTAAAGGCACGTGTTTTTTCAGGTATATGAAACGATGTGATTTATCATCTTTTTTATTTTAAATTAAAGTCCTCATGTGTGTTTTTCGATGTTTGCTGAAGAGGAAACTGGACTATTTTTCTAACGCGTGGCTGAATCTCAGCTCTTCTTCTTCTCACTGTGAAAATGTCATCTCTGTGACTTGAAACGTGACATTTTCAGGACCTGGACGATAAAGATTGTTATTTTCGTCACACAAAAACGCGTCAAAAACAACACTTTTTTTTTGTTTTTCCTTAAATGAATGTATTATTATTTACTTTTTGAATGAAGCTCAGTTTCTAATAGCCATCCATACCAGTATGTCTTGAAGAGTAACGTATACTAACACTGCATTTAGTAGATGAACAACATGTGTTTTCATTTAATGATCTGATACTTGAAATCAAAATATATCTACTCTGAATTTATTTCATTACTAAGTCATTAAAATGAATGAAATGATCAATTTGACAACGTGAGCACTGTCTTGTTTTTATACATATATATGTAGATATACTATTATGCTAATTTAGCCAATTTACGAGGCTTCTTGAATGCATCTTGCAGTTGCTCCTCTCACCTCTGCAAACTAGGTTTATAGATTCCGCAGACATTGTCAAATTTACCAGAGTCATTGAATGCATCATCATTTTGGAATTGAAATATTAACTTTTTTTTTTTTTTGTCATCAATATTGTAAAAATTTGTCATCAATATTGTAAAAAAATATTGGCTTAGGTTTTGGCCCAGAGTGTGTGTTTGTTTGTGTGTGTTTTTACAGTGGCATTGATCTTTGACTAATTTAAATGCTTGAACCTCACACACACACACACACACACACACATCTCTGTGCTCTGTGTGATGAATTGTCCAGCTCAAAGGTCAAAGGTCAAGAATCATCCTCGGAGCGGTGAAGCTCAAATGAAGGTGAGACACAGAACGAGTTTCTACGCTTAAAGAAACATACGCTGTTTGTTTGTTTGTTTGTTTGTTCGATGCTTTCATTTAATCCCACTTAATTTATTATTAACTCCAGGACAATAATAATACGAATTAATGTTATTAATTTAAAAACAGAACTTGTAACAAACACGTTATATTGAACATATGAGGATTTGAATGAAAAAGAAAGAGAAATGAATGTAGGTCAGCGTGTATGTAAATCACAGAGGTCAGATGGCGAGTGCCAGGGGTGCCTGACCTCTGACCTCTGACCCCTCGGGTGCCGCTGCCTCGTGTCAGCAGCTGCCAACAAAGAAAAACCTGCTCGAGCAACAGCGGGATTAAAACACGCCTTTTGTTAATTGACAGATTTTTTTTTTTTATCTGAATGAAGCAGTTTTGTAAACGAACGTTTGTGTTTTAAGGTCAGTGAACATTTGAGGTTAGAACACAAGAGCAGAATGAAAATGATTTTTTATTATTGTTCATTTCAAATATCAGTGACAAGGAATCATTTTGTTTTGATCTACGCTCACAAAAAGTGTGACGATAAAATTGTACATTTGAATAACCGTAAATTTTAAAGTCGTAACAAAACGTTAATGTGAGACGTTTTTGTCACCTTTCAGACGACACACTAACCTATGACGTTTTAGTCCAATTTTTCCCCAAAAATGGTCACATTTTGGAGACATAGTATAGTATGATATACTACATAGTATAGTATGACGTTTTTGTCATGTTTTGGACCAAAAAATGGTTTTCAAAAAAATGGTCAGATTTTGGACGACATAGTATAGTATGTCGTTTTTGTCAAATTTTGGACCAAATTTTTTTTCTCCAAAAATGTTCCCATTTTGAAGACATAGTATAGTATGACGTACTACATAGTATAGTATGACGTTTTTGTCAAGTTTTGGACCAAAAAAATGGTTTTCAAAAAAAGGTCAGATTTTGGACTACATAGTATAGTATGTCGTTTTTGTCAAATTTTGGACCAAAATTGTTTTTCTCCAAAAATGGTCACATTTTGGAGACATAGTATAGTATGATGTACTACATAGTATAGTATGACGTTTTTGTCAAGCTTTGGACCAAAAAATGGTTTTCAAATTTTTTTTCAGATTTTGGACGACATAGTATAGTATGTCGTTTTTGTCAAATTTTGGACCAAAATTGTTTTTCTCCAAAAATGGTCCCATTTTGGAGACATAGTATAGTTTGATGTACTACATAGTATAGTATGACGTTTTTGTCAAGCTTTGGACCAAAAAAATGGTTTTCAAATTTTTTTTCAAATTTTGGACGACATAGTATAGTATGTCGTTTTTGTCAAATTTTGGACCAAAATTGTTTTTCTCCAAAAATGGTCCCATTTTGGAGACATAGTATAGTTTGATGTACTACATAGTATAGTATGACGTTTTTGTCAAGCTTTGGACCAAAAAAATGGTTTTCAAATTTTTTTTCAAATTTTGGACGACATAGTATAGTATGTCGTTTTTGTCAAATTTTGGACCAAAATTGTTTTTCTCCAAAAATGGTCCCATTTTGGAGACATAGTATAGTATGATGTACTACATAGTATAGTATGTCGTTTTTGTCAAATTTTGGACCAAAATTGTTTTTCTCCAAAAATGGTCACATTTTGGAGACATAGTATAGTATGATGTACTACATAGTATAGTATGACGTTTTTGTCAAGCTTTGGACCAAAAAAATGGTTTTCAAATTTTTTTTCAAATTTTGGACGACATAGTATATAGTATGTCGTTTTTGTCAAATTTTGGACCAAATTTTTTTTCTCCAAAAATGGTCACATTTTGGAGACATAGTATAGTATGACGTTTTTGTCAAATTTTGGACCAAAATTGTTTTTCTCCAAAAATGGTCCCATTTTGGAGACATAGTATAGTATGATGTACTACATAGTATAGTATGACGTTTTTGTCAAGCTTTGGACCAAAAAATGGTTTTCAAATTTTTTTTCAAATTTTGGACGACATAGTATAGTATGTCGTTTTTGTCAAATTTTGGACCAAATTTTTTTTCTCCAAAAATGGTCACATTTTGGAGACATAGTATAGTATGACGTACTACATAGTATAGTATGTCGTTTTTGTCAAATTTTGGACCAAAATTGTTTTTCTCCAAAAATGGTCCCATTTTGGAGACATAGTATAGTATGATGTACTACATAGTATAGTATGACGTTTTTGTCAAGCTTTGGACCAAAAAAATGGTTTTCAAATTTTTTTTCAAATTTTGGACGACATAGTATAGTATGTCGTTTTTGTCAAATTTTGGACCAAATTTTTTTTCTCCAAAAATTGTCACATTTTGGAGACATAGTATAGTATGACGTACTACATAGTATAGTATGTCGTTTTTGTCAAATTTTGGACCAAAATTGTTTTTCTCCAAAAATGGTCACATTTTGGAGACATAGTATAGTATGATGTACTACATAGTATAGTATGACGTTTTTGTCAAGCTTTGGACCAAAAAAATGGTTTTCAAATTTTTTTTCAAATTTTGAACGACATAGTATAGTATGTCTTTTTTGTCAAATTTTGGACCAAAATTGTTTTTCTCCAAAAATGGTCCCATTTTGGAGACATAGTATAGTATGATGTACTACATAGTATAGTATGACGTTTTTGTCAAGCTTTGGACCAAAAAAATGGTTTTCAAATTTTTTTTCAAATTTTGGACGACATAGTATAGTATGTCGTTTTTGTCAAATTTTGGACCAAATTTTTTTTCTCCAAAAATGGTCACATTTTGGAGACATAGTATAGTATGACGTACTACATAGTATACTATGTCGTTTTTGTCAAATTTTGGACCAAAATTGTTTTTCTCCAAAAATGGTCCCATTTTGGAGACATAGTATAGTATGATGTACTACATAGTATAGTATGACGTTTTTGTCAAGCTGTGGACCAAAAAATGGTTTTCAAATTTTTTTTCAAATTTTGGACGACATAGTATAGTATGTCGTTTTTGTCAAATTTTGGACCAAAATTGTTTTTCTCCAAAAATGGTCACATTTTGGAGACATAGTATAGTATGATGTACTACATAGTATAGTATGTCGTTTTTGTCAAATTTTGGACCAAAATTTTTTTCTCCAAAAATGGTCACATTTTGGAGACATAGTATAGTATGACGTACTACATAGTATAGTATGTCGTTTTTGTCAAATTTTGGACCAAAATTGTTTTTCTCCAAAAATGGTCACATTTTGGAGACATAGTATAGTATGATGTACTACATAGTATAGTATGACGTTTTTGTCAAGCTTTGGACCAAAAAAATGGTTTTCAAATTTTTTTTCAAATTTTGGACGACATAGTATAGTATGTCGTTTTTGTCAAATTTTGGACCAAAATTGTTTTTCTCCAAAAATGGTCCCATTTTGGAGACATAGTATAGTATGATGTACTACATAGTATACTATGTCGTTTTTGTCAAATTTTGGACCAAAATTGTTTTTCTCCAAAAATGGTCACATTTTGGAGACATAGTATAGTATGATGTACTACATAGTATAGTATGACGTTTTTGTCAAGCTTTGGACCAAAAAATGGTTTTCAAATTTTTTTTCAAATTTTGGACGACATCGTATAGTATGTCGTTTTTGTCAAATTTTGGACCAAAATTGTTTTTCTCCAAAAATGGTCCCATTTTGGAGACATAGTATAGTATGATGTACTACATAGTATAGTATGACGTTTTTGTCAAGCTTTGGACCAAAAAAATGGTTTTCAAATTTCTTTTTCAAATTTTGGACGACATAGTATAGTATGTCGTTTTTGTCAAATTTTGGACCAAATTTTTTTTCTCCAAAAATGGTCACATTTTGGAGACATAGTATAGTATGACGTACTACGTAGTATAGTATGTCGTTTTTGTCAAATTTTGGACCAAAATTGTTTTTCTCCAAAAATGGTCACATTTTGGAGACATAGTATAGTATGATGTACTACATAGTATAGTATGACGTTTTTGTTAAGCTTTGGACCAAAAAAATGGTTTTCAAAAATGTTTTCAGATTTTGGACCCAATTTCTTTTCAAATAAATGGTCCCATTTTGTCTGTAGTGTACTATGGAATTAAGGTAGATTACAAAATCTTGCATTGTGTTTAGCTCAGATGGTAGAGCACTGAACCACTTTGGTTTTGAAGCTGTAGTCCTCACTACAGGTGACCCTGGTTCAAATCCCACACCAGGCATTCTTTACTGCATGTAATTCACCACCTCTCTGCCTCGTGTCTCTCTCCACTATACTATCCATTAAAAAGTCAAAAACGCCCAAAAAGTATATTGTCAGATTTTGAACGACATAGTATAGTATGTCGTTTTTGTCAAATTTTGGACCCAATTTCTTAAAAAAAAAAGGTCACATTTTGTGTGTAGTGTAGTATTGAATTAAGGTCGATGGCACAGTCTCACATTGTGTTTAGCTCAGATGGTAGAGCACTGAACCATTTTGGTTTTGAAGCTGTAGTCCTCACTGCAGGTGACCCTGGTTCAAATCCCACACCAGGCATTCTTTACTGCATGTTATTCACCACCTCTCTGCCTCGTGTCTCTCTCCACTATACTATCCATTAAAAAGTCAAAAATGCCCAAAAAGTATATTGCCCAATTTTGGACGACATAGTATAGTATGTCATTTTTGTCAAATTTTGGACCAAAATTGTTTTTCTCCAAAAATGGTCACATTTTGGAGACATAGTATAGTATGATGTACTACATAGTATAGTATGACGTTTTTGTCAAGTTGTGGACCAAAAAAATGGTTTTCAAATTTTTTTTCAGATTTTGGACGACATAGTATAGTATGACGTACTACATAGTATAGTATGACGTTTTTGTCAAGTTTTGGACCAAAAAATGGTTTTCAAAAAAATTGTCAGATTTTGGACGACATAGTATATAGTATGTCGTTTTTGTCAAATTTTGGACCAAATTTTTTTTATCCAATAATGGTCCCATTTTGAAGACATAGTATAGTATGACGTACTACATGGTATAGTATGACGTTTTTGTCAAGTTTTGGACCAAAAAAATGGTTTTCAAAAAATTTACAGATTTTGGACGACATAGTATTGTATGTCGTTTTTGTCAAATTTTGGACCAAAATATTTTTCTCCAAAAATAGTCACATTTTGTGTGTAGTCAAGTATGGAATTAAGGTCGATGACACAGTCTGACATTGTGTTTAGCTCAGATGGCAGAGCACTGAACCATTTTGGTTTTGAAGCTGTAGTCCTCACTGCAGGTGACCCTGGTTCAAATCCCACACCAGGCATTCTTTACTGCATGTAATTCACCACCTCTCTGCCTCGTGTCTCTCTCCACTATACTATCCATTAAAAAGTCAAAAATGCCCAAAAAGTATATTGCCCAATTTTGGATGACATAGTATAGTATGTCGTTTTTGTCAAATTTTGGACCAAAAATGTTTTTCTCCAAAAATGGTCACATTTTGGAGACATAGTATAGTATGATGTACTACATAGTATAGTATGACGTTTTTGTCAAGCTTTGGACCAAAAAAATGGTTTTCAAATTTTTTTTCAAATTTTGGACGACATAGTATAGTATGTCGTTTTTGTCAAATTTTGGACCAAAAAATGGTTTTCAAAAAAATGGTCAGATTTTGGACAACATAGTATAGTATGACGTACTACATAGTATAGTATGTCGTTTTTGTCAAATTTTGGACCAAAAATGTTTTTCTCCAAAAATGGTCACATTTTGGAGACATAGTATAGTATGAAGTACTACATAGTATAGTATGACGTTTTTGTCAAGTTTTGGACCAAAAAATGGTTTTCAAAAAAATTGTCAGATTTTGGACGACATAGTATAGTATGTCGTTTTTGTCAAATTTTGGACCAAATTTTTTTTATCCAAAAAATGGTCCCATTTTGGAAACATTGTATAGTATGACGTACTACATAGTATAGTATGACGTTTTTGTCAAGTTTTGGACCAAAAAAATGTTTTTCAAAAAAAACTTTCGGATTTTGTACGACATAGTATAGTATGTCGTTTTTGTCAAATTTTGGACCAAAATTTTTTTCTCCAAAAATGGTCCCATTTTGAAGACATAGTAGAGTATGATGTACTACATCAATCAATCAATCAATCAATCAATCAATCTTTATTTATATAGCCCACAGTTTACAAAACATAGTTTGTCTCACGGGACTTTACAGGGTTGGTAACATCCTCTGTCCTTAGACCTTCGACCAGGGTAAGGAAAAACTACCAGGGAAAAAAACCCTTCTAAAAGGGAAAAAGGGTAGAAACCTTAGGGAGAGCCACAGGTGAGGGATCCACTCCCTGGACGGACAGACGTGCAGTAGATGTTAACCAAAACATACAATACACAATGACAAGAATAAAAAGTGAAAAAGTCTTTAAATGCCAGGATCATCTGGCATACTATACTACATGGTATAGTATGACGTTTTTGTCAAGTTTTGGACCAAAAAAATGGTTTTCAAAATTTTTTTCAGATTTTGGACGACATAGTATAGTATGTGGTTTTTGTCAAATTTTGGACAAATTTTTTTTTCTCCAAAAATGGTCACATTTGTGAGACATAGTATAGTATGATGTACTACATAGTATGGTAAGACGTTTTTGTCAAGTTTTGGAGCAAAAAAATGGTTTTCAAAAAAATTGTCAGATTTTGGACGACATAGTATAGTATGTCGTTTTTGTCAAATTTTGGACCAAAATTTTATTTCTCCAAAAATGGTCCCATTTTGGAGACATAGTATAGTATGACGTACTACATGGTATAGTATGACGTTTTTGTCAAGTTTTGGACTAAAACGTTCTTTTCATAAAAATTGTCCAATCTTGGACGACATAGTATAGTATGAAGTTTTTATCAAATTTTGGACCAAAAACAATTTCTGCAAAAAATTGTCAAATTTTGACATTTCTGTCATATTTTGGACCCAAAAATTTCTTTTAAAGAATGTGTCACATTTTGGACCACATAGCCACATAGTATAAAATGACGAATTCGTCATATATTAGACAACAGTATCGTATGGTAGGACCACATTTTTTATGGTAGGACCAAATTTTTTATTATAGGACCAATTTTTTTTTAATTCATAACATGTTATAGTATGACTTTTTTTGTCAAATTTTAGACGACATGACGTTTTTGTCTAAAATGTCTCTAATGTGATTTTTGGTTCTTGTTCATATGTCGTTCTGTTTTTTTTCTCACCAGTTTTATTTGGAATATTAATTCTCCTTCTCCTCGTTCTTCTTCTCGTCTTCCTCGTTGTCTTTGAGACAGTCCTGGACGTCTGAAAATCAATTCATCAAATGTTATGATTAGAAAAGCAAAAACACCATGAAGACATGAAATAATCATCCAGTGAGGAAGAGGAGGAGGAATAAGCCCCTCCCCCGTGCTTCAATTTTCAAAAATTATTTATTCCATTTATGAAATATTATCATCATTTGTTACAGTAACATGTTTTTATTTGACTTTGTTTCATTTTCTCTGTCAATGCTTCAGTGAAATGTTCAGTAAAAACAAACAAAAAATAAGCACAGAAACAAAGTGGATTATGGGAAATGGACAAATCATGTGACTGTTTTTTTTTTTTAAGTTTTACTTTTCAGTTTGGCCTGTTCTCACACACACACACACACACACACACACACACACACACACACACACACACACACACACACACACACACACACACACACACACACACATTCTTGTACTTGCTGCATACTGAGGACCGGGTAAAAGAGCTGACAAAGTGAGGACCGGCATTTCCACTTTATCACTTTATAAATCAACACAATTACAAATATCTACTTCATGAATGACATCTACTAAAATTTGACCAAAAATGTTTGGTCCAAAATTTGAAAAAAAAATTTGACCCAAAATTTGACAAAAACGTCATACTATACTGTCATCCAAAATTTGAAAAAATAATTGATGCAAAATTTTTGGTCCAAAATTTGAAAAAAAAATTGATGCAAAATTTTTGGTCCAAAATTTGAAAAAAAAATTGGACCCAAAATGTTTGGTCCAAAATTTGACAAGAAAATGTGAAAAAAAGAATTGGACCCAAAATGTTTGGTCCAAAATTTGAAAAAAAAATTGACAAAAAAATGGATGCAACATTTTTGGTCCAAAATTTGAAAAAAAAATTGATGCTAAATTTTTGGTCCAAAATTTGAAAAAAAATTGGACCCAAAATGTTTGGTCCAAAATTTGAAAAAAAAATTTGAAAAAAAAATTGGACCCAAAATGTTTGGTCCAAAATTTGAAAAAAAAATGGATGCAACATTTTTGGTCCAAAATTTGAAAAAAAAAATTAGACCCAAAATGTTTGGTCCAAAATTTGAAAAAAATGTACGCAAAATGTTTGGTCCAAAATTTGACAAAGTCATACTATACTATGTCGTCTAAAATCTGAATTTTTTTTTTTTTTGACAAACAGACTTTAGCATGTTATAGCAACCTAAGGAAGTGATTTCAATGAAAACAAAGTGAGGACCGACCAAAATGTCCTCACTCCGTAAAAATTTCCTCACTTTGTTGGTTAAAAACCCTCACTGGTCCTCAGTATGGCGCAAGTACAAGAACACACACACCACACACACACACACACACACACACACACACACACAGGGAAATTCAACTCTGATATTGATCTGAATTAGCATGTGTTGTTTCTGCCTGTGGCCATGTTCTCTGTGTGTGTGTGTGTGTGTGTGTGTGTGTGTTTTAAAAATATTCATTAAAAATAATTACTACATTATATAATTTCTATTCCAGATAACTCCAACTATCCCCATCTATATGTGTATATATATATATATATATATATAACAATGTATTTTATAAAAGTTACTTACATATATTCTTTAGTAGCAAAAATACGTTTTATATGAATTAAATGAAATGAAATCCTCATCATAGTTTGTGTGAGTTAAACATGAGTTTATTCATGTTCCCACAGGTCTTAAATTAACTTATAAAGTGATTATTGTAAAAAAAAAAAAAAAAAAAAAAACAATAAACAAACGTTTATTTTTGTACAACTTTTTTTTAAAGGTTATTTATTTATGTATTTATTTATGTATTTATTTTAGGTTAATGTTGGTCATTTAAATGTTTATGTTCTAAAAAATTCTACAATTGTGTTCAGAATATTTACAAATCTTCATCTCTGTGACGACAAATTCTCTTCTGTTCATAGTTAAAAATCGACGCAAATGCAACAATATTTGCTCTAAGTTTTTGCTCTTTTAATTTATTTTATATATGACAAACAGTAATAAACAGTTTATATATATTTCAGGGGTTACATGTACAGAATAACGGCAAGTTTGTTGTTATTTTTATTATTATATTATCTGTTTATCTGCAGCGTTTGTGTGATTTTTGTTATGTTTATATTTAAACACACTGCTGTATATTTGTATATGTATATATATATATATATATATATACATATACAAATATGCATACAGGTATATATGTGTATTTATATATATACCTTCATATGTGTATATACATGTATAAATATATGTGTGTGTGTGCATATACATATATATATATATATACACATATATATATATATATGTGTATATTATAAAAAACACTACTATAAATGTGTTATATAATTCCATTGTAAATGTAGTAATGTTAGTGTTTTTGTGGAACTATTGACACATTTTGACTTAATCCTGTTATATAATACATACAATAATGTACAATAATTACATACAATACATATATATATATATATACAGGTATACGTATATATATATATAAACCTACATATGTGTATATGTACATATATATATACGTATATATGTGTAGATATATAACTGTATATTTGTATATATATATTACAAACAGTGATTATTTATATATATATATATATATGAATAATGAATAATGAATGTGTGAGGCTGCTCGTCACTCACACACACACACACGCGCGCGGTGGTGACGGCGTGTGCTGCTCACATTTGAATACAGCGGCTTTGGCTCTGCACGCGGCCATTGTGTCGGCCATTAAAGGCAGATTTCACGGCCAACAGAGCCGCGACAAAGGAGGCAGCAGGTCCACCCCCCCCCCCCCCCCCCCCCAAAAAAAAGTTTGTTTGAAAAGACATGAGGAGAATAAAAGAGGAGGAGGAGGAGGAGAAAGGAGAGGAATTATAATGAAAGTGTGCTGCAGCTTTTCAAATAAACTCAAACCCAGTGAACTCTTCATCTCCAAACATCAACCTCTGTATGTTAAACTACATCATGAAACGTGTTTATCTGTGTGTATCCTCAATTATGTTAACATATACATATATATATGTGTTTATATATATGCCTCCAACCCATATATCATATACATATATGGGTTGGAGGCAGAAACTTCTGTTTTGTCTAATTTTTCTCTTAAAAAAAGCTAATAATGTGATTTTTACTGTTCATTTAAAGTAGATTTTGGTGTATATATTTATAGTCTGTACATACTGGAGTATTCTATATAGTTTCTTAATATATGTATATATTTTGTCCCCTTTATTTCATTATATTCTTGTATGTTTACAGCGTTAGAGCGACGCACCGTTACAGGCGAATAAAAATCTTGAATATATATATATATATACATATATATATGTGTGTGTGTGTGTGTGTGTGTGTGTGTGTGTGTGTGTGTGTGTGTGTGTGTGTGTGTGTATGAGTGTGTAACCTACATGCTGCCTCTTCCAAAAGACAACACACTTAAAAACATTAAATTATTATCTTTATAAAAACAGAATTTTCTTAAAAATACACACACACATACACACACACACACATATATATGTATATATATATATATGATATAACAGTACATGTCCATGTTTTTATCTATTTAAACTACAATTTTTCTAAATTATTCTAACTCATAAATATGAAATAAATGTTGTATTTGTCTCTCCATATATTTAAAAACAACTGCGTATCATTATTTATTTATTTCTCTCTTTAAAAACATAATTGAGTGAATCATTTAAATTTTCCTCTGTATTTTCATAATATATATAAATATATAAAAATTGTATTATTTTCCGAAATACACTAAATAACTAAATCTAACGTCAGAATGTTCGATTTAAAGCCAGAGTTTACAATAAAGATGAAATAAAACAGTTTTGTTCTATAGAGTAAAATGTAAATCTGATTCTTAACGCTATACATTTATATATAAATATATAAATAATTTATCTAAATACATTTCTACTGTCATTAAAATCATACCGTACAACCATACACATTAATTTTTTCCAAATAAATTAAAACAGTGTCTTATTTGTGCTAATGATGTACAGCATCTGTATTGTGTCTAATATATTTATCTATACATTTGTTTTATTATTATGAATTTAATATATTTAAATAAATTTAAATGTAGCGATATAAAAACTATAAGTACGGATTCTACTCATTATTGCTATTATAAACAGTTATATATTGTATATATTTATAAACATGTGTGTGTATAAATACCATAATATTTTTGCATAGTTGTTAAAATGATGTGTTTTGTTGTGCATTTATATTTTTAAGCAGTTTAGCAAAATCACAACAAACCTTATCTCAGAGGCTGAAACTTTCACAATTAAAGTCTACGTTAATTTAATATAATATAATATAAAATAATGTGATATAATATAATATAATATAATATAATATAACATAATATAACATAATATAATATAATATAATATAATATAATATAATATAATATAATATAACATAATATAATATAATATAACATAATATAATATAATATAATATAATATAACATAATATAATACAATATAATATAATATAATATAATATAATATAATATAATAACATAATATAATATAATATAATATAATATAATATTATATAATATAATATAATATAATTTAATATAATATAACATAATATAATATAATATTATATAACATAATATAATATAATATAATATAACATAATATAATATAATATAATATAATATAATATAATATAATATAATATAACATAATATAACATAATATAATATAATATAATATAATATAATATAATATAATATAATATAATACACACACATATATATACAGTTATTATGTATATTTAAGAGCAAACATGTCTGCCATGAACTCACCACTGACTGCAGCAGGAGGAAGAGTTTACAGCCGGACAGATGGACACACACACACACACACACACACACACACACACACACACACACACCATCCTAAAAAAGTGCTGGGTCACTTAGAGAGAGAGAGAGAGAGAGAGAGAGAGAGAGAGAGAGAGAGAGAGAGTGGCGTGGACAGATGCGAGGTAAAGCGAGCGCTGTTTGTCACTAACGCTGTGGATTAGCATGAGGTCTGAGCACAAAGCTGCAGATCAATACTGCTGCAGATGGTCCCACACACACACACACACACACACACACACACACACACACACACACACACAACACACACACACACACACACACACACACACACACACACACACGCACACACACACACACAGAGAGAGAGAGAGGTGGGCGTGTCCTCGTGAACCTGCTGCTGCTGCTGCTGCACACACACATTTATTTACTTTTATCAAAGTGTCAACAACAACACACTGAAAACAAGCAAAAGACACAAAATGGCTGACGATGCTCCAGTTTGTGTCATTTCCTCTAATCTCTAATCTGTAGAGATGATCTTCAGTATCAGTGTCTGTATATATATATATATGTAACTGTATTTATATATAAGTGAGACTTTTATTTTCTGGCTTTTATTTGTAAATGAATAAAGTTTATTCAAATTAAGCTTCACTTCGACTTTCTCACTTCTGTTGAGAATTAAACTGATTCTTTTATTTATGTGTTTGTCAACAGTTTTATTATTTTAAAACATCAGTATACAACAAAATAAACACTCACTAACAATTTATGTTTTAAAATCTTTGTGTTCAATTTCTTTTCTGTCTCATAAACTAAATGAACTGAAATGAATAAATTATTATTAATAATAATATAACTTTTATTTAACCAGTTCAGTTTCTATGAGATTAAAAAAAAAGAAAAAAGATTATGTTCCAAAACAGACAATTTTAAGTGAGAATAAATAATATAAAACAGTTTGCACTGAAAATTATGAAATTATACCATTTAAAAAAATAACTTACTTACTTTCATTAATCATCTCAGTGTTGTTGTGTCATCAGTTTTAACCTCAAAATAAGGTTAATATTAAATTATTTATTATAATTTCTTATTATTTAACCTATATTACTCACTTTTAAAGTGATAGTTCAGGTTTTCTAACATCAAACTGAAGTTTGTGTCACTTCTATAAACTCGTTCACTTTCCCCCTGACGTCTAAATAATAATAAAGCAAAGGCTCACAGCAAAGGCTCATGGGAGATGTAGTTGCTGGCAGAAATTATCCCTATTTTAATTTTTTTTTGGTTTTTGGTTTTTGGCTTTTTTTTTCTTTTCTTTTTTTTTAATCTTTGATAAAATAAAAAAAATAAAAAGATTCCCAATAATAAAATGTATCCTAGCACAAAGGGGCGGAGCTTCGATGTGATGTCAGCGTTTTGTTTACATATTGATCGTTAACTCACTTCCTCTTCCTCCTCCTCCTCCTCCAGCTGCTCCTTTACAGCCTCGTCGTCTTCTGAACATTCCTCCCATTCTCCTCCTCCTCCTCATCCCTCCTTCACTCAGACTCCTCCATCCTGTTCTCCTCCCTCTGGTGTCCATCTCCTCCTCCTCCTCTTCTTCTTTGGTGTTTAACAGCAGGTTTCATGGGTTACAACTGTCCATAAGAAGAAGAAGAAGAAGAAGAAGAGGTGAAGGTTAAAGGAAGGTCATCTTTCTTCTCATTCTTGACCATCTCACACCTCCTCACCTCATCCTCTTTCTCTTCTCGCCGTCTCTCGTTTCCTCGTCTTCCTCATGTCCAGCAGCTGAAAGTTCTTAGAAAGGACAAACAGACACACAGACAGACAGACACACACAGACAGACAGACACACACAGACAGATAGACACACACAGACAGACAGACAGACACACACAGACAGATAGACACACACAGACAGACAGACACACACAGACAGATAGACACACACAGACAGACAGACACACACAGACACACACACAGACAGACAGACAGACCCCCTGCCTGTCTCTCTGACAGATGATCAAAAGGCAGCAGGAGGAAAAAGTAAATGGGTCAGGCTTCTGTTCTTCTTCTTCTTCTTCTTCTTCTTCTGCCCTTAATTACACAACAACCTCTGAACAAAAGCAACATCTGCCCAAACTCCTCCTCCTCCCTGTCCTCCTCCTCCTCCTCCTCTTCCTCCTCTCTGTCCTCTCTGTCCTCTTCCTCCTCCTCCTCTTCTTCATTCAGACACTTAAAAACTTGCATAAAAATGTTCTGATGACATCAAACATTTTAGTGATTTTAAAGATTCTTCTGAAGACGTTGGTGAGACGGTGTCTCCACAGACACGAGATGGACCATACAGACCTGAAATCATGGTCTGGTCTCCTCTAATCTGGTCTGGTCTGGTCGGGTCTCCTCTCCTCTGGTCTCCTCTGGTCTCCTCTAATCTGGTCTGGTCTCCTCTAATCTGGTCTGGTCTCCTCTGGTCTGGTCTGGTCTGATCTGGTCTACTCTCCTCTGGTCTGGTCTGGTCTCCTCTAATCTGGTCTGGTCTCCTCTGGTCTGGTCTGGTCTGGTCTGATCTGGTCTACTCTCCTCTGGTCTGGTCTGGTCTGGTCTGGTCTGGTCTGGTCTGGTCTGGTCTCTTCTCCTCTGGTCTCCTCTGCTCTCCTCTAATCTGGTCTGGTCTCCTCTAATCTGGTCTGGTCTCCTCTGGTCTGGTCTGGTCTGGTCTGATCTGGTCTACTCTCCTCTGGTCTGGTCTGGTCTGGTCTGGTCTGGTCTCTTCTCCTCTGGTCTCCTCTGCTCTCCTCTCCTCTGGTCTGGTCTCTTCTCCTCTGGTCTGGTCTCCTCTGGTCTGGTCTGGTCTTGTCTATTCTACTCTGGTCTGGTCTGGTCTGGTCTTGAAGTGGATCAGAACCAACACTTTTCACGAGATGTTTTTTAATTGTTTAAAAACAAGACAGGTGATCTGCTGTGGCGCCCCCTACAGGTAGAAGACAAAAGTATTTTATTTTATATAACCAGGTCAAAATCAGATTAGATCCAGATTAGATCTAAATATCTGAGTTATAAAGTAAAAAAAAAAAAAGGGATCACATATGTGCAGTTTTTACTAAATATTTAAATAAAAACATCACCGACATCTTCTCGTATCTTTTATTTACTTTTTTTATATTCTTTAAAAATGAACCTCTTTATTTGTATATTTTTCCTAACAATCCTGTGTTCTTGTCTGAAAGAGGAAAAGAGTGTTTGTCATGAATCAGATGTTGTGATGTTGTTGTTGTCGTTGTGTGTGTGTGTGTGTGTGTGTGTGTGTGTGTGTGTGTGTGTGTGTGTGTGTGTGTGTGTGTGTGTGTGTGTGTGTGTGTGTGCAGCAATTATTGGTAATTAAATAGAAAATAAGTGACTTGTTGTTTGTGCTGTTGTCTGTGAGTCTTGTTATTATTTTTACGATGATGGATCAGAGAGTGAAAGGGAGACAGAGCGAGCGCAGCAGACAGAGTTATTTGGCAGCCATTTGTCCTTGGAAGTGTAATGAATTGTAAAGTGAACACAGGCTACAGCCCATAATGCTCTTTTCAGAGCGGCTCCCACGCTCATCACTCCACCCGGAGACTGTCGATAGCGTCGCAGCGTCCCGCGCTAACACATCATTCACTCTGCTGCAGTCGCCACTCCAGACTGTGTGTGTGTGTGTGTGTGTGTGTGTGTGTGTGTGTGCGTGTGTGTGTTCTTGTACTTGCGGCATACTGAGGACCAGTGAGGGTTTTTAACCAACAAAGTGAGGTCATTTTTACAAAGTGAGGACATTGAACATTTTCATTGAAACCACTTCCTTATGTTGTAAACATGCTATACTCTGTTTTTAACAGAGGTCCTCGATTTGGTGCTCTTTTTTTCAAATTTTGGACAACATAGTATATTGTGACATTTTGTCATATTTTGAACCAAAATTTTTTTTGTCACATTTTGGACCAAATTTTTTTTTGTCAAATTTTGGACCAAAATTTTTTTTGTCAAATTTTGGACCAAAATTGTTTTTGTCAAATTTTGGACCAAATTTTTTTTTTTTAAATTTTGGACCAAAAATGTTTTTGTCAAATTTTGGACCAATTTTTTTTTTTGTGAATTTTTTTTTTGTCAACATTTTGGACCAACATTTTTTTTTGTCAAATTTTGGACCAACATTTTTTTTTGTCAAATTTTGGACCCACATTTTTTTTGTCAAATTTTGGACAAAAACTTTTGGTCAAATTTTTTTTTTACATTTTGGTCGACATATTTTTGTAAAATTTTGGACCAAATAAAAAAAAAAAAAAAAAAAAAAAATGTTTTCCAGACCTTTTTGCTCTGGGGCTCCACCTGCAGACATGTTATGGTACTGCAACCAGTAGTTCTTTGTAGATGTCATTCATGAAGTAGATATTTTGTTATTGTTTGTCAGCAACCCAGTCCTCAGTATGCAGCAAGTACAAGAATGTGTGTGTGTGTGTGTGTGTGTGTGTGTGTGTGTGTGTGTGTGTGTGTGTGTGTGTGTGTGTGTGTGTGTGTGTGTGTGTGTGTGTGTGTGTGTGTGTGTGTGTGTGTGTGTTTGTGTGTTTGTGTGTTTGTGTGTGTGCGTGCGTGCGTGCGTGCGCGTGTGTGTATGTGAGCTGCACACGAGCTGGAAACAAACATCTGTGGAAATCTGAGAGTCCAAATTCTACGGACTGTGACTTTATCACTGTGCTGCTTACTGTTATCATTGTGTGTGTGTGACGAAAAAAAGACCAACATGTTGTAACATGTCACCAGTTCTATGTTATGTTACTTAATGTTATGTTACAGTATGATATGTTGTTACAGTATGATAGTGTTAAGTTACAGTATGATATGATGTTACAGTATGATATGTTATGATATGTTACATTGTGATATGATATGTTACATTGTGATATGTTATGTTACAGTATGATATGATATGTAACTGTATGATATGATATGTTACATTGTGATATCATGTTACATTATGATATGTTATGTTACAGTATTATAATGTTATGTTACAGTATGATATGTTACAGTATGATAATGTAATGTTACAGTATGATAATGTAATGTTACAGTATGATATGTTACAGTATGATAATGTTATGTTACAGTATGATAATGTTATGTTACAGTATGATATGTTACAGTATGATAATGTTATGTTACAGTATGATATGTTATGTAACAGTATGATATGTTACAGTATGATATGTTATGTTACAGTATGATAAGGTTATGTAACAGTATGATATGTTATGTAACAGTATGATATGTTACAGTATGATAATGTTATGTTACATAATAATAATGTTATGTCACAGTATGATATGTTACAATATGATATGTTACAGTATTATAATGTTATGTTACAGTATGATATGTTACAGTATGATAATGTTATGTTACAGTATGATAATGTTATGTTACAGTATGATATGTTATGTAACAGTATGATATGTTACAGTATGATATGTTATGTTACAGTATGATAAGGTTATGTAACAGTATGATATGTTATGTAACAGTATGATATGTTACAGTATGATAATGTTATGTTACAGTATAATAATGTTATGTCACAGTATGATATGTTACAATATGATATGTTACAGTATTATAATGTTATGTTACAGTATGATAATGTTATGTTACAGTATGATAATGTTATGTTACAGTATGATAATGTTATGTTACAGTATGATAATGTTACAGTATGATAATGTTACAGTATGATGCTATTGTTTGAGGGTTATTTTGTATTGATTGATGTCCATATTTGTTGATAAATGGTGTTCTTGTAAAGATGATTAATATTGGTTTGTATTCATTTCATTTCACTACTGATTATCGTTGTTCATTTTTGTATTGATTATGGTTACAAATCTGGCATTTTCTATCGATTATAAAGCTTTTTTGTATCTAATATTAGAGTCATTTTACTATTGATGTTATTGATATGTGATTATTTATCGCACATGTTTATAAATGTAATATTTTGCAGTCATATGACTTTAACTCTCACAGACTTGTGTCTGAACAGAAAATGATTTAAATGTCACTCACAAGCAGCAGCAGCAGCAGCTTCACTGTCTCCACATCTGCGTCCATCAAACACACCGATTGGCAGCTCGGCGCCTTCGCCCCGCCCTCCACATCCATGTCGCGTCTGTGATTGGCCGCTGGTGTCATCAGTCATGAGGATGGCTCCTCCTCCTCCTCCTCCTCCTCCAGCAGCAGCAGGAGCAGCAGGGTGGGTTGAGCGGTGAGTGTGGGGACCGTGGACAGCTCCTCACTGAGCAGCAGAGCAGCGCAGGCGGAGGAGAGGGCTGGATATGGGGGAGGCAGCGCACAGGCCCGCAACATACACATAAAAACTGCCTTTTTGTTTGTTTGTTTTTTTTGTTGTTTTTGTTTTGTTTTTGTTTTTATGCTTTTTCTTCCCTTTTTTTTTACCTTTTTGACATTTTGAATGTGCGCGCACCGGTGGAAGAGGCACAAAGACACGGAGCTGGAGAGACCGCGGGGGGGACGACGAGGAGGAGGCGGCGGCGGCGGCGGCGGCGGCGGCGGAGGCGGAGGAGGCGGAGGAGGACACAACCGAGGGAGCGAAGGGGAAGAGCGGGGACGCGGACACTGACCCATCCCGGAGAAGGACAGGAGGAGACGGAGAGACAGTTCGTGACCTGATGGACTGAGAGGACAGATGAATGAAGACTGCCTACACTAACGCCTATCGATGCCTGGCCAAGGACCTGGACGCTTACGCCATGAACACGGACATGACAATGGACGGCATTGGCAGCCTGCATGGCGGGGTGGCGGTCAGCTCCGTGGCCCCTGACGCGGAGCTGATGAGCGTCCACAGCCCGCACCATGTCCGCGGGAGCTCTCTGGGGGGAGGAGGTGGTGGAGGAGGGGGAGGAGGAGGAGGGGGACCCGGGGCGGCGGCGGCGGCAGCGGCGGCGGCGGCAGCCACCCTGCGGATACACCAGGACCTGGCCGCCGCCGCCGCCGCCTCCTCCTCCCGCTCCGCCATGGTCTCCGGCATGGCCACGATCCTGGAGGGCGGCGGGGAGTACCGGCCCGAGCTGTCGCTGCCGCTGCACCACGCCATGAGCGTCCCGTGCGACACCTCCTCTCCCGGGATGGGGATGAGCGGCACCTACACCACCCTGACGCCGCTGCAGCCGCTGCCGCCCATCTCCACCGTGTCCGACAAGTTCCACCACCACCATCACCACCACCACCACCACCAGCGGCTCTCCGGCAACGTGAGCGGCAGCTTCACCCTGATGCGGGACGACCGCGGGCTGCCGGGCATGAACAACCTCTACAGCCCCTACCACAAGGACCACATGTCCGGGATGGGTCAGAGTCTGTCCCCGGTGCTGGGCAACGGCCTGGGCTCCATACACAACACCCAGCAGGGGCTCCACAACTACGGCACCGCCGGGACGCACGGGGGCCACGACAAGATGCTCAACTTCGACGCGCACCACACCGCCTCCATGCTGGCCAGAGGAGACCACCACCACCACCCCCACCACCACCAGCACCGGGGCCTCGGTGGCCCCGCGGCGGGCATGATGCCGCACCTGAACGGCATGCACCACCCGGGCCACCCGGGCGCAGCGGCGGCGGCGGCGGCGGGCCACCACCCGCACCCCCATCTCCAGTCTCCGTCCCACGGGCCGGTGTTGACCTCCAGCCGGGAGAGGCCGCCCTCCTCCGCGTCGGGGCCGCAGGGAGGCAACGGTGCGGGGCAACTGGAGGAGATCAACACCAAGGAGGTGGCGCAGCGGATCACGGCGGAGCTGAAGAGGTACAGCATCCCGCAGGCCATCTTCGCCCAGCGGGTGCTGTGCCGCTCGCAGGGGACCCTGTCCGACCTGCTGAGGAACCCCAAACCCTGGAGTAAACTAAAGTCCGGCCGTGAGACCTTCAGGAGGATGTGGAAGTGGCTGCAGGAGCCCGAGTTCCAGAGGATGTCGGCGCTCAGACTGGCAGGTAAAAAAAAAAAACAAGAGGAAGAAGAAGAAGAGAGAGGAGAGAGAGAAACTTACACCTGCTGCACAACACACACACAAAAACACACATTATTGTTATTTATTATCAGGAAAATCCTTTATTTTTTTCATTTATTTTTGCTCAAAATCGCATGAAAACATCATCAATTATTATCTTACTTAAATTAAATTAAATGTTGGAAAACTTTTTCCTTTATTTGCGTGTTTTCCCTGCTCTCAGAGTGGTTATTATGATGATGATGATGATGATGATGATGATGACCATCACTGATCAATAACAACAAGAGATCGATATGAAATGACAAGGTCATGGGATTTCCCTCCAACACTCACTCACTCCTCTCTCTCTCTCTATTTTCTGTGTTTATTTATTTATTTATTTATATTTGCGAATTTAATCTCATATTTTAATACATTTTAGCAGATTTAAGTAAATACACTTTTTAAATACACAGTTTTTAATTCTCATACGAGTGTTTTATTTAAAAATAATAATGGACAAAAGGGAAAGAAAAGTGTATTTAATGCAAAAATTCACTCTTTCATCGTCGTTGCTGTTGTTTTATTGTCATTAATCAGTGGATTATATGGGATTATTTCAGCAGGCTGCTGTTTTATTCCGGTGTTTTATGGCTTTTAAGGACTCAGTGAGTGAGTGAATGAGTGAGTGAATGAATGAGGGTCTGCACGGTGCGTGGGTCTGGTGCCCCCTCTAGTGAGGGACCTGGTTTGTGTCCGCCCGTGGATCCTTCTTTTGTCTGCAGACACACAATCAGTCAAAGAGTCCAAAAATAAATCTGGGATTATTGTGGAATATTTAACACATCCAGTGAATTTAGAGTCATATAAAAACATATGTGATGTCATTTTAAACCTGCAGATTAATAATCTGGTGTGTTTGTCTCTAAGAAAATGCCAAAAAATATGTGTTTAGATTTGAAAATATATACATATATATGTATGTAAAATTAATAAATATATATAGTTTAAACACATCCCATAATAACATAAATAAATGAATATAAAATGGTGAGAAATAAACAGAGAAACTTTAGTTTTAACTGATTTGGACCAAAAATGTCAAAACAGTCGATAAATCAATAAACGTCTAAAACTGGATTAGTTTTTACTTCTGAGTGAAATAAATTATTTTTAAATAAACAGCTGTTTATGTCAATACAATTAAATGATTTACAGAAAAAAACAATCACATTTAACTTTAATTTAAATAACAAATAGTAAATGTTTCTCTGTTTAAAATACTTTATTTATAAAGTTTTTACACGCTTGTATTATTTTGTTATTAAAGGGAATTAAAATTGTAATATGTATGTTGTTAATTAATGAGCAAGAAAACAATTTAGTGAAAACATTTAAATCATGACTTTTATATAACAGTGTTATTTAATAATTATTCCACTGTGACACAGTCATCGGTTTATTATAATAATTATTTTCCTTCTTGTTTCTGGGGTTTTTGAAACTTTAGATTCTGTTGAGAGGAAACAGTTTATATTCTGACTTTTGTAGATAATTAAATCAGTGATTTTAGTTTGATGAAGAGTTGGTTTTTGTGTTTTCTTTTATAAAAGTAGCATAAAAAACAGTTTTTGTGTTGTTTTTTTTCAAACTGTAGATTTAAATGAAGTATTTTAAATGTTAGCTTCTTTAACCAGCTCCCAAATTCTATAATTGTCAGTATATGACATATACAGTTTATCTAATGTAGATACAGTTAAAATGTAAATGAAAAACTATTATTGTTTAGTGTTTTAGAGGAAAAAGTGGAGAAAGTTTTAAAAAGGACTATTTAAATTATTTATTCATATATTTCAAATAAATAAATAATAAATAAAACATTTACAGGAAACGACTAAAGTCATGCTGATTATTTCAGTTACGTTGTGTTTTTTAAAACACACGAGTGTGATATAAGAAGATTTAAGCTGCAATTTCATTGTTTTTATGCTCTTTATATTCTTTATATCATAAACACTTATATTTTAAAAGTTGTTGTGTGTCAGATTCTCAGCAGTAAACCCACACATACATAAAAGTGTCAAAATAAAATGATGTAAATGTAGATTTTATATGTAAAGTTTATTTAAAATGTGGATTTTTAACCTGTCGGTCCAAAAATATCCATAATATCCGTTTTTCACTATTTAAACAGTGGAAAATCTGTCTTTATATTTCACAACGTATGAATATTTTTTGCTCCTGTGTGTTAAAAACTTTATTGATCTCCAGTTAATGAAGTAACAATAAGTAGAAACGTGTATAAATAATAAAAGTCAGAACTAAAAAGAGAAAAAACATAAATACAGGGTGTAATTTAGTGTCTGTTGTTGTTTGTTTTAAAGTTTAGTGAATAAAACATTCACCAAATATATAAACAGACTCATTTTCAACATTAAATCTATTTATTATTTCATATAATCCTGTTTTTGTTCAATATTGATTATTCACACACTGTTCTTTAAGGATTTAAATATCATTTGGTTTCTTTAGTGGCTTTATTTGTTTATCTTTGTTGTTATTTATGGTGAGTGTGTGTCACATGTGCGGTCGTCTGCTCGTCAGGAAACACAGTCACGTGTTTGAAAAGCGTTGATATTTGAAATGTGATGAGTGGATTATCTCTGCGGGACGTTTAAAGGTTCGTCCTTTGATCGTCAGAGGTTAATGATACAGAGCAGGGAGGGGGAGGGGCCGGGGGGGGAGGGGCGGAGCCGCAGGAGTGCTCGTGTGATCTGTGCGCCCCCTGCTGTGCGTTTGTGAAATGTCACCGCGAACACAATCTGCCGCTCTGCTCGTGTTTGACGAGATGTTCCCGAACGTTTCAAACCTCAGATCATCCATCGATCGCAACTTTTTTACGACCACAGAGCACTTTGTTTTTCGTAATAACGAAGTAGCTACTGCGAGAAGGTTTTATTAATCTATCTTCGTTTTGTTCGTACGATATCGCCACGCGATACGTAAAAAAACGAACTTGCAATAAGTAATGCTTGTGATGATTTTAATAATTCAGTCGAGTCACTGTTTCCGAACTTTATAGTCAAAACGTTTTCGTTCATATATATCGACCAGGGACACGACAACGTACGATATCGTCACGCGCTACGTAAAAAAAATTAACTCGCAATAAGTGTGGCGTTTTTTTTAAACACGAATGGGGAAAATCGTTAATATTTTAACGAAAATGTTACAGAGCTCATTAAGCGTAAAATGCGGTGCTAGCGATTTATTTTCACCACAAGGGGGAGCTTAGTACTTTTAAATGATTCAAAAATGATCTCACTTAAGATTCTTGGGGGGTTTTTTCACGTTAAAATGTTCGCAATGAAACGTGTAACATGAGTAACGTGGGTTTTATTTATTTTTTAGTAGTTTTGTTAACGTGAGTATTGTTTTTTAACGTTAGTGACAAATTTTTGTCAATTTTGTTCTACATTCGTACAACTTTCTTTCGTAACGTGATAAAAACATTTGGAACATTAGTAAACGAAAATAAAGTCTAAAATTGGTAACATTTTCTTGTAATGCTATTGACAGATTCGTAAAAGTAGCAAATTTTATGCTAATTTCTGAAACGGGAGTCACGTTTTCATAGAATTACAGCGTCTTGTAACGTTTTTGGTAATATGTTCTTTTTTTTGTACAATTATAACATTTTGTAGCATATTGTTGAAACAAATGCTAATTTTGCAACTGGTAACATCAAATGTTGTCCACAAATAGAGGTTCGCAGACAAATATTGAAACAAATTTTGCATGAATATCATTAATCGCAGGATAACGGTGACAGGAGACGTCGTTAGTCAAAGTCCAGATATGCAGCACGGAGTCATTTATCACGTCAGGACAGGAATTTACATCAATAAATCTAATAAATGTAGAGAAGATTACGCTCAGCGCAGATGTGATTATAATTTAATGCACAGAAGACGATGTCGTCTGATTTAATCGTTGAGAATCATCCGTTTCATAACGTACATGGTAAAATAAGCATTAGTTTTTTCAGTTCTGTGCATAATATTAGTTCAAATGAGTCAAATAATAGTGAAATTGGCTTATTTTTTCCGTCCCATAAACGCACAGAGCGACGTAAACAAACACCGAAACGACCTGAAAGACAAACCGTTATATAATGTATATTTTGGTTTGCCTTTTTGTTCCCGCGACGGCCTCGGTGCAGACGTAAGCAGGAAGCTCAGACCGAGCAGAGACAGATAAAAGCAGCGCCGGAACCCGATCGCGGCGTCAAGCGTGTCACTTTAGCCCCAAATCAGCAGAGATTCACCTGCTCGGGATCAGGATATTTGTGATTAAATATCATGGAAGAATATGAGGCTGTTGTTGAGTCGCTCGTTTTCTGAGTTTTTTTAGAAGCAGAGCGAAAGCCTGCGCTCCTCAATCAACAACGCTACAGGCAAACCAATAGAGCTGAGGTCAAAGGTCAGAGCTGCAACACTCAGACAATAGATGGAGCAAATATTCCCTCGACCCCGAGACGAGCCGAGATTTCTGCTCTTTGTCTCGACGTCTCTGCGTTTACTGTAAGAGCGAGAATAATAATAGGTATATTTAACACATATATGACCTTTTAGATGATTGTTATTATTATGACAAACAGATATAACTAGGAATAGAGTGTAAAAGTGAATTAAACGCTAAATAAAAATATGATTTTGCTGTTAAAACCCCACAGGGATTATACCTGAGTGTAATTATAGCGGAGAATTACCGCGCATGGATTATTGTACACAGTTAATAGCATCGATGCGGTGAATCCCATAATTGGGTTCCGTATTCGTTTCATTAACTCGTTCACGTTCTCCTCGTCTTTCTGGAGCAAAAGACAAAAAAAAAAATCAGTTTTATTGATTTCGATTCTACAGGAGAAACGTTAGAGCTGACTCATAACTAACAACGCACTTAGATTTGAGGTCATGTTTGATTATTTTTCAAATAACTTAGTGAATTATGACTAATTTAACCTGTGCAGACAAACGTGTTTGGACTCACCCGTTTATAAGTGTCGGGATTCTGCGCTTTTGGATTCCAGAAATCTCGTCGTCGTCGGCGTTAATAACACGATCTGAACAAGAGAGAGATCAGTGCTTAATTACTTAAACATAAACTTCTTAAATTATGTCAATATTTTATTTAAAACCAAAATATTCACATTCGTTTATTATAATTTGACCAAAAAGTTGAGCCGTAATGATCACGTAGCTACGCAGCTGTGCGAAGAACTTCGTTTTTTAAACAAAAACGTCACGTTAATTAATTTGTTCATAACTGAAAATGTGAAAACAACGTACGTAAAGTACTGCCGCCTTTTAATATCGACATATTTATACAAGCAATAAAGAACAGAAGAAGAAGAAGAACGCTGACTCAGCATTCACACTAGCAACCGCTAGGCTAAAGCGCTGTAGCCGTTTAAACGCTTTGGTTTGAATGAGCTGAGGAAAAGTGGGAGGAGTTAGTGACTCACAAGAACATAAGAATTATCGAGGAAAAAGAATGAAAAACAATGGACGCTGACTCAGCATTCATGCTAACTGTTTGAATGCTAACAATCGTCTGGTTCTTTGGCTAAAATGTTGTGGCTGCAATAACCGTGAAGGTTTTGATCCCCTAGTGGTTGAAATCAGCTGACAAAAGTGGGAGGAGCTAGTGATTAAAAAAAAAAAAAGACAACACTAGCAAGAACCAAGAATTATCGTGTAAAGAACATAAAAACAATTGGGTAAATGCTGACTCAGCATTCACGCCAACAATCGACCAGCCAGTTAGCATTTGTCCCGTTTTCCTATTTCGACATGACTAATCGAGCACAGATCCAGTAGTTTGCCGTTGAAAGCAGACTTCAGTTCCGTCCAAACGCTCACAGACGACGATGATGTTTCACCGTGTCGTTGTCACGTTAGCGCTAAAGCTCGTGCTAAAGCTCGTGCTGAAGCTGAAGGGCCTCAAAAATAAAAACCCTGGTAAACAACATCAGATTAAGTGAGTCTGCGCCTCAGGGAACAAGCCGATGATACGAGTTCCACCATTTCATCCATCACACTCTGGCGTGTTAGCGCTCACGTGTCCTCAAACGCTAATTTAAGCACGATATTGACGAAACGAGCGTCGCCGAGCGTAATCGTCGCGATGACAACAAATGGTCTCAACATCTGGACGGAGCTCTTTTTTTTTTTTCTTTTTTTTCCCCGTGTTTTGAAATCAATCTGTTTCTTTGCCTCGCAATCTCTCTCTCGCTCTTTTGGGGGAGGGGGAGGGGGGGGGGAGGTATTATGTGATTGTCCAGGGAATTGAACACAAGAGCAGAGGCAGCAGCGGCCCGATGAATTATTGATGGGAATCTCGGCGTGACCCGCCTCGGCCTGCTCGCTTCACTTCTTCTTCACCTCGCTGTCGGGTTAACCAGGCAAAATGGAGGAAGGGGGCAGAGAAAGAGAGAGGGAGAGTCCATTGTTTGGCTGGAGGGTTGCTGCCTGGCCGCGGCTGCAGGTGAATTATGGATGAAAAGAGAACGACGGTTAAATCAGCGTTAGCGCGGAACAGCGCGCACGTAAACAAACATGGCGGACGTAAAAGGTGCTGCTCTTTTTTCATTCAAATGACTAAAAGTTAACAGGTAAAAGCTGCTCAAGTGACGACGTGTTCTATTTGAAAGGGATTTTGATGTTTGTGGACAGAGATCAGTACAAACAAAAACTAGCTAATTTTAGCGAGTTAAGAAAAAGCTCACCTATCTATCTATCTATCTATCTATCTATCTATCTATCTATCTATCTATCTATCTATCTATCTATCTATCTATCTATCTATCTATCTATCTATCTATCTATCTATCTATCTATCTATCGCTAGCTTCATATCTATCGATCTGTCTATCTATCACTAGCTTGATATATATCTATTGTTAGCTTTATATCTATCTATCTATCTATCTATCTATCTATCTATCTATCTATCTATCTATCTATCTATCTATCTATCTATCTATCTATCGCTAGCTTCATATCTATCGATCTGTCTATCACTAGCTTGATAAAGATCTATTGTTAGCTTGATATCTATCTATCGCTAGCTTCATATTTATCTATTGTTAGCTTGATATCTATCTATCTATCTATCTATCTATCTATCTATCTATCTATCTATCTATCTATCTATCTATCTATCGCTAGCTTGATATCTATCTATCTATCTATCTATCTATCTATCTATCTATCTATCTATCTATCTATCTATCTATCTATCTATCTATCTATCTATCTATCTATCTCTAGCTTGATATATATCTATTTTTAGCTTTATATCTATCTATCTATCTATCTATCTATCTATCTATCTATCTATCTATCTATCTATCTATCTATCTATCTATCTATCTATCTATCTATCTATCTAAGTCGATAACATTCTCACAATAATTATACAACTTAAAATCACTGTTAAAAAAAACTACAATTCCAACAGGAAACAGGAAAGTTTTCTTCACTTCTGCTCCGACACCAAACTCCATAGAGAAAACCAGCGTTTTTTTTTCCCTCACTTACAAACAGGACTTGTAGATCCACTGCTGCCTCGTTTGGTAAGTTTGTGCCGTTTTGGTAAATCCAAATATGAGGATTTCAAACACGGAAGTCACAAAATGACACGTTTGAACTGACAGATGGAGGCGGAGGTGGAATCTACAGCCCTGTTTGTAAGTGATGTAAAAAATCGCTCATTTTCAAGTTTGTTTTCCGAGATAACGGAAACAAACTTCGGTTTCCTTTGGAAAAAAGGCGGTTTGATGGTACGATTTCTTGTTGTGGGAATACACAGATGTACATACATACATAAATATATAATATATACCTCGTACATCCGTTTAAATGTAGCGGGAGGCTTACTGTACGAGGGGTGTTTTGACAGCAACAGATTGGTGTGTGTGTGGGGGAATCGGTTCTTTGTTTCCTATAACGTCCACTTAGAGTCAAATTGTTCTGAAAATCTGAACGACGAGCCGAAATATTTTCCATTTTACGCATCCTGCTGCGAGCAGACATACAGTACATTATTAATGAGCAGGAATCTGCTTTATGACACCGATTACCAGCAGTTACTCTGCGTGAGTGTGTGCGTGTGTGTGTGTGTGTGTGTGTGTGTGTGTCAGACTGTGGGAATACAGTTTGCGTCCGTTTTTCAGGGGTTTGTGCTCTGACCCTGCTGCATATTCACAGGCTGCTATCGATCCGTATTAATGGATTTCAGACTGCTGAGCGGAGGCTTTTGATGTTTGTTTGTGTGTCGGCGTGAGAAGGTTTTTTGACGGAGAGCGTTGAGACCGCGGCCGCTGCGGAAAACAACCGGGTGGACCCCGACGTCTTAAAAAGAGGCAGCACAGAGGGCTTAAACCTGACCTTTGTCGCTCTCCTTGATGCTTCCGCCGCGGCAGAGCTAAACCCCCACTGGGTGTGCGTTAAAACCTCAGAGTCTCCACAACCTTCACCGTAGCGCCCAATAAGAATATCAGCGGCACAGCGTAGTGATTTTTCCGTTAAGTCTGTCTGCAGCGATTACGCTGCGGCGGCGTCGTCGGAGCAGTGGAGGCGCAGGGCCGGGCAGAGCGCGGCGGCTTTGGCCTGAGAGGAGAAAATAGTGCTGTCGCCGCTTTATTGCGCCGGTCAAATCGAATGTGGCACCTGGACTTTGAGCTAATGGAGGCGCTGAACAATCAGCCGAAGCTCTGCATCGAGACACACAAACATATGCAGCTGCAGCAGCATGGACACAGATCTGAATCTAACAGTTAGCTCACCCGGTTTGTTTCTGAACAGTGGTGTTGAGATTAAAGACTACATCTATCTATCTATCTATCTATCTATCTATCTATCTATCTATCTATCTATCTATCTATCTATCTATCTATCTATCTATCTATCTATCTATCTATCTATCTATCACTAACTTGATATCTATTTATGGCTAGCTTCATATCTTTATATTGCTATCGATCTACAGTTTCTATCTATCTATCTATCTATTGCTAGCTTGATATCTATCTATTGCTAGCTCCTTCTATCTATTTATCTATCTATCTATGGCTAGTTCATATCTATATATTGCTAGTTTGACATCTATCTATCACTAGCTTGATATCTATCTATTGCTCGTTTAATATCTATCTAGCTTAATCTACTAGCTTAATCTATCTATCTTTATATCTATATATCTATCTATCTACCTATCTATCTATCTATCTATGGCTAGTTCATATCTATATATTACTAGTTTGACATCTATCTATCTATCTATCACTAGCTTGATATCTATCTATTGCTAGTTTCATATCTATCTAGCTTAATCTGCTAGCTTAATCTATCTATCTATCTATCTATCTATCTATCTATCTATCTATCTATCTATCTATCTATCTATATATATATATATATATATATATATATATATGGCTAGCTTCATATCTATATATTGCTAGCTTGATATCTATCCATCTATTGCTAGCTTGTTATATATCGATCTATCTATCGCTAGCTTGGTATCTATCGATCTATCGTTAGCTTGATATCTATCTATTGCTAGTTTCATCTATCTATCTATCTATCTATGGCTAGTTCATATCTATATATTGCTAGTTCGACATCTTTCTATCTATCTATTGCTAGCTTGATATCTATCTATTGCTAGTTTCATATCTATCTATTGCTAGTTTCATCTATCTATCTATCTATCTATCTATCTATCTATCTATCTATCTATCTATCTATCTATCTATCTATCTATCTATCTATCTATCTATCTATCTATCTATCTATCTATCTATCTATAGCTATCTAGCTAGCTAGTCAAGTAGCTTCCAAGTTGCAGCTGTTAACCCTCACACAATAAAAGGGTGTTTTTGAACATAAACATCATGTTCAGTATCTCATGTGCTTTTTGTAACATCATCATAAACTTAACTACAGTCAGTGAAACGTTTGTGTCGATGTACGATGTCGAAAGAACAACACGAGGCGACGTCCAGTTCTGTCGTAAAGGTCCGATCGATGCGCCAGAACCTGCACAAACGTAATAGTACGTATCTGGAAGCGATGTGGAAAATAAAAATAAAATGCGGCTCGTGCTCGTGTTTTAGCCGGAGTGGGGCGAACACTGGCTGATCAATTATTTACAGTGTATCCCAAACATTATGTAGGATTGATTTACAGATGTTTATATGAGGCACATAGAGCACCTTTAAATAGACCAGGCCCATGGACATCTCTACCCATTTCAATCCCCCCCCCTGGTTCATTAGTATTGGTATCACCGCTCGGCTGAAATAAGTCTGTCCAGAGGTGTAATGTACGACGACAGGCAGGAGCGACGCGACGTGCTACGGCTAGCATTTAAAAACAGTGTTAAAATAAACCTGAGGTTGGATAGTTAAGTGGCCAAAATCATACATTTACCTACAATATATAAGAAGGTCACAGTAATACATGAAATTACGTATATTTATTATTTTATTTAACGTGATAGTTCTGTGTTTTTCTTGACGTTTGCTGTTTACGCGCCGCGCAGGGGAAAAACAAAGCTGCCAACACACAAATACTGATTTTCTCCACTTAATAAAAGACTCATCACATCAAATCTACATCGGATTTAGTCTAAAATATCTTAAGAATAACGTTTTTCCGCTGTATCTAGCGTTTTAGACAGTATTTTCCCACCAGGAACGAGACGTTTGTAAACCACCGATTCTCCAAAAACGCTGATTTTCTCTATGGGGTTTGGTGCAGGAGAAACGCAAAAAAACGCAAAAACCTTCATTTTTCCGGATGGAAAACACCGTCTAACGGTGAAATATGGTGGAAAACAACGGTGGACTTAAAGTAACGAGATATAAAATACTAAATATTAAAAGTATTATTTATTACGGATGATTATTGTTGATTAAAAAGGGGGGAAATGAAGTTAAAAGTACTTTTTTTCGGTTGTTTTTTTTTGAGTGTCAGTGTGTTGCCGTGTGAATCAGCAGCCGTGTGTGTGTGTGTGTGTGTGTGTGTGTGTGTTTGTGTTTGTGTGTGTGCGGAGGGATGATGTGGATCGATGGCTGTAATCCCGAGCAGATTAAAAGAGCATTAATACTGGCAATGATAACGTAAACGGTGCAGACCCAGATCTGCATTGATCTGCAGGAACCTGATCCAGACCTGTTCCTGGAAGAGATGGAGGAGGGAGGAGGAGGAGGAGGAGGAGGAGGGAGCTGTCAGGAGGAGAGAGACGGGGGGAGGGGGAGGAGAAGGAGCCCGGGGGGGGGAGTTTTTTATTGGTTTGGTCCTGAATAATATTAACAAATAATCCCAATAATAAAAATAGATGCAGATCAATAGCTCAGTAAGTGAGCGACGTTAGCGCGCCGTTGCCTGGAGATTTGCGATGCACGTCGGCGTCCAATAAAAACGTCGGTTTCTTGTAACGAGATGAAAAGAGTCTTTTATAGACGTTATTGATCGTTGTTTATGTGCTGGTATTTATATTTCCTCTGGTGTTGTGGTGTCAGTTGCCCGCTGAAGCTGCTGTCTGTCAGCGCGCCGCCTTTTTCCACTCGGTCAACGGCTGCCGATTGTGTTTGGACGTCTGTCCTGCAGCTGTTTTACACCCACACACACACACACACAGGTGCTTTTATTTAAATTAAACAAGCGTATTAGTGAGTATTTGAGATATAAATGGGCCGTAGTTAGGATTATTCTGGTGTGTTTTTGTGCCTAAACTTAACTACATTACAATTTTGTGCGTGTTTTCCATTAAAAGTCACACGTTTATTCATCAAAAGAGTTGCAAAATGAATAGAAAATATAGTCAAGACATTGACAGGGTTAGAAATAATGATAGAAATTCATTATTTCTAATCACGAAGAACCAGCAAAACTGTTTTCAGCTGTGCTAACATCATTGCACAAGGGTTTTCTAATCGTCCAATAGCCTTTAGCAAATACAATGTACCATTAGAACACTGGAAATGGGCCTCTATACACCTATGTACATATTCTGATTCATTTAATGTTATATTTATTGAAAAAAAAGGAACATTTCTAAGTGACCCCAAACTTTTGAACGCTGAATAAATTGTAAACATGTAAATTAATAGCATCATTTTGGTTCAGAAACCTGTGCTTAACATAATGTTTTGGTTGTTATAAAACACCAGATTTTAGCCACTTAACAAAAGACAAATTAGCGTATTCGTAACGAACGTGCTAACCTACGTCACATGTAGCGCTAGGTGACGGGCGAACGCTCTCGAAGCACAACAAATAGCCGCTAGCTAGCCAGTTCGCTAAGCCGCTTTCATAAATCGTCAGTTATTTTCTGACATTAGCGTTCAAAGCTCAACGGTCCTTTGGACGTATATCAAACCAACATATTCCAACACATTTCGGCGCGGTAACGCGCTTATTTGCGTAAAAATATTTTACAAACGAAATAGCTTCTCGGCAGACGTGGCCGCCATCTTTGTTGAAAAATATCAGCCGGCTCACTGAATTCGCAAAGCATCATGGGTAATTTCATCTCATCTTCCACTTCGTTTTAAACCCGCATCAGAGCTCACTACATTTTAAGGGTTGATTATAAGGGCAAAATCGCAATTCCCGCAAAATTTAGGGTTAGGGCAAAAATGTAGGGTTAGGGGGGAGGTACGTATGGGTTTACGTAAGGACAGGAAGTTAACATATGGCGAGACCCACAATCCTTATGATATCGTAGACGTAAAGCTAGCGTAGATGTTATCATGTGACCGTGGAACTAACCGTGGTGCTAAAAGCTAAAAGCGCTCCACCTGCTGCAGGTTTTTGGTGCTAAACGCTAACCAGACGAGCAGCCAGATTGATGTGAATCACACACACACACACACACACACACACACACACACACACACACACACACACACACACACACACACACACACACACACAGATGGGTTTGAAGGGAATCCTCCGTCTATTTGATTGGGCCCCGGCCCCCGTAACTGGATTTATTAATCTGAATCTGTCCGTTATTGGATTATGTTTCATATTGGATGGATGGGATCCAATTGTAGATATTACAGCGCTTTAATGGAGACAGGTTTAGCAGGACACCAAGAACTAAAGATAAGAAAATAAATAAATGGGACCTTTTCTATGAAGACACACACCTTTCCTGCGTTTACAGCCGCTCAGCTTCCTTTTTTTTTTTTTCTTTTTTTTTTGATCAATCACCAATTACAATAGAAGCGATTGATCAGGGTTAGGATTATCTTTGTGCCTGTGTTTGTTCTGTGATGGTGAGACAGAAGAAAAACATGTCGCTGATAAGAGGGGAAAAAAGGTACGAGAGAGGCTGGTTAACTCATCATCTATTAGTGTGTGTGTGTGTGTTAGTGTGTGTGTGTGTGTGTGTGTGTGTGTGTGTGTGTGTGTGTGTGCGTGCGTGCGTGTGTGTGTGTGTGTGC
Organism: Microchirus variegatus; assembly: GCF_963457635.1. NCBI lineage: Eukaryota > Metazoa > Chordata > Actinopteri > Pleuronectiformes > Soleidae > Microchirus > Microchirus variegatus. Next base: position 43,706,069 of record NC_139802.1, read on the forward strand.
GTGCGTGCGTTCAAACAAAGCTCCCCTCTCCTCACTGTCAACATTCACCAGGTCAAAGGTCAGCGATGTTGACTCTCGTTTCAGAGCTTCGAACTTTCTCTGCCGAGACTTTTGACGACTTTTAACTGTAAACTAAAACATTTTTTACATATATATTT
>NC_139802.1:43711226-43983726 GCF_963457635.1 Microchirus variegatus
ATAGCAATAGGGTTAGCACTAAACTTATGCAGCATGTGGACGTTGTTAGTACTCATGCTAACATGCTTGGTGTTTTCACGTCATGATTTGCTTTGGTTACGCAAACTTTGTTTGTTTTTAAACCTGCTGCAGGTCGATGCTCGCGCGTTTGCCGTGCTGCGGGTTAGCGCTAATGTTGCTATGGAAAATTTAGAAGAAACATGATGACAAGCATGAACAGAAGCTAACAGAAGATGTGATGCTAGCCGTGACGTGGTGAAAGGGCTTTTATTTTTATCTTTTTGTTTGTTATACAGCATTTGATGCCGTTTTAGCGCTTATTTTTTATTTTGAGGCACTTTGTGTTACATAATATCGCGTCGTCTAATAGCAACAGGACGCATGTGTAGCTCTGTGGAGACGGAGGCTGTCATGGCCAAGTTACCAGGCCATGATATATCTCTGTGGTGAGGGTGAAAACAGTCTGTAATGACTCTGCTCATCTCCTCTTTCTCCCCCACTCTCTCTCTCCGTCTGTCTGTCTGTAAAATGAAACCAGTGTTTCGTTGGCTCGCTCACTTCCTGTCTTCAAACTCGGGAAAACTTTATTCCTCTACAGCAGCCAATGAATAAACACAACACTGAATGCTTAAAGGTGCCATATGTAAGAATGTGGCCAAAAACGGTTACTACATTCAAATTCAAAATACCGAGGTCTTTTAGGTTTCGCTTGCTGACGTAACTGGCAACCCGTGGGTTGCTCGGCAGCTGAGACTTGACTGACTGCAATGATTGGTAGACGGCAGTAGGTGGCGCCACATGCCAAAACATGATTTCAAAACATAAACATGATTTGCAGTCTGCAAAATGTTTTTTTATGCAAATATTTTGTCTGTACTGTTGTTGTTGGTGAGTTCAGTTTGTTATATGAACATTATTCCTGAGTCTCTGTGACATATTAGGAGGATTTTATGGCCAGTTGATTAATTACATAATGCACCTTTAAATGGATAAATATCAATTTTTTTGTATAATTCAATCGGGCCCAGAATAGAACCTTGTGGGACACCAAACGTTTAAAAAATCCGGTTAATTAGTTAAACTATAACTGTCAAGTGATAAATCGCGATACCTGAGGGCAGATTGGACGCTATAGTGGCTCAACATTGCCTCTTGGGGTAAAAAGCGGTATTACAAGCTAGCTGGTTAGCATGGCAATTCGAGTAGATATTGTCGTAGTCCCTAGACAGATAGTTGTTCAAAGTTATTGGGTTTTTTTTAACAGTAGTTTGAATTGGTGCCATCTTCCTGGCTTCTCCGGCTTCTCCAGCTTCTCCGATAAAACATTCCCCCCCCGTCGTTTCTTAAAAACCTGCGTGTAACACGTCGATGTGTTAGCGGTGAGTGTCACCAGCTCTTGAGACTCGGGGCCCGCTTGACTTCCAACCCTCCACCTGAGTGAACAGAGGACAGATTTCACGCTGGGATAGTGCCTCCTTCGTTATATAAACCGTATTGGACGACTTGACCTTTCAGGTCAGCCGTGGCTGTGAAGCAGCTGATTGGGTTTTTTGAAACGAACGCTCGCATGCTCGGGTTCCACAAAAAGCCTCGTAAAGATGAAGGTGTTTAACCGGGGTGTGGATTTGTCCATATTTACTGAAATCAATCATCAGTATTTAGACACAGGCTTTGTTGTTAGCTGAGTGCTAATATTAGCTTGTTATTGCGTTGCGATGGAGTCAAATTTGTGCGCTAATGATGCGTTCGGGCCATGTAGGAAGCGTTGAATGTGCATAATAAATGACGACTGATATTATATTTTACAAGACAATCACATAAATTCAATTTTTTAGCTAACGTACCAGTTTGCACCAAACCCCATTGAGAAAATCAACGATTTAAGCTCACGGGGACACAGGAGCTGCTGCTCCACTGCTGCCCCGTGTGGTCACTTTGTGTCACTGAGGTAAATCCGAACAAAGGTTTTCAAACGCCGAATTCTTTAAATGGCACATCGGAACTTACCGATGATTTTCTGAATGGAGTTTGGCGCGTAGGTTTACAGATTTCAGTTTCCTGTTGAAAAGAAACAGACGAAAACAGATCGTCAGAGTCTCATAGCGTCCCTGTCACCACGTACGACTACTTTTTAAAAATTATTCGATTGTATTGTTGTTGTTGTTTTTTTTACGAGATTTGCAGTATATTACAAAAAAGACTGTAGCCTGTGTTGTAATGCGTTTGCCATGCTGTGGTTTAGCGCTAATGTTGCTATGGAAAATTTAGACGAAACATGATGAGGATGATGATGACACAAGCATGAAAAGAAGCTAACAGAAGCTAAAGGAACCCCCAGCAGATGTGATGCTAGCTGTGACGTGGTGAAAGGGCTTTTATGTTTATCTTTTTGATTCTTTTTGATTCTGATTTCTTCCACGCATCACCTTTAAATGTCTACGTTTTTGTAAAAAATAGCGTTGTCGTGACGCCGGACGCGGACAGACGTCGCGTCTGACGAGCGGCTGAATCCAAACGCCGACTCATGACTGCAAACCGAATGTGGCGCCGTGTTGTAGCCTGTGTTGTAAATAGATGTTAAATATACAGCTTTCTGTGAGTAAAAGGCAGCGATACACACAACGGCCGAGTGATTCAACCAGTCGTGGGGGTTACAGTGAGGATCAAACACGCAATTATATTATTCAAAAAGGGTAGGGGGGGGGGGGGGGGGGGTTTACCACTGAGAGGAGAGAGGGGGGGGGGGGGGAGAGAGGGCGGGCGGCCTTTCTGTAAAGGTACGTCTGGCGATCGATGGGATCAATAACGCCACAGCTCGCCGTGTCTTTCATCAGCTCCCTGTGCGCGTCCCTCGCTGTCGGACACACGTCTCTAACTGCAAACGAGATCAGCAGCAGGAAAAACACGGACACAGAGAAACAGAGAGTGTTTTTCCTCTGTCACTGTTTGCCACTCAATGTTCCTGCATCATCATCGTCATCATCATCACATCATCAGCATATCGAGAAACACAGTGTAATAGAGCAGCACAAAACCAGGCATGCTCTCATCTCACAAAGCACTATATGCATTATATTTTATATAAAAATAATATTTTATATATGTAGATACATATATATGTATGTATATATGTATACATATATAAATAATGTAGAAAAGGGCAGTCAGATTAATAAATAACGCAGGATATAGAGACCACCACAAGGTTATTATAAATCTAACGAAATAAGGAAAACTAAAATTGGGAAAACATTTTCCTTAACTGAAATAAAAATAAAAAGTAAAAGAGTTTAAAACTAACTGTTTTTGGTTGTATTTGAGACAACTTATACTTTTTTATCGCCTAAAATTATAATTTTTTTTAATCTTGCGCCTGGCAAATTCTCCATATAACAAAAAAAAAGCTAACACAAGCTAACAAACTTATAAAAACTAGCAAAACATGCTAAAAACAAACTAATTATTATTTATTTTTTTTTAAGTCAAAATGAAATAAAAACTAAAAATTGGGAAAACATTTTTATTAACTGAAATAAAAATTAAAAATAGAGTTTAAAACTAACTGTTTTTGGTTGTATTTGAGACAACTTTTTTTTATCTTCTAAAATGATCACTATTTTTAATCTTTAATTCTCCATATTACAAAAAAAGCTAACAAAAGCTAATAAGCTAATAAAAACTAGCAAAACCCGCTCTAGAAACAAACAAAAATTCAACTCATTTTAAAAAACAAAAAGTCAAAATGAAATAAAAACTAAACGAATGAAAAAAAAACTATTATATATATATATATATATATTATATATCGGTGATGAAAAATCCAGACATTAAGAACTTTGTATAAAATACTGTAAATATGTAAATATTTGGTGATGGGATAAAAGTAACGTCTATAAACGAAACATATAAGTTTTTACTTCTGTATATAAACGTGACGAGATGTAAACGTGTATAAAAATCTATCTATAGGAGACTCAAATTTAAAAAAAAAAAAAAAAAAAAAAGGTCCGACACTGACTCCGCCCACAGCTGGAGGTTTCATCACAAAGAGCCAAAGAGGTAAATATTGAAGTCCAGAGTCCAGGATTTAACTCTGGAACAAACAGAGGAAAAAGAACTGGGACACGTTTATTTTGTTTGTCACCATTAAAGGTGCAGTAGGCAAGATTTTTTTTAGACTGTACCACACGTAACATGCTACTCATCCCACGTACAACACATCTATATATATATATATATATTTACATAAGTGCAACATACATACACAAATAATATCACGTTCAATCCTTGTTCATACTGTTTATATTCTGCTAACTTAATGTCTATAATGTATATTTTATTTTAACTTTTTAGTCTTATTGTAAATGTGTGATAATAATAAATATATTATGTGGAAATGCATTTTAAATTTTTTATCACGTATATTTTTTGTTATTTGCACATTCTGCAAAGCTGCGTCACCTTTAGCGAACCGGTCGCTATCCTAGCATCGCTAACAACTGCCGACTCTGCAAAGAAACCTCGTACGAGTCTAAACGTCGGGTCAAAAAGTGTCGAAAAGGGGGGCGGAGACTCTTGGTCTGGTGGGAGGAGCTTAATAGACAGAATTTCACTGATCCGGCATACTGCAGCTTTAAATCTGACCGTGTCAATAAAAAGATAAATATATCAAATATAAAAAAGACGTTTATTATTTTAATTATACTACGTCATATAAGGTGGGATGTTTATTGTGGTGTAAAAGAGGAGGCGGATTTTTAGACCATTTGTCTCTCCACACACACACACACACACACACACACACACACACACAGTGTTCATATTCACAGATCAATAGTGCCACCTCCTGAGCGTGTGGAGGATTAATATTCACTTCAATAACACATCAGTGAGAGAACAGACCGACGAGAATCAATTATTTTATATATATATATATATATACATATATATATATATACACACATGTATATATATATATAAATAAGATTAATAAAATACAAAATAATAATGATAATAATAATAAATGAGTAGTTTTATGTTTGATGATCTGTTTTTATAAAATCCTCCATTGTAGTTTAGTGGAACTTCAAAATAAGAGCCTTTTTTGTCTTATTTTGAATGTTGTTGTTTTTTTTACGCAGTTAAACACTGTTTTAATGTTATACTGAGAGGAGACAGGAGGAGAGAGAGAGGTGTGTGTGTGTGTGTGTGTGTGTGTGTGTGTGTGTGTGTGTGTGTGTGTGTGTGTGTGTGTGTGTGTGTGTGTGTGTGTGTGTGTGTGTGTGTGTGTGTGTGTGTGTGTGCGTGTGTGTGTGTGTTCACAGCGAGGACAGTTTCCCCTTACATAATAGTTTTGTCACTGAATTGACTCCTTCAGTGAATTTGTATCGATCCGACTCCGACTCGTGCATACTTAATTCACAGAGGTAATCAAATCAAACGCACCCACACCTCCTCCTCCTCCTCCTCCACCTCCTCCTCGCTGACTGGCAGACATCAGACGAGGTGTTGTTGTTGTTGTTGTTGTTGTTGTTTATTTGGCCCTGAAATAGTCAAAGAAATCATAAATTACACATTAATTATACGAGTTGTTATAGATAAAAAGATTACTTAATGTAATAAACATTTAAAAGGGTCAGTCTGTATATTTTTGGCCACATATTTACACGTATATTCAATTGAAGCTGGAGCCATATATTTGCTTTTGCTGTTATTTATTAGTTTTTCTCCTTGTTTTTGTCTCTCAATGAACAGAAACTCGTTAAACTTTGCCCAAAATTTCAGGAAATTCTCAAATTGTCGAAACCTGCCCACATGTAAGGCAAAAAACAGGGCTCAACAGCGCCACCTTTTTATCTAATCTGTATATATGTACGTATGGTTTGTTCTGTGGTCACTTGAGATGAGTCTACCTCTTGTTTTCCATGTTTTTTTCAGCTACTTTGTGGAAATTAAAGTTAAACGCGTTTGTTTTTGTAAATTGAATTAAAAAACATTATTGTTTAGAGTTATTTAAAGGTGCCATATGTAAGAATGTGGCCAAAAACGGTTACTGCATTCAAATTCAAAATACCCGAGGTCTTTTAGGTTTCGTTTTCTGACGTAACTGGCAACCCGTGGTTGCTCGGCAGCTGAGACACTACTGACTGCAGCGATTGGTAGACGGCGGTAGGTGGCGCCACATGCAAAAAAAAACATGATTTCAAAACATAAACATGATTTGCAGTCTGCAAAAAAAAAATTTAATGCAATTTTTTTTGTCTGTACTGTTGTTGTTGGTGAGTTCAGTTTGTTATATGAACATTATTCCTGAGTCTCTGTGACATATTAGGAGGATTTTATGGCTTTAGTTGCTTTAGATTTATTACATAATGCACCTTTAAACCTATAAAATGGACCTATTAACCCATTAATTGCGTGGTTATGCATGTATACAAGTCGTGTTGTGAAGGGAACATAATAATATCGAGGAGATCACAGACAGACAGACTTGTGTTATTACGCTCAGGGATTTTCTGAGCTTACAGGTTGTTATTGTTTAAAGATCGATGAGCTGATTATGTTGAGAAAACAAAATCTCGCAAACACGCGGCGAGAAGATGAAACTTTTCGCGTCCTGTTTGTGTTTCATATGAGAGACGCCGTCAAATTCCCCTCCAATATTTTTTCCCTGTAGTTCAAATAAAAACAAGCAACACGAACACCAGAGGTCGACGCGTATGGATTTTTACTCTGCGGTCGATGACGATCATGTGACTCATATGTTATATATATATATATATATATATGATATATATTGTTTACCTCCATCTGATAAAATATAACTGTTGAATAATTGAAATAATGCAATTTTAAAAAATATTAGTGCTTGATAAATTAAAGTTGCTTAAAGTTTCACCCATTTTTTCCCACTTGGTCAAATGTAACACAGCTAAGAGCAGGAAGTGACTTTTTTTTAATTATTATTATTATTTAAATCCCAACGTCCTCTGTTGTCGTATATATATATACATAATGATAATAATAAAGAAACTATTAAATGCACAAAACCTGGACAATAAATGTTTGGGTGAAAAAAACGAAGTTTCTGAGAATTTTTTTTTTTGTAAATTTACATAAATCATCATCGGCCGATTCAGTAAATAATAATCTAATCCAACCCAAGTTATTTGGATTAATTTAAGTGTCAAAAACTGACTAAATGAGGGGAAAGTAGCGATTGTGCTAGCATGCGCTAAAAATCGCTACATTTCTCCATGGACTTTGGTGCAGCAGAGTGAGCAATGACGATGAATTCATCCTAATTTAAATAAATAAAATTAAATCTGCCAAATTAAATATACATAATCATCTGCTGTGGTCAAAGAAAAAGAAAAACCATGGTTCTCAAACTGTGGTACGTGGAACCATCAGTGGTACGCTGTTCATTTACGAACCGTTCAATTCGCCCAAACAATTCAAAATGGACGACTTCCTGTTGAGTTGAGGCCATGGTTACGATTCACTTTTTTGTTCGTCTTGGTCTACGGCATCTTCCCACCAAGTTTCGGGAAATTCGGTGGAACTCAAATTTGGGCTCGGTTTTCACCTTAGGGGGCGCTATAGAGCCATTGACTTGACCTATTGTGCAGGTTAACGCCCTCAAAAATGACTGAGAAGCAACGCAATAATAATAATAACATGGAGAAAAAAAATAGCCATTTCAGCCCCTAGCATTCTTTAGCTAGCTTAAACACAGATGAGTGGTTGTACCTGTAACTGACGTCTGTTTTCTTCTTCTTCTTCTTCTTCCCCGTCTCGCAGCGTGCAAACGGAAGGAGCAGGACACGGCGAAGGAGCGCAACAGCACACCAAAGAAGTCGCGGCTGGTCTTCACCGACCTGCAGCGGCGCACCCTGCTGGCCATCTTCAAGGAGAACAAGCGGCCGTCCAAAGAGATGCAGCTCACCATCTCGCAGCAGCTGGGCCTCGAACTCACCACCGTCAGCAACTTCTTCATGAACGCGCGACGCCGCAGCCTGGACAAATGGACAGACGACGGCGGGAGCCCCGGGGGCCACTCTTCTGCGTCCAGCACTTGTACCAAAGCGTGATGAAGGATGGCGTCGGAGGGGGGTGGGGCTGGGAGGGAGGGAGGGCGGGGCGTTGGGGGTCAAGGGTCGTCGTTTTCGCGATGGAGGAAAAAACCAAACTTTTTACATTTTTTTCTTTGTTCGTTTGTTGCGTTTGTTGAGGCTGATGAACTGAGAGAGGGGCTGCTCACTGCGACGACTTGTTTGTAGCCAAACCGCCTTTTTACAAATTCATCATCATCATCATCATCATCATCATAAAAAAAAAAAGCTGAAGCTGAAGCTGAAGAAGGGTAAAACACACACAAACCTCACCACGGGAAGAAAAACCAAAAAAAAAAAAAAACGATAAGAGAGTCGTGAATCACAGACTTCTGCAAGGACAGTTTCGCTAACTCACTAGCCCAAAAATACCAAAGACTAGAAGACGATGTATGTTTTCTATTATGCAATATATGCTAGGAACCGACCAAACCAGGAACCAATGAAAGCTTTATGACTGCAGAATGTGTGAGAGGTCAGTTAGAAGCAGATAGCGTACGTAGACGCCGAGCTACGGAGACGGCGACGCCCAAATTTAGCAATCCGACGCGGGTGGATTGCGATGTTTGGTGCGTTGTAGTGAGTTCCGGTTGTTTTGGAAGTCGAAACTGAGAGAGACGTCTCGCCCGAGTTTAATGGGTTCTGCGAAAATGCCCTGAGTCACAGTGTCCTGTGGTTAATGTTAGCTGATTATAGCTAAGTTTGCTAACTAGCGAGCTAACCCACTCTATTTGATAAACACTAAAAAAAACACATCACTGTGTGTGCTGACTGATTCAATTGGACTTCTTTTGGACCAATTGGACCAAAATGGCAGCGTTATGTTTGGAGCGGCCATTTTGAATTGTGACTCTTGGGGCGCGCGAGGAGTTTCCGACCTCCGAGTGCAACTGGAACGCATTGACACGTGGAGCCGAGGGTAAAGTTGGACTCTAGTCAAAAACCAAAACCAAAGACATACAAGGTGGGAAAACGGGGTTGTTCATTTCAAAACAAAAACTACTTCCTAATTCAAAAACAGTATGAAAACATTGTTTTGCTAGCTTACAAGGAGTTAGCGCAGTGTGCTAACTAGAAGATTTAACCGTTTTGCTCACAAACAAAGTGATGAATAATGGCTGGGGTGACCATAATAACAAAACAAAAAAATCAAGATTAGACTTACCAAAATATACACATACAGTATTATTATTATTATTATAACTAAAAGTATCGACAAAAACGACGAGATTTCTGCCACAAAACCTCAAATTTTACCAAAGACCAAAAGAGTTATGAAATGACAAAATATGCAAGCACAAACACACACATTCTCCTCATGATTTGAGCGGACGCGTAGAATTACAAGCTTACACAACACACCTAACTATTATAGTGTATTTTATATATATATATATATATGACTCCATATATATATATATATATATATATATATATACACACATAAGCGTATGTGAGCACAAATGTTGAAGCACATTTTCTTTGCAATAGAACTGGAGCTCTCTGCCAAGCCGAATGGTTCTTCACATCTTAGAAAACTCAGGATGCCATTTTTTTCTAAACAGCGGCTGAAATCCATTCGGCGTCTGTCTTCACACACACACACACACACACACACAAAGTTACGTACACACACACACGCGGAAAACTTTAAATTCCCCAGCCCGCGACGGGAAAAAACCTCGTCAGCTAAACCAAAACCAAAGCTTAGCTAATAACCAGTTTCACCACCCGATCGGCCATCATTCGTGTTAGTTAGTTAGCACACATCCGCTAGGGCGGCGCTCTCCACTTAGCATTTTTAGCAGTAGCACAATCTGTTCTCACGCAGATGCTATCTATTTATTTTAACATTGACCTGGAAGCGATAGATTTGACAACGCACAAACAACCGTTTTGGTTTTCATCGGGGGGGGAAAAAGCACCAAAAGCGGTCTGGATTTAGCTGTAAAATGCTAACATGCTGTTTGGAGCCGCCGCCGCCGCGCGTCAACATCGTCAAACAAACCAGCGAAACAAAGCTGAACCCCGCGGAGGACGAACTGTCCAGGCGGATCAGGGCCTTTGTAATAGTTAAAGAGGACAATCTAAAGACGATGCCTGGCAGGTTACCGTCTCTTTTAGCGGGTTTCAAGCGCGGCTGGTACAAAAAAAAAAAAAAAAAACGCCGCGGGACGAATCCCACTCTGAGGTCAAGGACTTTGACCCCAGACGGGATTTGTCGGCGGCCGTTTGACCGTTTGGACGCTTTCGTCCGTCCAAAAAAAACACCCGCGGATTTAAGTGTGACACTTCATACTGTACAGCCTTTAAAACACCGTGTAAATACGTCAATCATCGTCATGAATCACCTCACACTCGAGCTATCGAACCAAAAAAAAAAAAGAGAGAAACGAGAAACAAATACCAAAGGAAAGTCGGTCAGTCAGCAGCCCCTGCTCCGTAGAAACAAACTCCTTAGGCGGACGGACCAACTGACGGAGTCCCGGCCCGTGGTATCGACGCGAGCCGAAAGGATTTGAGAACGAAAAAACGATGGACACTTGAGACTTTTTCTATTTATTGACAAATCGAAACCAAAGAAAACCTTGTTCTGCACCTAACTGTTCCAACAAAACGGAAGAAAAAAAAAAAAAACTAGCTGAAGATGGAAGAGAATTATTACCAAAAAAAAAAACACAACACAAAAAAAGGGAGCGGTGGCGACGATGTCGAGGACGGACGAGAAGGACGGACAACATCGCGGACGCAAGATGGCGACGACAAAAGAGCGAGAGAGGGTAAAAAACCACGCGGGACGGAACGCATGGAGGAGGAGGAGGAGGAGGAGGGCGGCCATTTTGTTTTCTTCCCTCCGAAACCCCCCCCCCAACAAACCAACCCACCCACAAAGGCAGAACATTATTAATGTGTCTCTCACGGTTGAAGAGTGTCTTTAACGTGTGCCTATGCAGTTTTTTCAAAGTTAACAAAAAAACAAAAACAAACAAAAAAAAAAAAAAACGGTTAAGAGAACAACAGAAACCTCATCAGCTAACAAACCAAAGATTCACCGTTGACTCCAGTGGTCGCTCGCTGCTCCGCCTCACAACCGCGAAAAAAAACAAAAAACGTCATCAATCAATCCGTCAAAAAAAATATCTCCCCCGCTACGTTATTTCGACCGCTGTAGGTTAGCGTTTGAGCTAACTCACCAAAAAAAATCCAGTTTTCCAAAGAGAAACGGCTCATGCTAGCTGCCTAGCATGTACCTAGCTTAAATACGGCCCCGCGTACTTCCGATTCCGTCCCAGTGTCGGACGATTGCGTACGGTTCCACGTGTACTTGACATTAATTACGTATCGCGCAACGTAGCGGAAACTATGAATTGGCCGACTAAAACACGCAGGGTTTTCTTCCTCCGACGTGGCATCGATACGATCGTACGTTTTCACGAACTTCTGTTTTTTTTTTTTTACCATAAAAATCAAAAAGTCATTAACCTGCTCCGTATGACGAAGTCTACCTCCGATAATCTCAAGCAGTGAACGTAAACGATGCCAGACGACAGCACCGGCCGACGCGCTCAGTTTATTTTAGTTTTGTTCCAAACATCAAAAAATAGCTTTAAGGTCTTTATTTTAGCGGCGTTTTTACGCTTCGCGCGCTAACGCCGCCGCCGCTGCTGTTGTCTGGCGAGTTTCTCACTGCAAAGAGAGTGACAATGTATTTGCTACGTGAGACGTACAGTTCATACCAAAGATTTCCTGCTGTACAGACAGTAGCACACGCTGACAACACTCTTTCATCGCTTTACTTATTTATTTCACATTCCAAACTCACTGTGTCTGCGTTTTCTTTTTTGATTATTATTTTTTTTTTGGCTTTTCCTCCCAAACCAAAGTCAAAGTTATCTGCTAAGAAAGTCTACAATACAGTATACTGTGACAGTACCATGGTTTACACTATGGTACATCAGTTAGATACATCTGTACTTAACTAATTAATGAATGAATTAATTAATTCATTCATTAATTAATGAATGAATTAATTAATGAATGAATTAATTCATTCATTCATTAATTAATTAATGAATGAATTAATTAATTAAAAATTACTTGATTCATTAAATGTAATTCATAAAATAATTAATTAATTAATTAATTAATTAATTAATTAATTAATTAATTAAATAAATAATGAACATTACTTGATGAACCTTAAGTAAAATGCGGGAAAAGCAGTACCATAATATGGTACTGTGTAATTACCGACTAAACAATAGGCTTTTATTTTCTTAATTTAGATATTATGAAGTGTGCAACTCATTCATTTGGAATTAAATAAACATTCAAAAAGCTCAAAAATATACACTTTCAAAGTCTGCGATGGACCAGAAACGAAAAATTTAAAGGACTTCCAGGAAACTAGCATTAGTTAGCGCTATTTTCTAGCTAATGCTACAAAGCGCTACTGGTTTGGATGAAAAGTAAAAAAAAAAAAAAAAGCAAATCAAGCATATTTTTGTACGACACGATGCCACGTGTGGACGATAACCACACCCACTTCTTCACCGGGGGGGGGGGGCGGAGCCGAGCCGAGCCACTGCTCCATGTTGTACAAACGTCAAATAACGAATCCAAAACAAACCAAATAAACACGACGTCAAACACCCGCTGAGAGAAACTGCTAAGATATCGGTCGAATAGCTTTAACCTTTAGTTTTCTCTCTTCTTCTTCTTCTTCTTTGTTCTGTACGTTACAAAAAAAAAAATAATGCTTCTAATCCAAAGAAAAACCTCCGCCCACCTGATCCTCTCATCCCGGTGGCCACGCCCAAAGGAGTGGGCGTGGCCCGTGGCTCAGGGGGCGGCGGCCATTTTTCCATTCCCACTTGCAGTTCTGTCTGGATGTAAAAACACGGGCTTTTAAATCTGCCAGGAAAGAAAGAAAAAGAGGGGGAAATGAGAGTGAAAGCGTCCCAAAGAGGTTCTGATCACTTTGTTTTTTAAAAGTACTTAAACTTTATTGTCACTGATACTACCACTATGTCTCTTCCTTAGGTTTTTTTTTTTTTTGCAATATGTGATTGTTGTTTCCTTTTATTTAATGTGTAATTTATGCTTTATTTTTTTAATCGTGAATTAATTTAAGTGAACAAATTTCGTTGCCAAATCTCCCTCCGAACCTTTTCCCCCCGTTTTTTCTAACGACGATTTCGCTTTTTGCCAAAGTTTACGTTGTACGTTTTCCCCCCTTTTTTTTTTCTCCCGTTGGACGGTGTATTTATTTATGAGGCGTTTGTAGAACGCGCTAGTTTTGTACTTAAGGATAATTTAAGGCTATTTAATTATTAGGTGTAATTACGTTTTTGTTTTTTTTTGTTTTTCAATGAATATTTATGAGTATTTAAGAATGTTAGTCGCATCAAAGATGCAGTGCTTAAAACGCCAGGCCTGTTAATTTATTCTCGTTTTAAAAAAGCCAATGAAATGTGTGAGTTATGAATGTTTAGATTTAAAGACGGAACAATGTAGGAATTATTTTCCGATCTAGTATTTTGTCCTGGTTCGGATTTGACTTGGAAACAATCTGTTTATGACAAACAATACGAGCACTGCATCTGTTTGACTTCCTTGTGATTTTACGGATTTCAATTATGATTATTATTATTATTATTATTGTTGTTGTTATTATTATTTTTGCATCCTGCTGACCATCGTTTGAACAAGCAATGAATTTCAGACCGACGATGTTCTCGCGACACTTGATCAGGTGAAGTAAGGGGCCACACACTGAGATAAACCGACTCACCAAAGATGACTGGGGATCCTCGAGAGGCCAAAGAAACTGTGTGCGAGCGTGTTTACGTCCGCGCGGCTCATACAATCGGTTAAAAAGTCGCCGTACGCTTCGTTTGTGCGTCGTTCTGCCCATAAAACGTCAAAGAAATCAGATTTTAGCTGCATTTACACTGCGTTTAGACCATGTACGGAAGGCAAACACTGCTATAATTCTATATATATTAACTCCCTACGTCTATTATTAAAAAATTAATTGGGTATTACAAATAACACATTTTCTGGTGCACAGTTCATACACTCCATGAAAGCCATTTTTTAAAATAGTTAAAGGTGCCATATGTAAGAATGTGGCCAAAAACGGTTACTACATTCAAATTCAAAATACAGATGCTCTTTTAGGTTTTTTGACTTAACTGGCAACCCGCGGTTGCTCGGCAGCTGAGACTCTACCGACTGCAATGATTGGTAGACGGCGGTAGATGGCGCCACATGATTTCAAAACATAAACACGATTTGCAGTCTGCAAAATATTTTTTTTTTATGCAAATATTTTGGCTGCACTGTTGTTGTTGGTGAGTTCAGTTTGTTATATGAACATTATTCCTGAGTCTCTGTGACATATTAGGAGGATTTAGATTTATTACATAATGCACCTTTAAATAAATATTTTAGAGGTTTGTTTTTACGACCATACGCGGCAACGAACGTAAAGACGACGCGGCGACATGGCCGCGCGTACGAGCGACGAAGGACGCAAACACGCCCGACTCGTTTCGGCCCGTTTTTCGGGGGAAGGAGATGTGAGCTAGCTTAAAGCTTAGCTGCTTCCAAGACTGACTTTGTAAGGGGGTGTGTAAAAAGTTTGAGAAAAAAAAGAAGAAAAAAAAAAAAAAGAAAAAACTTTCTATTTCAGTAGTGAGAACCAGAGAGGCTACCTCACTGACTTTACATTTGTCTTTTTAATCGTGTTGATGAAACCAAAGAAACCAAAGATTTGTTTGTTTGTTTTTTCTCTTCGGTACGGTCTGCGCTCAGCTCCACGCTCCCGTCTTTTCTCTCCTTATAATGACGCCACATTTTAAACCTCTTCTTCTTTCTATTTCTTTTTTTTTAACCCCCTAACGACTGTCGTTTCCCCCCCAAAAATAATAAGTGTGAAGGGGAAAGAGGCAGATATATTTACCGAGAACGAATCCATAGCTCGGACGTTTAGTAGTTTGTTTTTTTGTGCGATGTGTCGCGCGACAAAAGGCCGCCAAAGACCGAGAAAACTAATCAATAAAAAACCAAAGCGTAGTCGTGGTCGTTAGGCCGATATACGCGCGGAAAAAAAGACACTTTTAATTTAAGTCGATAATCGCGATCGACCTCACAGAAACGCATGCAAACGGAAACCCCGAGATACGACCTTATGCTGATGATCGACTTATTTTTATATACGTGAAGTTCCTCGTTTGGACTCAGTGAATCTGACCAAAAACCCGGTGAATCTGAGGTTTTTTTAGCCGTTTTTCCATCTTCTTTTGTTTCACGTTTGCTTTCGTCGCAGACGGCGCTTTCGTTGCAAAGCGTGAGATAACCTAGGACGAGTGCCTTGCTTGAACCAAAGCGAAGTCTAGACCCACTTTCTCTGTAAAAAAAAAAAGTGAAAAAAATATACCTCCGCGTTTCCTCTCTCCGCTTCTCCGGTGCTTTGCAATGCAATCAACGCAAAGAAACCCAGAGTGAATACCAAAGGATTCCCCCCTTTTTCCTTTTCTTTCTTCTCTATCCCCCCCTATATTTCTTTATTTTCCACTTTTATTGAGCTGCGTTTCCACAAGAAACTCTGGTATCCTTTGATTTCTGGTGGAAAACGCAGCTTCTTTCCCTCAAACGGTTGCAAAGCTTTACGAGAAAAGGACGCGGAGGCGAACGTGCTAGCGCGGCGCGGCGCAGACCGTGCTTCTCTTTTACCAAACTGTTGCAGATATACCTCATAGACACTAGCGGTAGGATGATGTTATAATAGCATTATGTCATAAATTATTCACTTGCTCTTCTTCTTCTTCCTTGTTTTTTTTTTTGGGTAACTGTAACTTAAAAATGAAACCAATGTGGGGGAAAAAGCTTTATACATTTTTAAGTTGTTTTTTTTTGTAATAGTTAAAAAGGTGCGCTAAAACCAAAAATGAAAAATGCTTGTCTTCTTCTATGCTCTCTTTTTTTGTCGATGTATTCCTGTTTTCTCTCTGGTCAGACGGAGAATTTTTTTTTTTTTTTTTTGGGAGGGGGTCTCTTATTTTGAAGGGGTCACTGTCCCCTTTTTTTGGGGGGGGATTGGGAATATTGTTGGAATGATGCCAGAATAATACCGGCTCTTCACATCCATCGCATTCATTTGGAGTCCAACCACGTTTCACCTGAATATTTCCATTTCAACCTGTTTTTTTTTTTTTTGTTTCCGTGTTAAATTAGCGTCACACGTACATTATCCATACAGCCGTGCTTATAGCGCAGATTTTACGCATGACTATATTTACGATTAGCTAGCCGTGTAATGCATTGTGATTCTTATTATTAACCTTATCATTAGCATCCCCTCCCGTTTCATTTCGCACACTGTGCGCTACGCCGCGCAGCTTTTGCGTTAGCATTTCGCATTAGCGCACATTTTTGACCTGCTGGTGGAGCTTAGCCACATCTGTGCTAGCTTACCAAGGTTCACTCCCACACATACGATCTCTCCGAGCTAAAAAACATGAAGCTAGAAAGTAAAAGTATTTGGAAAAACGTATTAAAATATTTTTTTAGCGACAAGTGCGGTGACATGTGACAAATGTCAGCCAATCAACTCCACGGCGGAAATTTCAAGTACAAATTGAAGTCTGGTCCAACTCAAACTACATTAACAATAAAAGGCGATGACACAGCGTTTTTAAGCTAACATTCCGAAAGTTAGCTGTAGCGGTTAACGTACATGCTAGCTAACTTTTTCCCATGTTGCGCAACGGAAAAAAAATACTACATTTGTTAACGACACGTGAAGTTTTGTTCGCGACATTTAAACATGGGTTTAAATTAAAAAAAAAAATGTGTAGCTATGCCAGCTAGCATTCCATAATATTAGCATAATCCTTTAAGAAAAATTGTCTGTCGGGAAATTATCCTAAGACAAGTGTAACTACAACAAACGATATATAAAGTTTGAAAACGTTAGACAAATTTGTTATTTAACGAAATATGACGTTAACACATTTTAGCCACTAGAGGGCATAAGGCGACATTTTGTGCAGCTGTCTGGAAAAAGCATGGAAATATTCACGTTTAAAAAAAAAAAAAAAGTTGCCCAACACAAACAAACGTCACATTTGTACAAGATACTAAGAGCGAGAGAACAAACGCGAATAGCTAACGAACAAAAGGATAACCGGCTAACAGGAAGATTTTCGTATATCTAGATTGACGTTACCGTGGTGACAGTGTCACGTCAGTGTACGACGTGCATCGGCATTGTGTTAGTTAAAAAAACAGACTTTTTACGATGCGTCGTATCCGTCCTCCGACTTCCGAGCGACAGAAAAAAACAAAACAGCGCAAAGAACAAACCGATTTATACTTTAAACTTCAGCAATAACAACGGTGGCAGGTCTGTGCAGCTTCACGTCGTCATTTTTCATCAACCAAATCACACATACACACACACACACACATCAGTAGTTCTGTTTTACTGTTGTTGGGTTTTTTGTTTTTGTTTTTTGTTTGTTTTCTTCTCACACTTTCCTTCATAGTCGTGATACGGTAATCCAAAAACCAAAAAAAAAT
Source organism: Microchirus variegatus (assembly GCF_963457635.1). Taxonomy (NCBI): domain Eukaryota; kingdom Metazoa; phylum Chordata; class Actinopteri; order Pleuronectiformes; family Soleidae; genus Microchirus; species Microchirus variegatus. Next base: position 43,728,929 of record NC_139802.1, read on the forward strand.
CAAGAAAAAAAAATCAAATTATGCATTTTTATTTTTTTACATTTGGTTGGAACAGAAAAAGAAGACGTGACTGAAAACTTGTGGTGTGGAATAAATTTAAAAAAAATAAAAAAACAACGATGATCAAACGTGACGACGACGACGACGGAGATATTTGGAGAATTAATGTTGTTCCACTCTGTGTATAAAAGACTTAAAAAAAGAAAAAGTCAATAAAGAAATCACAATGGTCTTATCCATGTACAGCTGATCCTCCTCTGATGTTTTCTTTACTCTGCACACACTGGGGAAAAGTCACTTTTTTATAATATTACTTCAGTAAAAGTCTTAAAGTTGATGACATTTACTGTACTTAAGTGTCAAAAGTTCATTTTCTGATATAAAATGTACTTACGTTTTAGAGGTAAAGCGTTAGAATTAGACTTACTTTACAACAATGCTATTTAAAAAGGTCTAGACATTGATTATTAGCATTAAACTTATAAAATTTCAGAAGAAAATAACACTTTTTTAGCTCCGTTTGCTGCATTAGCTCCTTTTAGCGCTGTTAGCGTTAGCCTACAGTCAAACTGGAGCGGGCTGTTTATAAAAGGAAAAGAGCAGCGCTAACAAATATCCAGCGTACCTGTGTACTGCGTATGTGTGCCTCTGTTTTGAAAGTTTAGCGTTACTTTAGAGACTCATTTTAACAATCTGGAGTCACGTAAACATGACGTCAGGCACGTCTTTTTCCCGGTCTGTCGTCATGGAAACGTGTCGCACGTTAACGCGCTAAATCTAAAACACCAGCCTCAAACTAAAGCTGCTTATGTAAACACTGGTTCAGTATAAGCATCGCATGCTAGTGTCAACTAGCAAGCTAATTTGGTCTACTGAACATCAACATGTTATAGCGGCGTTGTATACAAACAGACACGAATGTGTTAGTGTCACAGCCAGGTGAGCTAAGCTAAGAAGTAAGCTAATGCAGTTGAGTTTTTAGACCAAAACAGTCAGCAGTTGTTAGTTAGCTATTTTTAGCGCTCTAAAGACAAATAAAGAGCAATAATACCATGAATAATGAGTAATATGAAGATTTTGAGTGTTTACGGCTTTTTTTTTATGCGCTAAATCTAAAACACCAGCCTCAAGCTAAACCAGAGCCAGAAACCAGGCCTTAGCTAGCTTACAGCTGCTTATGTAAACACTGGTTCAGTATTATCATCACAGCTAGGGTCAACTAGCAAGCTAATTTGGTCTACTGAACATCAACATGTTATAGCAGCGTTTTATACAGACACTGATATGTTAGCGTCACAGCTAGGTGAGCTAAGCTAAGAAGTAAGCTAATGCAGTTGAGTTTTTAGAACAAAACAGTCAGCAGTTGTTAAAGTTAGCTATTTTCAGCGCTCTAAAGACAAATAAAGAGCAATAATTCCATGAATAATAGAGCCAGAAACCAGACAACAGCTAGCTTACAGCTGCTTATGTAAACACTGGTTCAGTATTAGCATCACGGCTAGGGTCAACTAGCAAGCTAATTTGGTCTCCCAGCAAGCTAATTTGGTCTACTAGCTAGCTAATTTGGTCTACTAGCAAGCTAATTTGGTCAACTAGCAAGCTAATTTGGTCTCCTAGCAAGCTAAGTTGGTCAACAGGCAAGCTAATTTGGTTTACTGAACATCAACATGTTATAAACATGAAGCAGCGTTTTAACTTATATGTTAGCGTTACAGCTAGGTGAGCTAAGCTAAGAAGTAAGCAAATGCAGTCCATTGATTTGAGTTTTGCGTGTTTTCCTCACCACTGAAGGACTTTTCCCCCCCCCACATCATAAACACTGACCTTGTCCAGGATGAGGAGTCCTCATTGAGACCCAAAACCTGGTCCTAATGATCTCAGATGACGATAAAAGAAGAGCTTTTTTCTTTGATGTTCTCTGTTGTTTCCCACGCTCTGTCCTCTTCATCAGGCGTCTGAACCCACAGGTGATAGAGAGTGGATCGCCCCGTTACCCTGGCAACAGAGAGAGAGGAGGAAGATGGGATGATTAAAAGTGGTGAGGAGGAGGAGGAGGAGGAGGAGGAGGAGGAGTGACGGGCGGATAGATGAGAGGAGATGGACGCTGGTGGACAGGAGGTGACAAAGTCATTAAAGACAAAGACGGACTGATGGATGACGGAGTGATTTAAAGAGACAGGACGGGAAATGAGAGGCAGACGGGTGGGAAACACAAAACTTTAAATATCAGTGCGACACAGACTCTGTGGGAGTCACTCTGCTCACACCAAAGGCCACGGAGGAAAATCATCCTTTGTTCTTGCTCATATTAGACGTTCACGTTTCCTCTCGTCCTCCCTTTGTGTCCTTCCTTCCTTCCTTCCTTCCTCTAATTCCTCCCCCCCTCCCTAATATCTGCGTCTCCTCTCGTCCCGTTGTCTTTTCATTCGTCTTCTCCCAATTTCTCTTTCACTCACTCACTCTCTCTCTCTCTCAGTCTCTTTCTGTGCAGAAATCAATGGTCGTTCTCTAAATAGGAGGTCACTGAGGTTGGAGGCGCTCACGTCCTGGCTTTTCAATTACGAGCACAGGCCTGCAGTCACCACACACACACGCACACACACACACACACACACACACACACACACACACACACACACACACCTTACCCCCCCCCCCCCCCCCCCGAGCGTCTCGGACAACGGATTCAGAGTCAAAAGAAAAGATTTCAGGTTTAAAGAGGAACAATTTAGGGAAAAGGAGAGAGAGAGAGAGGGGGGGAAGGAAGGAAGGACGGAAGGAAAGGCGACGTTAGGAAGGAAAGAAGGAAGGACGACATAAGGATGGATGAAGGAACGACGTAAGGAAGGAAAGAAGGATGAAGGAAGGATGATGTAAGTAAGAAAGGAGGGAAGGAAGGAAGAATGAAGAAAGCTAAGACGACTTTAGGAAGGAAGAAGGATGGACGGAAGGAAGGAAGAATGAAGGAAGGACAACATAAGGAAGGAAGGAAGGAAAGACAACGAAAGGAAGGAAGAAGGAAGGAAGGAAAGACAACGTTAAGAAGGAAGGATGACGTAAGGATGGAAGAAGGAAGGACGTAAGGAAGGAAAGAAGGAAGGACATAAGGATGGAAGAAGGAAGAATGTAAGGAAGGAAATATGACGTAAGGAAAGAAAGAAGGACGAAGGATGGAAGAAGGAAGGACGTAAGGTTGGAAAAAGGAATGACGTAAGGAAGGCAAGAAGGAAGGACATAAGGATGGAAGAAGGAAGGAACGAAGGAAGGAAGGACAACGTAAGGATGGAAGGACAACGTTAGGAAGGAAGGAAGAAGGTAGGAATGACTACACAAGTAAGAAAGGAAGGAAGGAAGAATGATGGACGGAAAGACGACGTTAGGAAGGAAGGAAGGACGGAAGGATGGAAGAAGGAAAGACGTAAGGAAGGAAAGGAAGAATGAAGGAAGGACAACATAAGGAAGGAAGGAAGGAAAGACCACGAAAGGTAGGAAGAAGGAAGGAAGGAAAGACAATGTTAAGAAGGAAGGATGACGTAAGGATGGAAGAAGGAAGGACGTAAGGAAGGAAAGAAGGATGAAGGAAGGATGATGTAAGTAAGAAAGGAGGGAAGGAAGAATGAAGAAAGCTAAGACGACTTTAGGAAGGAAGAAGGATGGACGGTAGGAAGGAAGAATGAAGGAAGGACAACGTAAGGAAGGAAAGACGACAAGGAAGGAAGGAAGAAGGTAGGAATGACTACACAAGTAAGAAAGGAAGGAAGGAAGAATGATGGACGGAAAGACGACGTTAGGAAGGAAGGAAGGACGTAAGGATGGAAGAAGGAAGGACGTAAGGAAAGAAGGAAGGTAAGGAAGGACAACATAAGGAAGGAAGGAAAGACGACGTAAGGATGGAAGAAGGAAGGACGAAGGAAGAAGGATGGACGGTAGGAAGGAAGAATGAAGGAAGGACAACGTAAGGAAGGAAAGACGACAAGGAAGGAAGGAAGAAGGTAGGAATGACTACACAAGTAAGAAAGGAAGGAAGGAAAGACGACGTAAGGATGGAAGAAGGAAGGACGTAAGGAAGGAAGAATGAAGGAAGGACAACATAAGGAAGGAAGGAAGGAAAGACAACGAAAGGAAGGAAGAAGGAAGGAAGGAAAGACAACGTTAAGAAGGAAGGATGACGTAAGGATGGAAGAAGGAAGGACGTAAGGAAGGAAAGAAGGAAGGACATAAGGATGGAAGAAGGAAGGATGTAAGGAAGGAACGAAGGAAGGAATGAAGATGTAAGGAAGGAAGGAAAGACGACGGAAGGAAGGAAGAAGGTAGGAAGGACTATGCAAGTAAGAGAGGAGGGAAATATGACGTAAGGAAAGAAAAAAGGACGATGTAAGGAAGGAAAGAAGGAAGGACGTAAGGAAGGAAAGAAGGAAGCACGTAAGGAGGGAAAGAAGGAAGGACTACAATCCACACTTCATCACACTCCAGTGTCAGTGAGAGAGAGAGAGAGAGAGAGAGAGAGAGGTAAGGCATGAAAAAATATGAGGGGGGAAGTGAGGAGAAGAGGACAGAGGAGGAAAGGTGGCAAGGAGACAACACGGAGGGAAGCTGGAATATCTCAGGAAAAAGACGATTTGACACAAGAAAAGAAAAAAGGGGACGAGATGAAAAGGTCACGGAGGAAGACAGAAAAACCAGAGTGAATTGAAAGGAGGAATTGTAGCTGGATCAGAGGAGGAGGAGGGGGAGGAAGGAGGGGAGGAAGGAGGGGAGGAAAGAGGGGAGGAAGGAGGGGAGGAAAGAGGGGAGGAAGGAGGGGAGGCTCCCACCGTGGAGCCCTCAGGGTTATTGGGTCGTGGACAGCCAATCTCTCTCAGCTTAATCAACAGCAGCAGAGGTGATTGCAACACCGCGGGGGACTGCTGGGAAAAAAGATGGAGGGAGGAGGAGGAGGAGGAGGAGAACGAGGAGAACGAGATAGGAATGAATGGGAAAGGTGTGCAGCGAAGAGAGGGGGGGAGGGATGATGAGGAAGAGATTGGAAAATGGGGGGAGACAGGGGTGAGGACGGAGGAGAGAAGATTGGAAAAGCTACGGGAGAAAGAGGGGGTGAGGGAACTGAAGAGGGTGAGGAAACAAATATATAACATATAACACAGGTGCACCTCAAGCTAAATGCTAAGCTAACGCGCTCAAAATTTGAAATGTTACCATCAACAATTCAAGATGATTTTTTAAGCGAATGTAATTGATGATTAAATCATGTAAAAACAATGTGTTTTTGTTCTGTTGTTTTTCTAGTTAAGCTAATGTGCGACTTTAGCTTCAGTTAGCTGAAGCAGAATCCAGTTAGCGTACCGTGGTCTACAGGCTACTTCTAGTCGCTTTCGAAAGTCACAGAATGGCGTCGAGAATTAAACGAGTCAGTCTCTACACGACTTCACAGTCGATAATGTAAGCTAGTTACGTGCTAAAAATAGGAAATGTTAGCATTTTAACCGCCGTAGCTCAAATAAAGTGCTGTTTATATTGAGAAAAACACACAGAAATACACTTTTATGATTTATTTTTAAAGATTTAAAGATTGTAGCGGTGAGCACTTACTTCCATTCAGGACGTATCGTTTTTCCACGAGTAATTGTCCGCACGCTGGTCGACGCTGGAACTGCAGCACAACAATTCACGATCATAAAAACGAATATATAAATGAATATAATGTAAAAACAACGTGTTCTTGTTCTGTTGTTTTTCTAGTTTAGCTAATGTACGACATTAGCTTAAGTGGTGTGTGTGTGTGTGTGTGGTGTGACGTTACAAGCAGAATCCAGTTAGCTTACCGTATGCTACAGGCTACTTCTATCGCGTTCCAGTCGCTTTCAAAAGTCACGACATTGCGTCATGTGACTTGAACGAGTCAGTCTCCACACGACTTCACGGTCGATAAAGTAAGCTAGTTACGTGCGCAAAATTGGAAATGTAAGTATTTTAGCTGTCCTAGCTCATATAAAGTGCTGTTCATATCTAGAAAAACACACAGAAATACACTTTTTTGATTTATATTTTTAAAGATTTAAAGAGTGTAGCGGTGCGCACTTACTTCCAGAATGGCTGTGGATTCAGGACGTAGCGTTTTTCCACGAGTCATTGTCCGCACGCCGGTCGACACTGGATCACGATCATAAAAACATTACTTTTTTTTTATTTTCAATTAATATAATGTACATTTTTGATGATGAAATTATGTAAAGACAATGTGTTCTTGTTCTGTTGTTTAGCTAATTTACTACATTAGCTTCCAAGTTAGCCTAGCCATGGTGCGCGTGGTGTGACGTTTCAAGCAGAATCCAGTTAGCTTACCATTTGCTAGCCTGCAGGCTGCTTCTAGCGTGATCCAGTCGCTTTCAAAAGTCATGAATTTAAAAATGGCGTCATGTGAATGACTTCACAGTCGATAATGTAAGCTAGTTACAGCTAAGTCAACTACGCCAACTAGCGAGCTAATCTAGTTCATTGACAAAAAACAACTACATAGCATTGCAGCAAAGGGTTGTGGGTAATGTAGGACTTAAAACACAGTTGATGTTATGAGACAATATCCACTTTAAAAACAAACGTACAAGTCCACGTAAAACACACAATAGAAGCTCCACAAAACCAGCAGCTCTTATTTATTCATAATTGTGTTTTTTTTATTGCAGGAAGACTCATTATCAGGCGTTTCATCTCGTCTCTCCAACGTTACAATAATTATAGATTATATAACAAGAGACAGATGTTTGTGTACAAAAAAAGAAAGCGAAATAAAAATAAATAAATCCAAACGGCTCCAAATATGTAGGAGCTGCGACACACACACACACACACACACACACACACACCTACTCAACCACACCCCAAAAAATCTAAGTCTGAATTTCACTGAATGATCCGAGAGATTAAAAAGTCAGTTGTAGAGCAGCTAGAGTGCTACAGATTTTTTTTTTTAGTTCACACAATGACGTTAAAGTACAAAAAAAAAAATAAATGGAATCGGAATCTTGATAAGATTTGCGTCTTTCGCATACCAGGACGCTCGAGTTGAAATACGATAATCTGGAAGATCGGGTCAGCGTTGAGATTATGCAAATATCCCACTGTGTAGCGTCGTGAAATTTACGAAAAACAAAATTATTGTCGCTGTACGTACGTCGGGAGGAAGTGACCCTTTCCTGGTAACTTCTGATAATGTGAGCGTCGTTAGCTTAGCATTAGCCCCAGGAAAGTGTTACTCGCGTTTTTTGAAAATTAGCGACATTTTAAATCACAAACTCGACCAAGAAACTTTTTTTTTTTTTTTTTTTTCACCAAAAGCGTGTTTTGGTTAAGCACATACGGGATTAACATAAAGCACGAGTCCACTCATATCTAGTATCGCCAGAGTAAAAAAGGCACATCGTCATGTCGTAGCAGGACATTAACAGCAGAGGGCGCTGCACTCACACGTACAGCGTGTCACCGCCTCAGTTCCGTACCCCCGGAAAAACCCCCGGTGTTTGTTATAAGCGTGCGTGAAAGAGCAGCTACTTCCTGTTACCCACTGTTCTCTGACAGGAAGTAGCCCGTTCTGACAGGAAGTAGCTGCACTTTTAACATGTTTAAAATCAAGTCGTCAGGCCACGCCCCCAGTGCCGAGCGCTATAGCATCGCGTACGTGTGTGTGCGGCGTTAGAAAAAAACGGGGTCAGAGGTCGAGTTGCTACCCATGAAAAGTGGAAGATCTCACTTTGACACATTATCGGGGGGGGGGGGGGGGGGTGGGGAGTTTCCTCCCGAAGTGAGCGGGCGAGGCAGAAGGCGGAGTCAAGCTAGCGACCTCTTTTTTATTGACGTTGTTTTTCTAAATGATGATGATGTCATAAAATGAAATAAAGTAAAGCACTTTTAATTTCATCCTCGTGATTCTTTCATGATCGGACACAAAAAGAAAACTTAAGCCTAATTTTTTTTTTTTTTTTTACATTAGTGCTTTTTATACTTATCCCTCAAACAGCCTTTTTTTTTTTTTTTTTTTCTCGTCACATCTTCAGCGATGTGACATATTTTGTATATTACACGAAGCATACTGACCTATCTTTAGAAACATGTCATAAAAGGTGCAAACAAGAAGCTAATATTTTCCCTTTCAAATGTTAGCCATTTGTCGTTAATTCAGCAGGAAAGAGCAAAAAAAAAGTAAACATTGTAAAAAATAAACATGTCCATGATTGTTGTAAATATCCAGAGATTGGACGCCCTGAGAGGTCACGACCTCAGACGCCCTCTGGTTAGCTAACGCGACGCCTCGTTAGTTTTTTTGTTTGTTTTTGTTTGGTTTTTTTTTTAAACTTCAGCACAAACAAAACAGAGCATAAATAGGGTAAATAACGCTCATGTGAAGAGTAAACTTCGCCACTTCTTAAAGCGGCGGCGCAGTCGCGGGGTTCGATTTCCCGCACTTTAACTCAGGGCCTATCAGACGGTAGCAGCAGCAGCAGCGTGAGCACCTCCTGCTCCAATCACATTGCAGGGATTTTCAGCAGGATGGGCGGGGCCACGGTCTTGAAAGGGCCCCGCGGCGCGAAAAAGGCGAAGAGGAGGAGGCGGAGGAAGAGAAACGGCCGACAGAGCAGGTTTCCTGTGTGCGCGTGTGCGGCTTATGTACGTAGCACCAGCGAGAAGTGGAGCGGGGTCTCCGGCGGGGGGTTTGCAGGGGCTGGGTGAAGGGAATGTTAGCGAGGACGCAGAAAGAAACAAATAAACAAACAAACGAGAGGGAGGCTTTTTGCTGTAGCTGTGACGCGATGATATGAGAAGAGGGTTCGGCTTTTCATTCGTCCAGTTTCTCTTTGAATTAAAGGCGCGTTTCATGCTTTTTCCTGACGCGACTGCTCCGCTTTGACCGCGTTTGCATGTTTCGACCGTCAGAATTCCAATCGCGGGCGTCGACGTCAGACCACTTAAAACGAAAAAAGTACCGAAGACGAAACTGTCGCTCTTGCCCCGTGTGTTTGTGCGAGTGAGGCTTCAGTTTGTCTAAAAGGCCATAATTAGTAGTTTCCTCTCAGGTCGCCCCCTGGCTGTTCAAAGAGGCGACAACAACAACAACAACAGCAGCAGCAGCATGTATTTATGTATGTATGTATGTATGTATGTATGCGTGTGTGATTCTACGAGAGCTTCTGCTTGGCGAAGAAGGCCTTGGTCTCGCCACAGGTGGGGTTGGTGCAGAGCGGGCATCGCAGGGTCAGCTGACGGGAACACGGCTCGTTGGACTTCAGGTGGGACTGGACCAGGTCTGCCAGAGCCTGGACGGGACAGAGGACAAAGACCCGGGTCAGTGCTCTTCGTTTCATCATCTACATTTAATGCTTTAGCGTCAGTCAGCTTGAATAAAGTGAGCGCAAATATGATGGAAGAGGAAGCGTCTGAGCTAATGTTGCTAACGGCGGTAAACGGCGTCAACATTAACGCATGGCGCGTCTCCATGACCACTGACCTTAAATAGATGCGTGTGACGTCATGTTTACTTGCGGCGGCACCAGGGACCAGGCGCCGTTTACCAGTTAATTCCGTTAGCTCCTTTAGCGCCGTTACGGAGCGCTCTGCTTATTAAACGAAAAGAGCAGCGCTACAAATAACCAGCGTACCTGTGTACTGCGTACGTACATGACGTCACGCGCATCTTTTTCCCGGTCAGTCGTCATTGAATCGCGCCATGCGCTAATGTGCGTTAATGTCGACGCCGTTCACGCGCCAACGTGCCCAGCACTACAAAACAAGGTAACCGACGTTAGCATAAACACATCAAATTTGGTTAAAATCACTAAACGCCGAGGCTTCAAAACAGGAGACTGAAAGCGAGTAAAAAGGCACCGTTAACCAGTTAGCTCCGTTAGCTGCGTTAGCATCAGTTAGCGCCTACAGTGGAACTGGAGCGGTCCGTTTATTACAGGAAAAGAGCAGCGCTAGAAATAACCGGCGTACCGGTGTACTGCGTATGTGCGCCTCTGTTTCTAAAAGGTTAGCGTTACTTTAGAGACTCATTTTAACAAATCGGGGAGTGACGTTAACATGACGTCACGCGCGTCTTTTTCCGGGTCAGTCGTCATGGAAAGCGTCATGCGTTAATGTGCGTTAACGCCGTTAACCGACGTTAGCGTAAACGCGTCAAATTTGGTTAAAATCACTAAACGCCGAGGCTTCAAAACAGGAGACTGAAAGTGAGTAAAAAGGCACCGTTAACCAGTTAGCTCCGTTAGCTCCGTTAGCATCGGTTAGCGCCTACAGTGGAACTGGAGCGGTCTGTTTATTACAGGAAAAGAGCAGCGCTAGAAATAACCGGCGTACCCGTGTACTGCGTATGTGCGCCTCTGTTTTTAAAAGGTTAGCGTTGCTTTAGAGACTCATTTTAACAAATCGGGGAGTGACGTAAACATGACGTCACACGCGTCTTTTTCCGGGTCAGTCGTCATGGAAAACGTCATGCTTTTAATGTGCGTTAACGCCGTTAACCGACGTTAGCGTAAACGCGTCAAATTTGGTTAAAATCACTAAATGCTGAGGCTTCAAAACAGGAGACTGAAAGTGAGTAAAAAGGCACCGTTAACCAGTTAGCTCCGTTAGCATCGGTTAGCGCCTACAGTGGAACTGGAGCGGTCCGTTTATTACAGGAAAAGAGCAGCGATAGAAATAACCGGCGTACCCGTGTACTGCGTATGTGCGCCTCTGTTTTTAAAAGGTTAGCGTTACTTTAGAGACTCATTTTAACAAATCGGGGAGTGGCGTAAACTTGACGTCACGCGCGTCTTTTTCCGGGTCAGTCGTCATGGAAAACGTCATGCTTTTAATGTGCGTTAACGCCGTTAACCGACGTTAGCGTAAACGCGTCAAATTTGGTTAAAATCACTAAACGCCGAGGCTTCAAAACAGGAGACTGAAAGTGAGTAAAAAGGCACCGTTAACCAGTTAGCTCCGTTAGCTCCGTTAGCATCAGTTAGCGCCTACAGTGGAACTGGAGCGGTCTGTTTATTACAGGAAAAGAGCAGCGCTAGAAATAACCGGCGTACCCGTGTACTGCGTATGTGCGCCTCTGTTTTTAAAAGGTTAGCGTTGCTTTAGAGACTCATTTAAACAAATCGGGGAGTGGCGTAAACGTGACGTCACGCGCGTCTTTTCCCGGTCAGTCGTCATGCGTTAATGTGCATTAACGCCGTTAGCATAAAAACATCAAATTTGGTTAAAAATCGCTAAAGTCCGTCATGTGACTGTGAAGAACGAAGCGTGGACTGTGACTCGTGATGAAGGCGTTTGTCTTTATTTTCCAGAGGCCGCCGTTTGCAGACGACAGCAGACCGATGCAGCTCAGCCAGAAACTAAAACCACAGCGAGGAAACCATCCTTCAGTAACTACCAACTAATCATCCTCTGGATATTGATTTACACACACACACACACGCACGCACGCGCGCACACACACACACACACACACAGAGACACACACACACACACACACAGACATGGTGAGAAGCCTCTGAGCGCGGCAGGTTTGACCAGCGAGCCAGCCGGGCGCTTCAGTTCTACTGTAGTCAGCTTTAAAGGTTCCCATTGATCTGCCCCAATTTAATAAACCCAACACACACACACACACACACACACACTCGCGCACACACACACACACACACACACACACAGGAGGGAGGTAAAACAGTAAAGGAAGAAAGAAAACAAAGCAGAGAGAGAGAGAGAGAGGACAGAAGGTTCTGAGAAGCAAGTGAACTCCGGGAAGATGAACAATAAATGGGTTCCTTCTTTACATCCTTCCTTCCATTCATCCTTCCTTCCTTCCTTCCTTCCTTCCTTCTTTCATCCACTTTTATTTTTCAACAGAGACTCTATAAATCAGTAAAATCCTGGAAAACAAACTTTATTTTTGAAGGGTTTTTCAAACCGTTACCTTCATGAAGAGAGGATTCCCGTTCAGCGACTCGGCTCTCCTGATGTTCTCCACGCCACACTGACCACAGAGGAACCACATAGGAACCACAGAGGAACCACAGAGGAACCACAGAGGAACCACAGAGGAACCACAGAAGACGACAGAAGACACAGTTTTACACGCGATAAATTCAACATAATCATGATTTTTTTCACAAATCTCAAATGATCCATTTGCTCTGATGCACTTTGACAGTGAGCTGAGTTTAGTCTAAAAAAAAAAAAAAGTATCTCGGAATGACCAAAAATTTACCATCATAATAGTCGGCATCGCCCTGAAGAAGGATCTGTTGAAAATATTTGGAAACCTCTTTAGGAATAATTTTAATGAATTTTTGAAATACAGGAAATGAGCCATTTGCCCTGATGCACTTTGACAGTGAAATATTTTTAATCTCAAAAACAAAAAGTATCTCAGAATGACTTGAAATTAACCATCATAATAGTTAACATTGCCCTGAACAAGGATCCGTTGAAAATATTTGCAAATCTCTTAAGGAATAATTTTAAGTAATTTTTGAATTTCAGGAAATTATACATTTGCTCTGATGCACTTTGACAGTGAGCTGACTTTCTTCTTAAAAATAAAAAGTATCTCAGAATGACTTGAAATTCACCATCATAATAGTCGACATCGCCCTGAACAAGGATCCGTTGAAAATATTTGCAAATCTCTTAAGGAATAATTTTTATTAATTTTTGAAAATCAAGAAATGATCCATTTTCCCTGATGTACTTTGACAGTGAGCTGACTTTCTTCTCAAAAACAAAAAGTATCTCGGAATGACTTGAAATTCACCATCATAATAGTCAGCATCGCCCTGAACAAGGATCTGTTGAAAATATTTGGAAACCTCTTAAGGAATAATTTTAATGAATTTTTGAAATACAGGAAATGATCCATTTGCCCTGATGCACTTTGACAGTGACTTTCTCCATGAGGACCACTGATCCTGGACAAGGTTGGTGTTTATGACAAGAAAAAAAGGTCCTTAAGTGGCGAGGAAAACACACAGTTTGTGTCCCGTTATAAAACCGTTGTAAACACCCTCACACCTCCACACCAAACCCCATAGAGAAAATCGACGATTTTAGAATCATAGCACACGGGAGTCGTTGATCCACTGCTGCCTCCGTCAATCAGTCAAACTCGTGCTCTTTCATTATTTCTGTGCTTGAAATCATGTTTAGTTGTATGTTAGTGGCAGAAAGTGACCACACGAGGCAGCAGTAAGACCAACACCTCCTGTGTCGATGCGAGCCAAAAAACGACGATTTTCTCTGTGGGCTTTGGTGTGGATCACAGAGTTGTGTGAGAAAAAAGCTGAAAACTACGCCTTAAGATATGGTTTAACTAGAATTTATGGAAATCCGGAACATTAAAGCCTCACCTCCTCCCCCAGCACTTGTCCATACTCGATGTCCAGCTCGTGCAGCGTCTCGATGTGGTCGGAGGTGAAGGCGATGGGCACCAGCAGCAGGTTCTTCTTCCCTCGCTCGCACAGACCTTTGATCACCTCGTCCGTCTGAGGGCCGAGCCACGGCATGGGCCCCACCTGAACACAACATGTGACATCAGGTCAAAGGTCGACCTATACCGGGTTTCCACTACGCTGTATAAACGCCGATTTGTGTTTCATTTTCCCACTTTTAAAACAAATGATGCAGAAAATGTATCACACTAAATACATATAATCTATAATCTATATAAAAAAGCTATTTAGAAAGTGTAAAAGTACATAAATAGGTTGTAAGTTGGTTATAAGTGTACAAAATATGGTTAAAATCAGTGCACGGTTATAAATGTGTAGAAATAGACGGTTAAACTGACAATAATGATTATAATTATATATAAAAATCAGTAAACTTAGTAAAAACAAACATTTAAAACAATAATAAATATCATGTAAAATCCCTTTCATAATGTGTTTATTTTGAAAAGTGTGTGTATAAAAATCCACTCCTTTATTACACAGACAAGTGGCGCCATCTAGTGGCCGTGGCAGAAATAGCAACGTGACGTCCTCTTCAGTGACTTGTTTTTTAAAGTACAAAAACTGAAGAAAAACAAAGATAAACGTAAAAAAAAACAAAAAAAAACCGTCCGACGTCGTGATTTCAAACACTTCCTGTCTGATAGTCGCCAGAATAAAAGCGGTTTAGAAGAGAATTATACTGTTGTTCTCTCATAAGAAGAAGGTGCAATCTAACAAGTACAGACTTGACGTTGTTTGTTTGTAGCTTGAACAAACAAGGGAGACAAACGCGTAAATTAATGCCCTCGAGGTCTTTATGTGTCGGGGTTTTAGGAAAAAGTGACGTCTTTCATTAGAGACAGAGTTGTGTGTAACGTCTTCTCCGACTCTGGCCTTTAACTGTTTAATTCACGGTAAATTAACTTTGGTCATCACGCGACTCGGTGTGTTTACGTCGGCCATGTTGGCAGGAAGCGTCTCTGCAAAAACTCGACTGGTTTCAAGCCGTGGGAGTGCACCTTTAAGCGCTTTAAATCCTGCAGAAATATCACGGTGACACTAGATCTGAGCCATAAACTGCCTCATTCTGCCTTACACTGCCCCCTAGTGCTTTTCACGGGTAAGGAAAACACCCAGCTCAAACATCATTACCTTCGTTGTTTATCGAAAAAACAGGCGACAAAGAGACTTTGTTTTAGTTTTCCTGTGTCTGTGCTGCCAGTTGCATCAATTCTAGGGATCTGACACACAAAATGGGCGTCGTTTTGCTTTTCCGAGAGTTGCATGATGGGACGCGCGTGTGACGTCAGCAACCGCAGCTCTGCGGCGTTATTGCAGTGTTTTAAGTGGAACGACTGATGACTCAGAGCCGGGTAAGAGGAACTCGACGTGAGTCAAACACTGGGAACTATCGACTCGGCTCAGTGTGTGTGTGTGTGTGTGTGTGTGTGTGTGTGTGTGTGTGTGTGTGTGTGTGTGTGTGTGTGTGCGTGTGTGCGCGCTCACCCTGGACTGCCACACCAGTCTGTAAGGATTACAGTGTCCCAGTCGCTCCATGACTCTTTGAACTGTGGCGCCCACTTCCTGAGGATAGGGGTCTCCTCTGTTTACGACCTGTGCAGGTGGAAGCGGCAAAAGGTCAAAGGTCAGTGCAACTCTTAACAGGAAGTGAGGCGCAAACAGTCACAGTTGAGTGATTTCAAAAGTTTGTGTTTGTGTGCTTTCTCTCTCACACCAAACTTTTCTCAAAGAGAAAATCAGCAACTGTACATCACGGGCACACAGAGGAGTCCACGGGGTGCACTTCATGATACTCACAGCCAGGGGGAGCGAGTGAGCTGAAAACAGAATGACCACGTCGTCCCGCTTCTCCTCGGGAAACTTCTGCAGCTCGTTGCTCACGTGTTCTGCAAAACACTGTGTACACACACACAGAAATAAAATGATGTGTATATATATATCAATACACATATATGTAAATGTATGTATAAAAATACATATATACACACATAAACATGTAAATATACACACATAAACATGTATATACATATATATACACATATACATGTATATATACATGTATAAACATATACATGTATATATACATGTATAAACATATACATGTATATATACATGTATAAACATATACATGTATATATACATGTATAAACATATACATGTATATATACATGTATAAACATATACATGTTTATATACATGTATAAACATATACATGTATATATACATGTATAAACATATACATGTATATATACATGTATAAACATATACATGTATATATACACATGTATAAACATATACATGTATATATACACATGTATAAACATATACATGTATATATACACATGTATAAACATATACATGTATATATACATGTATAAACATATACATGTATATATACACATGTATATATATATATATATATATAAACATGTACATGTGATACACAATGACAGTCCGTTGGGGCACACAAAATGGCCGCCTCTGTAAAGCAAGACCCTTGCCTGAAGAATATTTTTCTACATACAGTTTCTAAAATACAGTTATTTTCACATTTTAAATGATTATTACCAAGACTTGTAAATATTACATATTGGACCTTTAAAGTGCGGGGGGGAAACAAATGATCTAATTTCCCACAGCTTTACTGGTTATATGATCGCAAACAATGGCCACTTTGAGCTTGTTTTGTTGCGATGACGACGTCTTATCCATGCGGGTTTGTTATCTAATGTTCAGCTCGTGGTCCTCTGAGTGTGTGTGTGTGTGTGTGTGTGTGTGTGTGTGCGTGTGTGTGTGAGTCTTACCTCCACCAGCAGAGGGTGTGTGGGCCAACGGTCGATGACGCTCCAGCTCATTTTGGGCCTGTCTCCTCTTTTGCTATAGTAACGGTAGATGGCGTTGAGGCTGCTGCCTGTTCACACACACACACAGACGGTGGCGTTAGCATCGTTAGCGTCATCACAATAAAAGCCTGGATTCAAAAAGCTTTTTGTGGTTTTACTGGGAAACAAAAGCAGCGTCACCTGTGGTGGAGCAGCTGTACTGCGGGTACTGGGTGAAGGCCACCGCCCTCTCCACGCCGTCCTTCTCCATCTCCTCGATGGCCTCCTCCGTCAGCGGGCGAACGTAGCGGAAACCGATGTAGAACTTGTGAGGAGCTGAGGAGAAAGAATTATTAAATAAATCTCAAGACGATAGCAAGCGATAATAATCCTGCTACCAGCAGGGGGCGCAGAGGATTACTGACGATAAACACGGTTATTATTGACATGACTTTTTGTAAAAGTCAGGTTTGTAAACAGAACAGCGGTTTGAAAAGTGACCGCGTCTCATCTCGCCGTTAAAAGATCGTATCTGCGAGGCGTGTCGCAGGCGTGTGAGGAGACACTCCTTCACTGAGCTGCTATCTCCAACACACACACACACACACACACACTGAAAACTGAAGCTTCATCTTTGAATTTCAAACAATAACAAACCACAAAAGCTAGTCCGACTAAAATCAAGTCAGTCTTAGTTGGACTAAGACAATCACTTGGTTTTCTTAACATCATGCAAACACGTTAGTCCAACTAAAATCAAGCCAGTCTTAGTTGGACTAATACAATTATTTGTTTTTCTTGACGTCGCGTAAACACGTTAGTCTGACTAAAATGGAGCCAGTCTTAGTCGGACTAAGACAGTCATTCGGTTTTCTTAATGTCACAATAATGCGTTAGTCCGGCTAAATTGAGCCAGTCTTAGAGTCAGACTAAGACAATCATTCGGTTTTCTTAACATCACATAAACACATTAGTCTGACTAAAATCGAGCCAGTCTTAGTCTTACTAAGACAAGCATTTGGTTTTCTTAACATCACGTAAACATGTTAGTCCGACTAAAATTGACCCAGTCTTAGTCAGACTAAGACAATCATTCGGTTTTCTTAATGTCACAATAACGTGTTAGTCCGACTAAATTAATCCAGTCTTAGTCGGACTAAGACAATCATTTGGTTTTATTAACATCAGGTAAACACGTTAGTCTGACTAAAATCGAGCCAGTCTTAGTCGGACTAAGACAATCATTCGGTTTTCTTAATGTCACAGTAATGCGTTAGTCCAACTAAATTGAGCCAGTCTTAGTCAGACTAAGACAATCATTCGGTTTTCTTAACGTTGCGTAAACGTGTTAGTCTGACTAAAATCGAGCCAGTCTTAGTCAGACTAAGACAATCATTCAGTTATCATAACGTCGTGTGAACACGTTATTCCGACTACAATCGAGCCAGTCTTAGTCAGACTAAGACAATCATTCGGTTTTATTAACATCACGTAAACACGTTAGTCTGACTAAAATCGACCCAGTCTTAGTCTTACTAAGACAATCATTCGGTTTTCTTAACGTCGCATAAACACATTAGTCCGACTAAAATCGAGCCACGTTTAGTCAGACTAAGACAATCATTCGGTTTTCTTAATGTCACAATAACGCGTTAGTCCGACTAAATTGAGCCAGTTTTAGTCAGACTAAGACAATCATTCAGTTATCATAACGTCGTGTAAACACGTTAGTCCAACTAAAATCGAGCCAGCCTTAGTCGGACTAAGACAATCATTCAGTTTTCTTAACGTTGCGCAAACGTGTTAGTCTGACTAAAATCGAGCCAGTCTTAGTCAGACTCAGACAATCATTCAGTTATCTTAACGTCGCATAAACACATTAGTCAGACGAACATCGAGTCAGTCTTAGTCAGATTAAAACAATCGTTTGGTTTTCTTAATGGCGCGTAAACACATTAGTCCGACTAACATCGAGTCAGTCTTAGTCAGACTAAGACAATCATTTGGTTTTCTTGACGTCGCGTAAACACAATAGTCCGACTAAAATGGAGCCAGTCATAGCCGGACTAAGATAACAATTTGGTTCTCTTAACGTCGTATAAACACGTTAGTCGGAGGAGGCGGAGTCACAGACGGGAGGAGCTCACCCGTGTCGGGACACATCTCGTCCAGCAGCTTCACCATGCCCTCGCCCTGCATGGACGTCCAGTGTTTGATGGGCGAGCCTCCTCCGATCTTGCTGTACTGCTCCTGGATCTTCGGCGTGCGGCGCTTCGCGATGAACGGGCCGAGTTTACTGCGAAGCAGAGGAGACGCCGGCGGTGGTTAGAGGTGGTAGACTTTGGTAGAAGATGAAGTCACTTTTTTTTGTAATATTTATTATATTATATTATGTGTGCATGTGTGTGTGTGTACTTTTGAACGGGGAGTTTCATCAGGTCCGTGTCCATGAAGAGTCGCAGCAGGAAGTCGTGGACGTCTTCTAGTTTCTCTGGTCCGCCCATGTTCAACATCAGGATTCCAGTCTTTGGTTTCCTGTAAAAACAAAAAAAAAGTAAACGACCAAGCCGAGCCGTGGATTCTATTGGCTGGAGTCAGCGTCGCCGTGACGACTGTCACGCACAGGTGACTGACAGTTGTCGGGTGTGTGTGTGTGTGTGTGTGTGTGTGTGTGTGTGTGTGTGTGTAACCTGTTCTCCTGCGTCTCTGGCGTAGCCGTCTGGGCTAACGCAGCAGCAGTGGAGCGTCTCCTCACACTCAGGCCGACGCTGCTCCTGGCAACTGACGGAGACGGAAAAAAAAAACACACAACCTGTATTTACTGAAGAGTCGCTTCCTGGAGCTCTCCTGCACCAAATCCCATTGAAAAAAAACAAGCATTTTTTTATTATGTTTTAACATTGCGGCACAGAGGAAGGGTCGATGCAACGCCTGCCTCTCCGTCGGTAAACTCACACGTGTCCGTTTGTCATGTCTGCTTTTGAAATTCTCAGCTCAGGTTTACCTCAGTGGCACAAAGTGACCACACGGGGCAGCAGTTTGCTGATTTTCTCAATTGACTTTGGTGCAGCAGAGCGAGCGCTTTACAAAAGACACACAAAAGGTCCAAAATGGCGGCTCCTTCTCAGCACAGTTGCTTTTGACAAACATTTACATACTGTAAACAGTAACGCAACCATACATAATATTATAAATATATACATATATTTTTGTACACAGGAAGGAAACTTGTATTTTGACATAACCGGTTAATGTTATTTTCTTTTATGTACTTCTACTCGTTTTATTTCCATGTACAGTAAAGTACAGTTCCACTTTCATAACCCAGGCTGCAGTGCCGTCTGCCGCCACTAGAGGGCCTGTTGAGATTATGCAAGTTGAATGCGCTGGAATTGTGTAACTGTGACAATGTTAATCTCTTAGTGACTTCCCGTTAAAAGCTCCGCGAGAGTAAACGCGTCGCATTAACGGATCCCGCAGCCCGTTGCTAAAAGCAGCGCGGCTTTAAGCGCGTTATGCAACGTAAACGTTGATCAATAATAACCCACGGTTAAGGTATGGCTGCGTCAAGGCGGCGCGTGTTCGCGCCCGGACACAAACGGAAGCGCTGCACGATTGGCTGCAAAATAAAAGCATTTCAAATCTCACGTTTCGGCGTCTTGAAGACGATTCAACCCATAGAAATGGTGGCGATTGGCTAAAAACAAAAGATTTAGGAGGTTTATAAAATAAGACGATTATGTATAAGTAAATAATATGATGAATTCGTAGTTATTGGTAAATCATTTTTTTTATTGTGAAAATCCTGACCGGGAAAACAGCATTCCGTATCTCTGCTAGCTTAACGTCGCTTTACGAAATGTTGACGCCAATGTCAGCGGCGTGTTTTAGAGTTCGCTGCTCGCAAAACACCGCGCTGTTGTTACGAACTGCGCTCAAACTTCTCCGCTGACACACGGTGGCGCTGTTTACGCGCCGCTGAGCTACACGTGTGGTAACTTACGGGGCTTTTTTCCTGCCCAACTTCCACGAGCTAACTGTCACACTCACGTTGGATAA
The DNA here is from genome assembly GCF_963457635.1 of Microchirus variegatus. Classification (NCBI taxonomy): domain Eukaryota; kingdom Metazoa; phylum Chordata; class Actinopteri; order Pleuronectiformes; family Soleidae; genus Microchirus; species Microchirus variegatus. The sequence continues at coordinate 43,749,303 of NC_139802.1, forward strand.
AGCGACCGGCGCTGCCCAGCACTGCCATCATGCTAACTTCCCGTTTCCCGAAGCCGATAGACGTCCCTCTTCCTCCGGTCAAACAGAGCCTGGATCCTCCCGCTGACAGCCGCCGGAGCCACGAGTGTTTCCCCTCACAGAGTGACGCTGTGGCCGCTCATGAGTGTCAGACAGATTCCTTTAACCAGCGCCGGGGTGGCTTCACAAACCCGAGTCAAGCTTCACCACAGCCACTGACGCATTTCCGACTTGTTCATTTCAAAATAAATCTAACGGTGACGACGCACAATTTCTTTCGTTATTTCATACATTTGTAAGATTATTACCTGAAATATATACTACTTTGACAATTCCAAAATGAATATATTTATTATTAATCATTACTCGTGTTCCTCTTTTGCTGCACAAGTTGTGTGAACTGCAATCAAACATATTAAATCTTAAATTAATCATCATTTAATCTCGACATATAAGAGGACATGAATCCCTGTGTACACATGTTATTTGTTTAGTTTACTTTCTTCTTAATACACAAATGGAGCCGAATATATTTCAATCCCATTCATTTTGTCAAACAAGTCTGAATTCATGCTTTTATTATGGAGTCAGTCTTGGTACGTTTCCCCTTTGACGCTTGCTCAACTCGGTGCGCTTGACACAGGGTTGCGCGCTCCTATTATTGCGTCACTCCTTGTGGTATAAATTATGAGGAAAGACCCCGCCCCCCCACTCGTGCCGGTCACGCCCACGGCATTTGGTCGTTGGTCATGAACTTTATTTTGGCCGACTGTACTTCCTGTTTACTTAAGACACTTCCGGTAAAAGCTAGAATGAATGACAGAGCAGGACTTTGTCATAAAAGTCACTTTTTGAGGCACGGTGGCAGAATTATCGGTTATTTTACTCCGGATTACCACAGGAATTGTGAAAAATTACCTTAAAAATGTAAATACATGCAGCTTTAATTATTTTTCCACCTCTTCAGCAGCATTGGTGAGTTATTATAATTATTTTGGAATTTCTGTGGATAGTATTCATAATGTTAAGTTATTTGGAAGAAATACAGTATTTCTACTGAGACATGAAGCTTTAAAGTCAAAATTATGGATTATTTTACTGTGAATTTGAACAGAAATTAGCGTTCAAATTCTGGATTATTTTAGTCGAGATTTCAGGAGGAATTTAGAAAAAAAAAAGTCACTTTAAAAATTTAAATAAATGCATCTTAAATGTATTTTTTATTAATTCCAGTGTATGATTTTAACAGAATACACAATATTTGACAGCACTGGAGAGACTTTTTAATTTTTCAAATTTTATTTGATTTGATCTGGTCCATGATTTGCAGAGACACCAGGTACATGATCAGGCACTGAGACACAAACGTCATGATCACAGACTCAAGACGACGATGAGGAGGAGGAGGAGGAGGAGGAGACGCGCCGACACGTCGTGCAGAGAAGACAAAACTGTGGATTCTGTATACGTTGATGCTTACGTGCAACCTGGACTGACTCTGTGTGTGTCTGTGTGTGTCTGTGTGTGTGTGTGTGTGTGTGCGTGAGTGTGTTTGTTTGTTCATGGTTTGCAGCGCTGGATGAACCGTGGATACAGACACACGTCTCTGATGTGGTGTCTGTTCATCAGCCAGGTGAGGAAACGCTCCAGACCCAGACCGTAACCGCCGTGAGGACACGTGCCGTACTTCCTCTGAGAGACACACAGAGAGAGACCACAGCAGTCTGTTAATACACGACAAAAACAAACACTTCGCACATTAGAGCAGTGGTCTTTACCTGGTCAGTGTACCAGTAGTAGGGCGTCGGGTCTATTCCCTCCCTCTTGTAACCCTCGAGCAGCTCCTCCGAGTCCCAGATACGCATTGAGCCTCCGACGATCTCGCCGACGTTTGGCATCAACACGTCCACCTAAGACGCAAAGTGGAGTCAGTGAGTGTCAAATCAGGGTTCCGAGATCAAATTCAAGGACTTTCCAGGACTAAAATTCCCTCAAATTCAAGGACAGAATGTGCCGACGCGGCTTGAGATGGGAGGACAACTTGTAAGAGCTTTGTCTTTGTTCCACTTTGAGTGAACTCTAAGGTGGCGCTGAGGTGCAAAACAAAACAAAAAGCACAAACGCAAATCAAAAAACGCAAAACAAAAAAACGCAAATCACAAAAGAAAAAACAAACGCAAATCAAAAAACAAACGCAAAACACAAACGCAAACCAAAAAACTAAAACACAAAACAAAAAGCACAAACGCAAATCAAAAAACACAAATCACAAACGCAAAACAAATGCAATCAAAAAACAAACGCATACCAAAAAAAACACAAAAGCAAATCAAAAACGCAAAGCAAAACAAAAAGCACAAACGCAAATCAAAAAACGCAAAACAAAAAAACTCAAATCACAAAACAAAAAACAAACGCAAATCACAAAACAAACGCAAATCAAACAACAAACGCAAAACACAAATGCAAACCAAAAAACAAAAACACAAAACAAAAAGCACATACGCAAATAAAAAAAAAACGCAAGAGAAAAAAAGCAAAACAAAAAACAAACGCAAACCAAAAAACTAACGCAAAACACAAACGCAAACCAAAAAACAAAAAGCACAAACGCAAACCAAAAAAAAAGCAAATCCCAAAACAAATCATGCAAAACAAAAAACACAAACGCAAGACAAACGCAAAAAAAAATACACAAACGCAAATCAAAAACATTTGCAATTGTGTATTTTGATTTGCGTTTTGCACCTCAGGGCCACCATAGATTTAGATCTCTGCGGCGAAAAGTCGTACCGACTCGGTGAGGCGCTTGTCGTCAGCGCAGCGCTGCATGTAGAAGGATTTGATCTCAGCAGGGAAACGACAGAGGAGGATGGTCTCGTTGATGGTGTCGGTCATCAGCCTCTCCGGAGCCTCGGGGATGTCCTGAGAGACAGAGACACACACAGACATTAAATCACTGAGTATTAGAAGTATTGAACTGAGAGGTAAGACTTAACAAAACGATCAAATCGTCACCTCTCCAAACTCGTAGTAGGAGCCGTCGTCTTTCTTGACGTCGTGCTCTCGCAGCCACTCGATGGCTTCGGTGTAGTTCATCCTCCTGAACGGTCTCTTCGGAGGTTTGAAGTTCTAAGAAGACAATTTAGGATTTTTTTTTTTTTTTTTTAAATGTCCACATTGACGAGATTGATGTGAATGCACGCAGCTTCGCTAATAACGAAAGTGTGACATACGGGGTTGATGTCGTAGAGCAGCTGAGCGGCGGGAGATTTGAGGACGCGGTCGACCACGTCACACACCAGGTCCTCCAGTCTGTTCAGCAGGTCCTCGAACGAGATGAAGGGACACTCGGCCTCGATGTGAGTGTATCTGTAAACACAAACAAAAACACAAACACACGTTTGTTTTTAGGTTCGACGGAAATGGTATTCCACAGGGGTGGAATGTCGCGATATTTTGCAAGTATCATCAACAAATATGATGATGATGTAACAAATAAACATATAACTTCTGTGGATTAGCATAAAAAAAAAAAAATCAATTGATGTTTCAGTCCACTAGATGGTGCCAAGTGCTCACTCATATGTCAATTCCACATTGACTTTTAATGTCACGATAATATCGTATCGCGAAAAATTATTGTGATAACTTGGGTTTTATTGATGTGGCTTAAACATCATGATTATGTAGAATTGGGACTTTAAATGTTGTGTTAATATCGTAGCGAGGCTTTAAATGTCGTGATAATGTTGTACCGTGGCGTTCAATGTTGCGATAAAATCATATGGTAAAAAATTATTGTGATAATATTGTATCGTGGGTTTTACTATCGTGACAATATTGTATTGTGACTTATGTCGTGATAATATCGTATTGTGCCTTTAAATGCTATCAAAATATTGTATCGTGACATTAAATATCGTGATAATATCGTCTCATGACTTTAAATATCGTGAAAATATCGTAGCCTATCATGGAAAAATATTGTGATAATATGATATCGTATTTTGACTTATGTCGTGATAATATCGTAATGGTGTCTTTAAATGTTGTCAAAATATCGTATCGTGACTTTAAATATCGTGATAATATCGTATCATGACTTTAAATGTCACGATAAAATCGGATCATGGCTTTAAATATTGTGATAATATCGTACTGTGCCTTTAAATATTGTGATAATATCGCAGCGTGACTTTAAACATTGTTATAATATCATATCATTACAAATTATTGTGATAATATATTAATATCCTATCGTGGCTTTAAATGTCGCAATAATGTATCCTGGCTTAAATATCGTGACAATATCGTATCCAAAGAGTTATTGTGATAATATTATAATATCATATTGTGACTTTAAATGTAGTGACAATATCGTATCGTGACTTTAAATATCGTATCATGGTGTCTCTGATGATTCCCACCCCTAGTGGTGGTTTAAGGTTTTTTATTTGTTGTTTTGGTCATTTAACATGTTATATATTATATATATAAAACAGATATAAATGCATGTGTGTGGTGAACAGCACACTCACTCTGACAGGTGTCTGCGGGTGCGGGACTGCTCGGCTCGGTACGACTGGGCGACGCAGAAGGTGTCGCCCAGAGCCGGGATGCAGGTTTCCAGGTAGAGCTGCGAGGACTGCGTCAGGTACGCCTCCTCGCCAAAGTAGTTGAGGTTAAAGAGGGTGGAGCCGCCCTCCACCTGAGTCTGCACCAGGGTGGGAGGAGTTATCTACAGCCGGAAGACAAAAAACTGTTATCTCACGAAACCGCATCGACGTTCATATTTAACTTGCGATCTCGGCGGCGATGGTGAGCCGAGCGTCACCTCGTAGTATCCTCGGTTGAAGAAGTGGTCCCTGAAGCACTGCGTGACGGTGGAGCGCACTCGGAGGATCTTGGAGACGTTCTCTCCTCTGATCAGCATGTGACGGTTGTTCAGCTGCACGTCCACGTCCGACTCCTCGTTCAGCAGGTTGTCGACGCCGCCCGCTGGAGCCAAGCCCACCAGCTCCCAGAAGTCGCAGTGCAGCTCGTGTCCACCGGGGGCCTACGAGAGCAAAAGAAAAGAAGCTTGTGTCCATTTCTCCTGCACCAAAGTCCATAGAGAAAATTAGCTATTTAACATCAACTGCACACAATCTTGTACCGTGACTTATGACATGATAATATCGTATCATGGCTTTAAATATTGTCATAATATTGTACCATGACTTTAAATGTTGTGATAATATCGTACCGTGACTTTAAATGTCGTGATAATATTGTACCGTGACTATAAATGTTGTGATAGTATCGTACCATGGCTTTAACTATCGTGATAATATTGTAATGTGGCTTAAAGTATCGTAATAATATCGTATCGTGGCTTTAAATATGGTGAAAAAAACTGTATAGTGGTTTTTAATATTGTGATAAAAACTGTATCATGGCTTTAAATACCGTGATAATATCGTATTGTGGCTTTAAATATCGTGATAATATTGTATCATGGCTTTAAGTATCACGATAATATCATATCGCGGCTTTAAATATCGTGATAAATACTGTATCGTGGCTTTAAATATCGTGATAATATCGTATCGTGGCTTTAAATATCGTGATAATATCGTATCATGGCTTTAAATATTGTCATAATATTGTACCATGACTTTAAATGTTGTGATAATATTGTATCGTGGCTTTAAATATCGTGATAATATTGTATCATGGCTTTAAGTATCATGATATCGTATTGTGGATTTAAATACTGTGATAATATCGTATCGTGGCTTTAATATTGTGATAATATCGTATCGTGACTTAAACTATCATGATAATATCGTATTGTGGCATTAACTATCGTGATAATGTTGTATCGTGGCTTTAAATATCGTGATTAAAAACTGTATCGTGGCTTTAAATACCGTGATAATATCGTATCGTGGCTTTAAATATTGTGATAATATCATATCGTGGCTTTAAATATCGTGATAAAAACTGTATTGTGGCTTTAAATATCGTGATAATATTGTATCGTGGCTTTAAATATCATGATAATATCGTATCGTGGCTTTAAACATCGTGACTTTAAATGTCGAGATAAAACTGTATCGTGGCTTTAAATAACTTGATAATATTGTATCGTGGCTTTAAGTATCGTGATAATATCATATCTTGGCTTTAATTATTGTGATAATATCGTATCGCGGCTTTAAATATCGTGATATTATCGCAGGTTTTCCAACACCAAAGCCACAAAAACAGGACATGTGAACTTACTGGTAGAGGAAGCGGCGGATAATTAACTCCCGAGTGCTGTGATGTCAAATCTTTGGTGTGGGAGAGTGAGTGATTTCCAAAGCTACACAGACTGGAGTTTCCTGCAGTGACTCTTTAGTATTTACCTGTTTCCCCTCAGGAACTGCAGTGACGGTGCCGTAGAGGGCGACCGTGCTCTCCGTGGACAACACCAGACCATTGTAGCACTGGCACTGAAGAAGAGAGAAGCTTGGAATTGGTGCCTTTTACTTTTTTACTTGACAGTACTCAAGCATCACGATTAAAGAGTGGATTTTACCACTCTGTGCATTAAACGGTTGCTCCTTGTTTGACAGGTCGTACCAGTTTATCAGACAGGACACACTGGAGGAAGCCAGTTCCATCTCTGAGCACAACAAACATCAGGTTCTTCCCTAAGAAGAGACAAAAAAAAAAACAATGTCAGACATTTTCTTCTTCTTTGTTTACTGTCTGAATAAATCATGATGTGCATTTTCACGTCTTCCGTCCTCCTCACCCTGTCTCCTGAGGCGATGAACCCATCCAAACACTTTGACCCTCTGACCTCTCTTTGGCTCAAGGTGGTGGATTTTCACCTGCGACGCACGGACACACGTCATATTTAATACGCAAATCTGAGCAACAACTAGAAATAAAATGTGCCAAACAAGACCGTACTTGACTTCATATATGCGCATCATAAACTGGGCTAGGTAAAGCAAAAGTCTGGGTGTTTTGAAGTGCGATTGTACACTTAATACAGCCTACGTGCATATTATATAAACCCATAGAGAAAAATCACCATTTTAAGCTCATGGGGCAAGGTTTCCTCTACATGTAATTGATTGTGGCGCATCGCCACGGCAAAATAAAAGCCACTACACCTTCAGAATAATGTTTTTTTAACCTTGTTTTTATGCCGTTTTATGTTTAAATTAATGTTTTGTATTGCGATTTTGGCACAAAACATGGTGTTCTTCGTGAAGTGTGACGCTACGCTGCAAATAGCCTACCCTTATTTTGAAAAACAGTCCGACTGTCGTACAGGACACGCATTATTTCTATCGTTATTTCAGATTATTATTTTTGTTTTATTTCTGTACCATTGACACTTGTTAGAGAGAGACTACTTATAATATAATAAATAAAGCATGTCGAGTCTTTGGTTATACAGTAGAGAGAGAGATAAGAAAAATGTGATCAATATTAGCCGCAAGGCGCCGTATAATCGGCGAGCTAATGTATGTTATCGGCTGTGTGTCTTCAATCTGCCGATTGTTTGAAAACTGACCGTTTCAGGCTCAGGTAAGCTGGGGTCATTCTCCACGATGATGCTCTTGGCGTCCTCCAGGTTCTTCTCTCTCCTCTCGATGTCCTCTGCCTGCACAGTCAACAAACATTTAAGCCCGGCTTCTGGTGTTAATTTTACGCAAAAATTCCACGAGAGAAACCCGAGCGTGAAACACTCGCCTCCTTCTTCTCTTTGGCACCGCTTTTCATCTGCTCGCGGTTAAAGGCCTTTTTCGCATTTTTCATCTGCGTCTTGGAGATGACCGCCCAACGCTGGCGAGGAGGAGAGACGATACACGGAAAGACAAATTCAGAAAAAGTGATATATATATATATATATGTGTGTGTAAATATAAATATGAAAAGGTAAACATAACAAACCTCTTCCTCCTTCTGCGAGTCGACGTAGATGGTCGGGAACGGCTCCTTCCCAGCAAACACCAGAGCCTGCGAACGACAAAAAAAACGACAAAAGAAATGTTATGACGCATTTTAAGCTAATGACAAACCGAACACCGCGACGACGCACCTTGAGAGCAGTTTTGAAGGGTTTCTGCTCCGTGCCGTCTCCGTCCTGGTCGCTGCCGCATTTGTCCGACACGTACAACTCGGCTGAGGAAGAGAAACGTGAAGAAGTTTTAGTAAATCCGTCTGCTACTACACTGTAAAAAAACATTTTGGGAAAAAAAAATCAAAATTTCAAGGCAACTTGATGCAATGAATTTTTGAGTTTACAGCCCAACAAAAGATCTCGAGTTATTAAAAACAGTTCCATCAACTAATATTATTTTGTTAGACAAACTTGTAAGTTAGCGTTATGCCAACTCAAAATTCTATTTTCAAACAGTTTGGCTAACTAATCTTGTTCAGATAATGTGAAACATATATTAAAAAATAAAAATGTTAATTTTGAGTTGGCACAACTCTAACTTACAAGTTTGTCAATCAAAATAATATTAGTTGATGGCACTTTTTTTAAAAATCAAGAGCTTTTGTTGGGCTGTAAACTCAAATATTGATTGCAGCAAGTTGCTTTGAAATGTTGAGTTTTCTTTTTTACAGTGTACAAATATACACATACACATATATGGGCTGAATTGATTACTCAATTATTAATCGACACACTTCCTAGAGTACAAACATTCCGTTTGTAGCAGGCTTTTAGCCAGCAGGGCGTCCCCTGTACCGAAGATTATAAGAGTTAGACGCCCTACTTTAAGGCAGGATGCCCTGAAGACGCCCTAATTTCAGCACATGTAAGGGCTGAAATGATTACTCAATTATTAATCGATTACTAAATTAAATTAACAAAATTAATAAGTGTTTTCTAAAGAATTAAAACCAGTCCCTGAGATCGTTTCAGCGCCATTTATAAACAAAGAAGTCTTGTAAACTGAATCATTTACAGTTGGCGGACAAAACACGAGACATTTGAGAGAATCCTCATTTCCAGGTTTGACAAACGCCGAGCGATAATTGGTCGCATTTTCTGACCAAACGATTACTCGATTAACCGAGAAAATTAATGACAGATTAATCGATAATGAAAATGATAGTTAGTTGCACCCCCAGTATACACACATCCAAACGTATATGTACACGTATAAACGTGTATACGTATATATACTTTATATTTGTATTTGCGATTTCATCGCGATACTTTTAATTATCGCGATTACTTTTTTGGTCGCCTCACTCAGCCGTGGCTCCATGACAGCTGAGCCGCTGGGCTCAATGACTGACGCAGCCCCCTTTTACTCCCGCACACATTAGCCTGTATGTGGCGAACATTCTGCTCTGTGTGGAGCGATTCGTCGATCTATATCAACACAAGCCGAGAAAATTAAATTAAATGTTACAACAACAAAAAAAATACGATGGTAAAAGCAGCGCAGTTTAGCCATGCTAACCCGCTAACGTAAGTGAAACTGATGCAATACGCTACACACATGGGAGCTAGCTGGCTAGCCACTGAGCCAGCTAGCTTCGACTAAAAGCTAGCCTCCTTACCCACAGAGACCCGCTCCACACCTTTCGTTAGCTCCGTCGCCATTGTCTTGTCCAGTTGTCCGCTAACTGAGTCGCTGAATTATGAATGTGTTTTAAATGAGGAGAAAACAGAGAGAAGCGACAGCTGCCGGTGCCTCCGCAGCCACGGACGCGCAAGTTTACGTCAGCCTCTTGTCTCAGGTCCGACCGGAGCTGCTCACCGGGTTGGTTCACCCAGAAGGCGGAAGCTGCCGCCGCAATCTACAATCTGATTGGCCACTAGTGTCTACGTCACAACCGGAAAAGGAAATCCTATTGGTGTATGGTTTTTGACAGTTCGGTTTATGGGCCACGCCCCCTGCTCACTTTAAACTCCATCAAACTGGCTTATTTTTAACCATAATAATGACTCAATCTCACAATTTAATTCATCCTTTTGACATTTCAACTCATTACTTTGACTTTTATCTTGAGAAATGGACATTTAAACCTGGATATTTTGATTTTCCTTATCTCATAATAATGATCTCTTAATTAAGTTTTAACTTGTTTTGTTTTCCTTTTCTGATGAATATTAAGTTCCATATTAGACACAAATGAACCCAAATTAAAGGTGCCATATGTGAGAATGTGGCCAAAAACGGTTACTACACTGAAATTCAAAATACAGAGGTCTTTTAGGTTTCGTTTTCTGACGTAAATGGCAACCCGTGGTTGCTCGTTAGCTGAGACTGTACTCACTGCAATGACTGGTAGATGGAGGTAGGTGGCGCCACATGCCAAAACATGATTTCAAAACATAAACATGATTTGCAGTCTGCAAAATATATTTTTTTAATGCAAATATTCTGGCTTTGCTGTTGTTGTTGGTGAGTTCAGTTTGTTATATGAACATTATTCCTGAGTCTCTGTGACATATTAGGAGGATTTTATGGCCAGTTGCTTTAGTTTTATTACATAATGCACCTTTAAAGATGATAAAGTTTTCACAAACAGAGGAAAAATGCTTTGATTCAGAACTTTTATTTATTTGAATGCAACATATAACAATCAACAAATAAGATATGAACAAGGAACAAAACAATGAAACCGATCATTCAGAAAGTTGCCTCAGAGAGAGACGGCTACATCATGGATAGAGTGTAGCTTATTTTTCGTATAAAGCATTATGTATTTTAGCTTTGCTGTAATGCGGCGTAGCTGCTCAGGAACCGGGTGGGATTCTCAGTGTGCGTCAGCAGCTCCAGCTCGCCGTACCTGCTCTTCAGCTTGTCGATCTCCTCCTGCAGCTTCTCCTGCTGCTGGTGGATGCGAGGGACCTCTGAATTTTGACGAGATCTGATCTTCTGCTTCAGCTCTGACAGGATCCTCTCGCTGTCCGTAACAAAGCCGGTGATGTCGTCCACCTCCTGTTGAAGACCCTTGACGCTCTTCTCCCTGCTCTGGATATTATTTTGGATTTTCTCTCGACGCGCCGCGAGCTCCCTCTGCTTCTCGCTCATTTCTTCCTCCACAGAGACGACGTTGTGGCCCTTGTGTTCTTCCACGGCGCAGCGGTAGCAGATGCACTGCTGATCGGTGCGGCAGAACATGTTCATCACCTCGCTGTGGGGAGCGCACATGTTCTTCTGGAGCTCCTTGCAGGGCTCCACCAGCTTGTGCTTCCTACACTCTGCACATTCATTGTGAGGCTGGAGGTGCAGCTCGCAGTACGACATCAGACACTGCAGACAAGACTTGACGGCCTTGAGTTTTCTCCCGGTGCAGACGTCACAGGCCACATCCTCAGCTCCAGCAGAGCAGGGATCCTCAGGAGCAGCCTCGAGTCCCGTCTCCTTCTGATCTGCCACTAAATCCGCCAACACTGTGTTTCTGTTGAGGACAGGCCTCGGCGTGAAGCTCTGCCTGCACTGAGGACAGCCATGGACTCCCCTCTGATGCTCCTCGTCCCAGTAGCATTCAATACATCTCATGCAGTGGTTGTGGCCACAGGGAAGAGTCACCGGGTCCTTCAGCAGGCCCAGGCAGACTGAACAGCAGAGCGTCTGCCGGTCCGTCTGAATTATTACTTGCTGCGCCATCTTCAAGTCTAAGCGTTTCACTTCTTGGGAAGAGCGTGGCTTTATTTGAGACCAGGAAATAGAGGTGTTAAAGAGAGTTTGGTTCTAAGGCATGGATGTATGATCCATGTTCAAAGGTCCTCCCTTTATGTCCTGGTCCCAATCAAAGGCACTCCCCTGAGCCATGTGTTCCAGAGGAAAAACATATTTGAGATCCGACTTTAAAGTCAGAATTCTGAGAATAAAGTCAGATCTCAATTATTTTTTTCCTCCGTGGCCCTAATCCTCTTCTCCTCTGTACCCAGACAGACAGACAGACAGACAGAAAGAAAGGACCTGAGGGCTGCAGTGTCTGGCCTCGTACTACGCCTCGCTGTCGCGTCCGAGTGTGGCGGTTCTCTCCGTAACAGTCTTACTGCATTTTGTAGGTGGACCTGCACATGGGGAAACCAGACTGAGTCAGCATGTCGACATCACGGACGGAGACATAAACAGCCCTACACAACCAGAGGTGGAAAGTAACTAAATATATTTACTCAAGTTACTGTATTGAATACTTTTTTTGTGTATTTTGTATACACAATTTAAAATCAGGATTTTGTATTTTACTTGAGTACATATTGACTCAAGTATTATACTTAGTTACTTTATAAATCCTATTCGTTACTGAGTAAAAAATGTAAAGTAATAAAAGTGCCAGGTGTGTGAGCTCCAAAATAGTTTTGGATTTCTGACCCCCGCAAAGTAACTTTTACTTAAAGTACATTTCAAATGAACTACTTTTTACTTCTACTTGAGTAATAGTTCATCAAAGTATTGGTACTTTTACTTGAGTACAATATTTTAGTACTTTTTCCACCTCTGTACACAACACACCGTAAGTCAAGAATAGGAATAGCGTCGAAAGCTAGCCAGAAAAATCTAACATTAGCATTTTAACTCCGAGCCCGTAAATTAATGACGTACTTGTCGCCAAATAAACAACGTGAATTCCTCTATTGCGTCACAACAGAAATGCGGTCAAATAAAACATAGTGTGGTGGGCTTTTAATGCATTTTAACGTAACAACATATCAGCAGCGTTTTACATGCGACTTACCACGGCAGTTATCACGAGTTCTGCTGTGGATTACCCATAATTCAGCACCTTTGACGCTGCGCCGCAATGTGACAGTGACGCCAGCAGAGGGCGCTGTTTCCATTTGTACAGGAATTTTAACATAATATTAACAACCCCGTTGCACGAGAGCGAAAAGGGGCTAAATGAGCTGTAAATGTGTGTGAATCTAACCTGTTACCTGTTTTTCCTGTCAATCATTTAATGTCTGTGTTGTCATTGGTTGTTAGAAAACTCACAAGCCAATTAGGGTAAATGTGTTGGTGAAGGGGCGGGGCTAGCGCCGCAGAGTAGCGCGGTGAAGCGGTCATATTATGTCAGACGCAGCCGAAGCAGAAGCATCGTGGTGTGGGGAGCCATTTTGGGTTTATTCGTGGAGATTGACTACTCGTTGGTCTAAAAATAAACTTTACGTGTGACCTGCAAGAGGTAAATATGATACGTATGCCAGTGTTTTTGTGCTACATCTAACTGTCACAGTGTTAAGAGACCGGATGTGAAACGCGGATTAGCGACATGCTTAGCTAGCGGTAGCATATGGAGCTAATGCTAATTCAACAAGAGATGGCATGTAATATGTAATTTTGTGGCTCAATTTGGATAATATTTTTTAATTAGACGGACATTGGAGAAGGAGAGAGGTTGAGACGGGTTTTCCAACGGACGGCCCTGCTGTTTGTTTTACCTTCGTTGGACCTCGTGTGTGTGCGTGAACTGTGACGGCCGTGGTCATCGCCATTGCCGTGGTCATCGCCATTATCATCGTCATTACCATCGCCGTTACCCTCGTGAGACTACCATCGTTTCCCACGAAATCCCTACAAATCCATCCTGGTGTTCGTGAGTACTAACGAGCCATTGCACGTGCTTGATTCTTTGTTGTTTTTTTTGGCTCTTGTCTGAGTGAAGTGGCCATGACAGTTTTTAGGCCCCACCGTACCCCAGCTTCGAATAGCAGGCCTGCAACGGGTTTATTATCATTTCTGACAGTGTGTGTTGTAACTGCGAAGGTGTGTGGGCCCACATGTGGTTTTTTTTTACAAGTGTTTTGAGTATTTTGGAGTACCAGAAAAGTGTCTGTCTGTGTATTAATATGTAATTTATTTTTTTTAATGCAAATATTTTGTCTGTACTGTTACAGTACAGCGTTTATATATTGTAAAATATAAACGCTGCTGCTCTTATTAAACCTGTTCCTCTGGGATGAGGAGTGAACTCTGCAGGTGATGAACCTGCTGCTATTAAGTGATGAGATCATTATATCGAGAGAATCATCAGCTCTGCTTTAAAGGCTGGGGCGACGCATATCCCCATATACGAGATGTACACAAAGCTGCTAAATAGACTCTAAAATTAAATATCTACTGTTTAAAATACACTAATAATAACCTTTCATTTCAGATAACACCCTGCTTTATGTAGTTCTTTGCTGTTCCGATGTTAAATGAAGGTTAGAAACGATGACTTTGACTGTAAATATGGTCAAAAATCGACGGCCGTGTCTTGTCTCATGAACTACAGAAACCTGAAGCATTCACATGTGATGGAGTTTGGTCATTTCCTGCTAAATACTGTGCTTTAAAGGCGCCATATGTAAGAATGTGGCCAAAAACAGTTACTACATTCAAATTTGGAATACCGATGTCTTTTAGGTTTGGTTTTCTGACATAACGTGGTTGCTCGGCAGCTGAGAATCTACTGACTGCAATGATTGGTAGAGGGCGGTAGGTGGCGCCACATGCCAAAACATGATTTCAAAACATAAACATGATTTGCAGTCTGCCATATATTTTTTTTAATGCAATTATGTTGGCTGTACTGTTGTTGTTGGTGAGTTCAGTTTGTTATATGAACATTATTCCTGAGTCTCTGTGACATATTAGGAGGATTTTATGGCCAGTTGATTTAGATTTATTACATAATGCACCTTTAAGATAATAATGTTTTCACAAACAGAGGAAAAATACTTTGATTCAGAACTTTTATTTATTTTAATACAACTGTAGCGTTAGACATTTCAGCAGCTGTCTATCGTTACACAGTCTCCAAAGTGGTTAGCTAGCACCTGCTAGCTACTAATATTCACGGTAGAAAAAAGACAGACACACTTCGTCTTTTTCGGTCTGGGAACTCACTGACCATTTATTCTGCACACGCTCAAAAATCGACAGGTGCACGCAGGCACACATGACCAGCATGACGTCATCACGCAGGCTACTCAAACATGTCTTTGCTATGCTTACTAATAAATATACTCAACAACAACATATAACAATTAACAAATATGAACAGGGAACAAAACAATGAAACTGATCATTCAAAAGTACATATTTTAGGTTTACTGTAAAGCAGCGTAGCTGCTCAGGAACCAGGTGGGATCCTCAATGTGAGTCAGCAGCTCCAGCTCGGCGTCAAAGCTCTTCAGCTTGTCGATCTCCTCCTGCAGCTTCTCCTGCTGCTGGTGAATGCGAGGGACATGATTTTGACGAGATCTGACCTTCTGCATCAGCTCTGACAGGATCCTCTCGCTGTCAGTAATAAAGCCGATGATGTCGTCCACCTCCAGTTGAAGACCCTTGATGCTCTGCTCCCTGCTCTGGATATTATTTTGGATTTTCACTCGAACGCGCCGCGAGCTCCCTCTGCTTCTCGCTCATTTCTGCCTCCACAGAGACGATGTAGCTACACCGGTTCAACAAAAAGCCACGATTCGTACAGCTGTCTTGATTTTTCTGTTTATTTTATTCTCCTTCGCCGTCGTCACCAATAAATCATGAGACACCGTGAAAACTATAAATACAAAACATAAAAGTCCATATGAGTCCATTGAGGCTTATTTTAACAATCGAAAATTACATACAAATGACAATTAATACAAGTACAATAACCGTGTGCGCCTCTTGAACACAGTGCAGAAAACTTCAGAACTCATAACCTCTTGCCTCCATGACAGTGGTCCCGCTTCTGACCCACAATCCCTCAGTTCAACCTCAAACTGACCCCAGTCATGTGATAATGCACTTCAAAATAAAATGATCCCACATCAATGTAATTAAGTGAAATTAAAGGTATTATACCAACATGTTTTAATTCAGTTATGCATAAATGTAATGCCCTTTTGGTCTCCTATTTATACATTTTAACACTTAATGAACTCTAGTTTATAACAATGACATCTGTCTCACAGACAGTTACAGACGACGTCGTGGCCCTTGTGTTCTTCCACGGAGCGGCGGTAGCAGATGAACTCCCGATCGGTGCAGCAGAACATGTTTATCACCACGCTGTGGCGAGCGCACATGTTCTTCTGGAGCTCCTTGCAGGGCTCCACCAGCTTGTGCTTCCTAAACGCTGCATATTGGTTGTGAAACTGGAGGTGCAGCTCGCAGTACGAGGCGGGACACTGCAGACGAGACTTGACGGCCTTGAGTTTTCTCCCAGTGCAGACATCACAGGCCACATCCTCAGCTCCAGCTAAGCAGGGATCCTCAGGCGCATGGGGAAAACAAATAGCCCTTGTTACCTTGGTTGGTGGTCACACTTGCTCCACACATCTTGCAAATAACTTTTTTCTGCTTCACGTCCGACTTTTTAAAGCCAAATCACGGACGTGGCACCGCTTTTTTTTTTTACCAGCTCCTCCTTCTCCGCTGTCTCGCTGCTTGCAGCCATCTTCACTCTGAGGCAGGTACGATGACGTCATCGACGGTAGGACGCTACTGCGCAAATCTCTACCGTGGGCCAAATTTTCTACCGTGTTCATTGTAGAAAACAATGCGACGGATAATTCAGAAAGTTGCCTCACAGAGAGACGGCTCTCTCTCGGTCGTCCTCAGACGAGCTTCCATCGTAGTCTCCAATCCTTCCGGTTACCCCGCTCACTGTGTCGGACCACCACTTTGTTGGTTTTTCTCTCCCCTTGAAGTCCGCTGCTGTCCCTGCCCCTACACGTCGCATGATCACTACCCGCCGCAATCTAAAATCCCTCTCTCCCTCTATTCTCTCCGCAACTGTTCTTTCCACGCTGCCGTCCACAGAACAGTTCTCTCAGCTGTCCACCGAGGAAGCCTCCTCCACTCTGTTGTCCTCCCTCTCTTCCTCTTTAAAAAACTCTCTGTCCCCTCACCTCACGACCGGCTAGATCATCTCCCCCCTCTCCCTGGCTGTCTGAAATGCTACGAAACGATAGAACGGTGTTATGAACGGCAGAGAGAAAATGGAAAAAATCACATCATCCAGATGACCTTTCTCACTATCACCACCTCCTGGCTGACTTCTCGTCAACGGTTTCAGCAGCCAAATCTGCCTTCT
This sequence comes from Microchirus variegatus, assembly GCF_963457635.1. Lineage (NCBI taxonomy): Eukaryota > Metazoa > Chordata > Actinopteri > Pleuronectiformes > Soleidae > Microchirus > Microchirus variegatus. The sequence goes on from NC_139802.1 coordinate 43,766,358, forward strand.
ACCTGTCAAAGATCAACTCCTCTGCCTCCAACCCCAGGAAACTATTCTCTATATTCTCTACTCTCCTCACCCCTCCCACCGCTCCCCCTCTATCCTCCCTCACTGCTGATGACTTTGCAACTTACTTTACGAAGAAAGTAAGAGACATTAGTTCCTCATTTACTGCGACGCCCTCCCAGATAGCACCTCCCCCAACCCTCACCTATGACAGCCTTACCTGCTTCAGCCCTCTGTCCTCTGAAGATGTTCACACACTAGAGACATCTAACCATGCCACCACCTGTTCCCTCGACCCGATTCCCTCCCCCCTTTTACAAAGCATCTCGAATGACATCTTGCCTTTCCTCACCACCCTGATCAACTCCTCCCTCACTGCTGGCCGTATTCCAGCTCTTTTCAAGACAGCTACAGTAAAGCCACTCCTAAAGTCACCCACTCTAGACCCTGCCGATACTCAAAACTACAGACCTGTATCTCTTCTCTCGTTCCTCTCAAAAACCCTGGAACGTGCGGTCTTCAACCAACTGTCTTCTTACCTTTCACAAAACGACCTCCTTGACCCTAATCAGTCCGGCTTCAGGACGGCTCACTCCACTGAGACGGCCCTCCTCACAGTGACTGAGTCGCTCCGGGCCGCCAGAGCCTCGTCCCTCTCTTCGGTCCTCATCCTCCTCGACTTATCCTCTGCGTTTGACACAGTCAACCACCAAATCCTCCTCTGCACTCTGGCCAAACTTGGCGTTACCGGCTCTGCCCTAACCTGGTTCACATCATACCTGACAGAACGCACCTTTCAGGTCACGTGGAATGGCTCCTTGTCCAAACCCTGCTCCCTGGATACTGGTGTCCCTCAAGGCTCAGTACTAGGACCGCTTCTGTTTTCACTCTACACCAGATCACTAGGCTCTGCAATCGCATTACATGGTTTCTCTTACCACTGTTATGCTGATGACACCCAGCTGTTCCTCTCCTTCCCCCCATCCTCCAACACCCATGTTGCCACGCGCATCTCGGAATGTCTGGCAGACATTTCCACTTGGACAACTGCTCATCATCTCAAACTCAACCTCAGTAAAACTGAACTTCTCTTCATCCCGAGAAAAAACTGCCCTCACATGGACCTGTTGGTCAGTGGTGGAACGAACTTCCGACCAACGTCAGGACAGCAGATTCTCTCGCCATCTTTCGCAAAAAACTCAAGACTCACTTGTTCAGACTTCACCTCGACCCTACATAGCACTAACTTAAAGTACTAATAGGTTCCTACCTTCAGCACTTCATAGCATCATCATAGCACTTATGGAAAGTTCCTTTCTTGTGACAAATGTACTTATTGTAAGTCGTTTTGGACAAAAGCGTCTACCAAATGCCCTAAATGTAAATGGTTCTCCATACATCCGGCCAGCTCTGAAGAGCGTTCAGCTCCCGCATCCTTCTTTCAGGACGTCCACATACGTTAGTGTGGTACGTCTGCGCATCGGTTAGCGACATGCTAGCTAGCGGTAGCAACGGACTGTTCTCCCTCCTGGCATCTGGCAGGAGGTTCCGCAGCATCCGCTGCAAAACAGAAAGACTAAAAAATAGCTACTTCCCACTGGCTATTAGACTGCTAAATTCGAAATACCCCCCCCCCCCCCCCACACACACACACACACTGTGCAATATTTTAACAGTTTTTCCTCCATTTTCATATTGTTTACATTTGTTTTTCGTTTTCATATGCACCGTAAGCCAATGTTTCTTATCTTTTGCACTACTTTCATATATATTTAACTTTATTTATTTACAAAAAACTTATGTATATACTGTTGTTTACAAACGCAATGCTGCCTCTTATTTTATTTTCTTTACCGGTTGCCAAGCAACGACATTTCGTTGCCAGTTTTTCACTGTTGTGTTCTCTGTGCAATGACAATAAAAGGAAGTCTAAGTCTATATGGACGTAATGCTAATTCAACAAGAGATGCCATGTAATATGTAATATTGTGGCTCAATTTGGATAATATTCTTTAATTAGACGGACATTGGAGAAGGAGAGAGGTTGAGACGGGTTTCCAACGGACGGCCCTGCTGTTTGTTTCTATCTTCATTGGACTTCGCTGCTGTGTGTGTGTGTGTGTGTGTGTGTGTGCGTGAACGGTGACTGCCGTGGTCATCGCCATTATCATCGTCATTACCATCGCCGTTACTCTCGTGAGACTACCATCGTTTTCCACGAAATCCCTACAAATCCATCCTGGTATTCGTGAGTACTAACGAGCCATTGCACGTGCTTGATTCTTTGGTTTTTTTGGCTCTTGTCTGAGTGAAGTGGCCATGACAGTTTTTAGGCCTCACTGTACCCCAGCTTCGAATAACAGGCCTGCAACGGGTTTATTATCATTTCTGACGGTGTGTGTGTTTTAACTGCGAAGGTGTGTGGGCCCACAGGTGGTTTTGAGTATTTAGGAGTACCAGAAAATTGCCTGTCTGTGATAAAAGTGCCGAGTACTGATATTGTCTAAACCAAAGGTTTTTTATTTATTTATGTCTTTGTGTTTTTTCTTTTTTTGTGTGTGAAAATACACTTTCAGTTCAATTTTGAAATCGTTTTATTTCAATGTTTATGCCAGGAAATTCATTCCTTTGAATTTAATTTATGAAAATAAATGATTGCATTTAAAGTACTGTGGTGGTGGTCCTTATTAAACAGAAATACCGTATTAGAATTAGAGCAAACGATTGTATATTTCTACAACGAGCTCAGACCCAGATGTATTATACATTCATGCTGACACATGGCTCAGGGGAGTGGCTTTATTTGAGACCAGGAAATAGAGGGAGGTTCTTTTTGTTTGTTTCAAAAGGTCCTCCCTCTATTTCCTGGTCTCAAACAAAGCCACTCCCCTGAGCCATGCCTTCCACACACACTGAGCTGACGAGCCCAGTTTCCTGCAGCTCAGTGAGCAGCCTGTTGCTCTTATCAGGAAGTGAATTTGACAATGGCGCAGCAAGTAATTCATACGGACCAGCAGACGCTCTGCTGTTCAGTCTGCCTGGACCTGCTGAAGGACCCGGTGACTCTTCCCTGTGGCCACAGCTACTGCATGCGATGTATTGAAGGCTACTGGGACGAGGAGCATCAGAGGGGAGTCCATGGCTGTCCTCAGTGCAGGCAGAGCTTCACGCCGAGGCCTGTCCTCAACAGAAACACAGTGTTGGCGGATTTAGTGGCAGAGCAGAAGGAGACGGGACTCGAGGCTGCTCCTGAGGATCCCTGCTCTGCTGGAGCTGAGGATGTGGCCTGTGACTTCTGCACCGGGAGAAAACTCAAGGCCGTCAAGTCTTGTCTGCAGTGTCTGGCCTCGTACTGCGAGCCGCACCTCCAGCCTCACTACCAATATCCAGCGTTTAGGAAGCACAAGCTGGCGGAGCCCTGCAAGGAGCTCCAGGAGAACGTGTGCGCTCGCCACAGCGAGGTGATGAAGATCTTCTGCCGCACGGATCAGCAGTGCATCTGCTACCTCTGCTCCATGGACGAACACAAGGGCCACGACGCCGTCTCTGTGGCGGCAGAAATGAGCGAGAAGCAGGGGGAGCTCGCGGCGCGCCGAGAGAAGATCCAACAGGGAATCCAGAGCAGGGAGAAGAGCGTGAAGGGTCTTCAACAGGAGGTGGAGGACATCAACGGCTTTGCTGACAAAGCCGTGAGGGACAGCGAGAGGATCCTGTCAGAGGTCAAGCAGAAGATCAGATCTCGTCAGGAGTCCGAGGTCACTCGCGTCCACCAGCAGCAGGAGAAGCTGCAGGAGGAGATCGCAGAGCTGAGGAGCAGGGACGCCGAGCTGGAGCTGCTGACGCGCACCGAGGATCACACCCGGTTCCTGAGCAGCTACGCCTCGCTGTCGCGTCCGAGAGACGCGGCGGACTCGCAGAGCGTCGTCGCCGCGCGCCCCCTGAGGCTCGCTGCGGATGCGGAAGCGGCGGTGGCGGAGGTCACGGGGACGATGCAGGACATCGTGGACAAGGAGTGGACCAAGAAGCCACAGAGCGGGAGCGAGGAGGACGATGTGGAGGTGCCACGAGAACCGCAGACCAGAGACGAACTCCTCAAGAATTCATGTCAAATCACGCTGGATTCAAATACTTTACATCGCAATGTAAACAATTACTATACGAGTGATAGAGGAGTGAGTTATTCACAAAGAAATACTGGAAATTCTGGACATCCAGACCAGTTCACCAGCTGGTGTCAGGTTTTGTGTCTTGAAAGCCTGACAGGACGTTGTTACTGGGAGGTGGAGTGGACGGGCTTTGAAGTTTTTGTGGCAGTCGCATACAAGGACATCCAAAGAGCAGGGGATGAGAGTGCATTTGGACACAACAACAAGTCGTGGGTTTTACGGTGTTTCAACCAATGTTACGAATTCAGACATAACATCAGAACCGCCGTCTCAGGCCCTTGGTCCAACAGGATCGGTGTGTACCTGGACCACAGTGCAGGGGTTTTGTGCTTCTACAGCATCTCTGAAGACCAAACCACCACTCTCCTGCACAGAGTCCAGACCACTTTCAGCCGGCCGCTCTGTCCTGGACTCGGTCTGCATCAGTACAGCCGTTCTGCTAAAATAAGTAATGCTTTATATGAAGATAAACTAAACTACACTCCACCCATGATGTAGTCGTCTCTCTGTGAGGAAACTTTCTGAATGATCCGTTTAATTGTTTTCTTTCTTGTCCGTACAATAAGACTTTACAGACAGATAATTATCCGGATTAAAGGGTTTAAGAAAAGGTCTAAGGTTTGTGTATAAATGTCCAATTTACCATTTATTTTACATAGTAACTGATTAGTTGATTACATAATCATCATTGTATTAATGGTGGGGTTGTTTGTATGAATGTACGTTTGGTTTATATTTGTGATTGTCGCTATATGTTGCATTTAAATAAATAAAAGTTCTGAATCAAAGTAGTTTTCCCAAGTAGTTTGTGAAAACGTTATCTTAAATTGGGTTCATTTGTGTCTAATATGGAACCTCCATATTCACCAGAAAGGGAATAAAGTCAGAATTGTGACACTAAAACGCCACTTGAACGCGTGAACGTATATAAAGTGGTTTCCACAGAGAGCAGCAGTGACGCACGTGCCTTTGAAAAAGGATCATGTTTTATTTACAGTGTTTTTCCATCAGAATTACAATACAAATCATTTGTACGTCTTCGACTCTACAGACGACCGGAGAGGATCCACTCAGAGCTGGAAGAGGACAGAGAGTGTGTGTGTGTGTGTGTGTGTGTGAGAGAGAGTGTGTGAGCTTTGGCAGAGTTGAAAGTCCTTGGATGTGAGACTCCTCCTCCTCCTCCTCATTCACCGCCTCCTCCTGTTCAGTGACTCTCTCCTTTCTTTCCACCAACCTGTGAAACACAAAACATCCAACGGAATCATCAACCATGACCCGAACCTTAACCCTTCTGTTCAAACCAGGGTCTTAACGCTAAATAAAAGCCCTTTAACCTCGTGGGAAGATGGCTTTGTTGTTGTTTTTCTGGACCTCACAATGACATAAATACGTGTTTGTGTACAGTTCAGGCTGCTTCGTACCCGTTTGAAGTCGTTCATGTTGGTGGCCTGTACCGGTGTGCCGATGAACGTCAGGTAGTTGATTTTTGTCGTCTCCTCGTCTCCTTGGTTCGATTTGACAAACATCTGGTAAATAAAACAAAACAATTTTCAAGTCACTGGTTTGTCTAATTCCACACCGAGTTCAACGGGAAGTATTTTAAGGTCATAAAAGTCCATTTAAAAGCTTCTCAATCTTAATAACTTGAACATACAGCAGTCAGTCTGACAACAAGAGGAAGCTCTGGCAGCTTTTAACTTAAATTGTCTGTAAACATGGTTTTTTTGAGTCTCCACCACCTTTTGAAGGCTTGGATCTCCAAACCAAAGCTGTAACTAACGGTTATTTTCATAATCGATTAATCTGTGGATTATTTCCACGATGAATTCGATTAGATTCATACGATTCTCGATTCAAAAACTGATACCATGCATAGTGTGTTAAGGCAAATTAGGGCATCAAAACAACACAGTTTGTATAAGATAATGTGATAATGTGATCACACAAAGGCAAACTTAAGACAAAAGTTAACATTTATTCATTCAAAACAAATAAACACTTACTTACTGTACAACAAAAAATAACTAGCATAAATAAAAGCTTAGGCTAGCTGCCTTTTTCTCCCAGAAGTTACAGAAATAAACTGTACACAAATAACACAAAATGGTGTTTTATTCCAAATAGAAACTTTTTTCAAAAATCGATTTTTGAAGTTTATGAATTGATTTTTACCAAACTTCAGAAAATGTAAAAAAAAAAGTTAATCAGTGTTTGTCAAATGTGGAAATTACGATGTTCTCAAATGTCTTGTTTTGTCCACAAACCAAAATGATTCAGCTCTTAAAGCATTTGAGAGGCTAACACAATTAGAAATCTCGTTTTAATCATGAAAAAATCTTCAAACCAATTTATCAATTATCAAAATAGTTGATCAATAATTTAGTAATTGATGAATTGTTTCAGCTCTACTCCAAACTGCTGTTTACTATGTGATATGGTGGATACTCATAAATATATAAAGTGTATGTGCACCCTCTGCTGGATTCTTAGGGGTACTACTTCAATAAGGGTTTATGAATTCTGAATTCTCTGGTCTTTACCGTAACACTCTGCACGTTCTGAAACTTGACGTAGCGCAGCGGGATCAGGCCGTCCTCTTTGTAGTCGTCCTCCGTCAGCTCCAGAGCTTGAAGAGCTTCGCTCCGCTCGGCGTCGTCGAAGCCCATCGACCGAGGGAGGTTGATGAACAGCTTCACCACCTTAGGGGCTTGGGCTGATGGGGGGGGGGGGGGCAGAGGGGGCGAAGGAGTTAAGGACACGGTGGTAGTTGGTCTCGGTCGTTAAGCTGCAAACTGAGCGGGAAACTCACCAAAGTCTGTCGATTGTAGCTTCATGGAGAAGAGCTTCACTGGCTGATTGAAGGCCATGGTTATCAACAACTGGACAAGAAAACAGTTCTGCATTAAACGACGTGCTGGTTGTTGGTGAAATTTGTTCAGGATAAACATGGCCGACACCAGAAAAACAGACTTTAGCCACTTAACAATATCTTAAAGGGATAGTTCGGAATTTTGGACATAAGACCTATTTTCCAACTCAGCCGGTGTGATGGAGACGTCTGGAGACGTTTTCAAGAAATTTCATTCAGTTCTTCTAGTTGCCGAGTTCGCCGGTGCTATGGCTAGCGCAAGTCAATGGTACACGTTAGCATGGCATTAGAAACACTCATAACAACTCCACAGTGGACCTGAGGCAAATCGATTGTAACGGCGGACTATAGATGTACATATAAGATAAGATAAGATAGCTTTATTTATCCGACAGTGGGGAGAGAACAGGGTTTCAGCATATCTGTGTTGATAGAATGTTTGAAATAAAACCAAACTTGCAATTTGAAGGATTTATGTCTCAGCAGCAGCAGGTCATACTTCATGTTAGGCTATGGCAGCGGCGGACTGATTCTGCTGCTGCTGAGAAAGTAGTCCCTCAAAAATTCATGCGATCCGAGGTTAGTTTTGTTTCAAATATTATTCTATCATCTATCTATGCTAGCCGGTACCATTGACTTGTGCTAGCCATAGCGCTAGCGAACTCGGCAACTACAAGAACTGAATGAAATTTCTTGAAAACGTCTCCAGACGTCTCCATCACACCATCTGAGTTGGAAAATAGGTCTTATGTTCAAAATTTCCGAACTATTTTTGCAATCGAGTTACTCGAATCGCTAAAGCGTTTGTTTTCAAAGTGCGGCCCGGAGGCCAATGGCGGCCCGCAGAAACATTTCTGGTGGCCCCGCAATGAATTCCAGTTGATAGTTTTAATCCAGGAGCTACTAAGCTTGTTAAATGTTTATTGGACATTACTGGATACAGACCAATAAGTGTAAACTAAAATACTGGGTATTTAACTGGTTTCTATATGGTGAATTTTAGTGTATTATTGGGTTATACGCTGGTAATAAGCAGGTAGCTACAGCCCCCAATTACTAGCTATTTACCCAGTAAATATATGGTAACAGAAATGTGTTACTTGGTATTAACCTGTAATTAGAAGGTAAGAACAATGGCCAAAATACTGGGTAGCCAGTAACCAGTACCCAGTAAATTATAAAGCGTTATTATATTAATGCTTAAATTACGTTATATTAACGCTTATATAACTTAACGCTTAACTGTAGAACGGCAATCTGGTCATTAAAATGATAACAAATGGGAGTTATTTCTGTTTTTTTTCCTTTGGCGGCCCTCGGTCCAATGTTGGGTTCCTAAATTGGCCCTCGGGTATCAAAACTTTGAGAACCCCTGCGCTAAAGTAATCATTGCAGCCCTAATTACCAACGACCGTTTCCTTTAAAATATAGTTTGTCTCTCAGTGAGATAAAGCTGACACAGTCGCGTCTTAAATGTCCCCGAGAGAAGACGCCGAAGCTCGTACCTGTTCATCACAGTCAGACTCCAGGTAGGTCGAGTCTTTGATTAAGCAGTTTTCAAAGCCGCAGTCGTCGCTCTCGTTGAGGCACTCGCACCCGGCTTTGTTGACAAAAGGCATGAGGTCCATCTGAAAACAGACAAACAAACAGACACCACAAACTCAATTTCTACCGCGCGATTCCCTTAAAAAAAAACACACGACACCGAGAGAAGGTTTTTCTAACTCACGTATCCCTTTGGAATGTCTGAGTCCTCGTTGTTTCCCGGGTCGTTCTCCGTGTGCTGTTTGACCTTCTCCTCCAGACCCGCAGCGTCCGCGCCCTGATACTGATCCACACGAACCCGGTTCCTGAAGAACAAGAACGTCGGTGTGGCTGAGATGTTGTTGGCCGCCGCCGTCGCCTGGACAAAAAAAAAAGAAAAGAGAAGTCGAAAATTAAATCTGGGGTTGTACTTAAACCTTAAAGGAATAGTATTTTTTTGTAGATTTAACTCTTAACTTACCTGACACACGTGAACGTCGACTTCGAGGAAGACGACGTGCGGGTACTTGTTACTCAACATTTGGAACGCGGGACCTATCGTGACGCAGGGCCGACACCTGAGGGCGAGGCAGAGGAAGGTAACGTCAGTGACACTGCTCATAGAATATTATTGGGTTCATTTCACTGCAGAAGAGAATAAATAACCCCTGCAATTTGGTGCATTTTCTTCATCGTGCAAAAAAAAATAAACATAAGTCAAGGAGGTAGCAGCTCATTCATTCTATGGTTACAACAATACAAGCACAATAACACACTTTAAAGTCTGATACCTACATCGTGCCAATACTAAAATCAAGCGTATGAACAAGATCGTCTAAGAAATAGCAAAATAAATCACTGCAGCCACTGTCTGTGCGATATATCATAGCATTTATACTTTTTTACGTCCTTCATAAAACAAACCAGTTCAATCATAACAAATGACACTGGTTATAGCAAACACATGTTTGTCTATTTAAATAAAGGAATAACAGCATGATGCCTCCTATTTATGCCATTCATTAACTCTCAGTCGTGTTTTTACTAGTTACACACAATATGTCATCTATTAACTTTTCTCACTTTTACTGAGCGTTAGAGAATAACAGTAAATACCTTTAGGAAACGTGATATAATATAAAACAATTGCTTATGTCATGATTATTAACAGTTTATTCGTAATGGTTTGCTCTTGTAAAAGTGGTTCCTCCTGTAAAAAAAACTTTGGCAAACAAAGACATAAAGTGACTATTTGTGTTTTTATGATATGACGACTTGTTAACAAATAAACATAGTTTGATTTAATGTTGATGTAGCGCAGTTCCCCTCAATGTAAACAGTAATTACTTAAATTCGAACTGCGGACTGAGAGCAATACTGCTTTGTCATGGTAAGCAATGGAGCTAACGATAGCATGCTAGCCTAGCTTCCTCCACTCCACAGTGGCGACTCCTGTCTTTAAACTCGCTGCTCTGAAGAGTTAAAAAACAGGCAAAATAGTGTCTTCAGGTGAGAGACACGGGAACTAACTCTAATCCGGCTAACACCGCGGCCTCCGTGCCGGTGTAGAAAGGCTTACCCGGCCATTGTGAACTTCACCACGGCGAGCCTGGGGCCGGCGGCCGCTAGCTCCGGCTGGAAGTCCGGGTCGCTGCCGATCACTTTGACGCCGACCATGGTTAACAGTTTACGGCTACGGCGTGAGCTGGTTACCGGGGCGACGTTCACGGGGACGAGGACGCGGGTGAACGAACGAGGAAAAACGTTGTTGTGTTTTTAGCTTTCTGTCAGTGTGTTAGCCGGCTAGCTGTCCGGTGTCTGAAACACACACACACACACACACACTGCAGGCACAGTAGTCACTGAGCTGCTTCCGGATGTGTGGACTCCTGATTGGGCAACACACAACAGGAGGGGGCGGGGCTTTCCGCTTCTTCTTCGTTGTTGTTGATTTTTTTTGGCAACGCTCGTCGTCACTGCCCCCCAGAGGATAAACTGAGAACAACGTCGAAATGAAAACTGAGAAATTAATTCAATTATTGACGTTAAATGTGATAAATTAAAGCTTTTCTGATCCATCTTTTCAAAAATGACACACACATTTTATCTAACACTTTTTAAAAAATTGATACACATTTAAACTTTGTTTTTTAAATAAAGTAGCAGGGTGATTGAGTTTTTCAAGATGCAAAACATTAATTCTATAAAACAAATTAAACGTTTTAATGTCATTCCACAAGCCTGCAAAGCCTCCAAAAAACAAACAAATTAATTATTATCAATATACTTCATGCAAACTGGATTTATTGGGGGGATTATTGCAGCCTGGTACATGTGTACGGCACCCCGGACATGACATGGTCAAAAAAAAATTTAAATTGTGGCCACAATAAAGCTATAACGTGCGCATGAAATACTATTTCGTACTATTTTGGTCATAAAATATAAAATTATTATTATTATTTTTTTTTGTAACGTAAGATTGCATAACGTACGAGAATTAACACACCCAGAACACCAAATGGTACTATCAAATATGAATGATTTTTTTAATTATTATTTTAATCCTTACAAATCCAGGTTTAGTCATGGTGCACCTTGTTTTATGATTAAAAAAACACACACAAAAAATGAATTATTTTCAATATACTTCATGCAAACTGGATTTTACTTATTATCTTATTATTGCAGCCGTGAATATGTGAAATATATATATTTTTGCATTGTTATTTTTTGTAATTTCATTAAAATACCGTTTGTTAACACACCTAGAGCACCAAAATGACTGCCTCAGCCCTTGTGTGGAGAGAGGGGGGCGGGGTTTAGTGGGCGTGGCCTTGATTAGAAAAAGCAGGTTTTTTCTCCATGTGCCAAAAAAAAAATTTAAATGACGTCATGGTGATGGGAATGTGTCAGAGCACACATTTAACCCTCTAACACACCGAGACTTTTAATTCTTAGAATGTTTTTTAAAAAATTTTTCATGCATATTGCTAAAAAAAAATTTGCCAGGTTGTGTATTGTTTAGTGTTCTTGAAAAATATATAATTTTTTTTTTTGTCCATTGGAAACAACGTGAACTAAAATACTAGCACTAACAAACCTATGCACCAAAGTGTGCTCATTGAAACCCATTCAAATTGCGTATTTTTGATGCTGAGATATAAAGTAAAATAAAAAAAAACAAATCATTCAAAAAAATATTTTTTTTCCACATCATCTGAAGCAGCACGAGGCTTTAAATCAGCAACAAACCAATTACCGTCACACCTTTACCTGGCCCCGTCACGTGACCAGCTCACCTCCGAGCGCGAGCGCGAGCGCGGCCCACATTTCCGGCAGCTGCCCTCGTAGCCACGCGTTTTTCTTTTTTCTTTTTTTAACTCAACAGGCTCGTCATTGTGGCTCTGCAGCAGCAGCCGGAGGTGTCGGACCGGTCCGGCAGGTTTTTTTTGTTTTTAGCGGGGCAGGCCAGGTGAGGCAGCGGGGGGAAGGAGGGCGGGGACCCGCAGCAGCAGCAGCAGCAGGAGGAGGAGACGCAGCGAGAGAAGCCGTCATCTGTGTTCGCAAGCAGGAAGAAAGAGGCAAACATGGTGCGGTGAGAAAGAAACATAAACTCCCGCACGAGTTTGAAGAAGAAGGAGCGCGTTTTTTTCTTTTATTCCTCCAGGAAACTTGGACACAGAGCAGGTGAGTTCTGTTTGTGTGTGACTTCCGGTGTTGTTGTGTGTTGTTTTTTTGAATTGTGTGATTTTTAAAAAAGTACCTGGAGCAGGATCCGTGTCTCACCTGGGCGGGTTCACCTTTTTTTTTTTTACCTCCTCCTCAGTAAAACTGAGGCATTGAGGTTTATTTTATTTTATTTTTTTTACGTTACATTACATTAAATTACACATTTAGTTGTGTAGGTTTTGTTTACTCTGTTTCCTTGTCAGTAAACTCCCATTAGAGTTTCAGGTGTGACTGTACAGGTGTGTTTCCATCAGCCTGAATGGAAACGCATTCAAATTATGAATTTTAATTCATATTGTATATATTTTTTTAGTTTTTACACTTTCTTACAATGTGTTGCACCTGTATGAGGTGGAGAATTCTGTTGTTGTGTTAACCCTTTAAGGTACGCACCTAGAAAAAAAGCAAAAGTATTTTTTAAAAATTTTATTTACTTATGATAACAATAACCTGAAATTAGACCCTGGAGTATTTCAGATACAGGCCTCTACCAAACGATTGAGACGTCTGTTCATAATAAACCCGGTTTGCATAATTCATAAAGTACAACATTCAGAACAAGTCACATTAAGTGTTAGTGTTAGTGAGTTCAGCTTCATGCATTTTTCAATGAGATATAGTGACTTAAAGTTAAAAAGTATTACTAAATATATGATATATATAATATATGACTAAATATTAAAATTTGACTGGTTGTTGTGTGAGAATCAGTGAAAACATGGACACCAGGAAAAAACATGACATTTTCCACCTACTCTTGTCCACTATAGCTGTTTTTGACCAACTTACCAGAATGTAATGGTGACAAATGTTAGTATTTTAGCTGTATTTGCTAACTAACAAGCCAATTCGGTACATTTAATAGCCTTATTTTCATTTTGTGGAATGAAGTGGTGACAAAAGTTACTATTTTAGCTGTATTTGCTAACTAACAAGCCAATTCACTACATTTAATAGCCTTATTTTCATTTTGTGGAATGTAGTGGTGACAAATGTTAGTATTTTAGCTGTATTTGCTAACTAGTAAGCTAATTGAGTAAATTTAATATCCACATTTTCATTTTAGAGGAATTTAATGGTGACAAATGTTAGTATTTTAGCTGTATTTGCTAACCAGTAAGCTAATTGAGTAAATGTAATATACACATTTTCATTTTGAGGAATGCAGTGGTGACAATTGTTAGTATTTTAGCTGTATTTACTAATTAGCAAGTCAATTGAATAAATTTAATAGCCTTATTTAAATTTTTTGGAATGTAGTGGTGACAAATGTTAGTGTTTTAGCTGTATTTGCTACCTAGCAAGCTAATTTAGTCAAATTAATAGCCTTATTTTCATTTTGAACAATGTAATGGGGACAAATGTTAGTATTTTAGCTGTATATGCTAACTAGCAAGCTAATCTAGTCCATTAGGTGGATAAATTCCATTGTTTTTCATACAAAGCATGATCACAGTGATGGTATTTGATACATTTTTGGTAATTGCAACTTCAGATTCACGCTCATAATTGAGAAATTACAGCCTCCGAGCGCACGACACATTCTAGCTTTAAGAAACACATTTTCACCATTTTATGGACCGATAACTAATGGATTAACTGAGGAAAAAAATACTGAGTGATCAATCGATAATGAGAATAATCTTGAACACAGTGATGGCTGTTTTCCCCCCATAAATGACCACTAAATCTCTTCGTCTGCAGCCAAAACAAGTCGGAGATCTTTGGATAGGGAAATGTTCGTCTCCTTATGGAAATAGTGAACCTTAAAGGCTCCCTCTAGGAATTTGAATCATGACGTGAGAAGCAAATGGAGCGAAGGTTTAGCTGAGGTGACGGCGTCACGTCGGCTGTTTTTTCCATACAGATTTACCTGTTTGTAGCACTGGTCATTTCATGCCGCTGTGCGTTTGCGTTGTTTTACGCACATTTGTTTATTCCGAGTAATTCCAAGTCGTGAACTCGTTCAAACTGGTGCGGAAGTTCCCCTTTCTGTCTTTTTTGAGTGCCTAGCTTTGTGCAAAACTGTCCGCCTGGTGTGTAAAATAGCTAATTGTTTACATCAAATGCACTAAATTAACTCACTATTTGTAACAATAAGGTTTACTATCGGTCAAACACAGAACTGTTTACATTTTTTAATCGTAGATGTGTTGCTACGCTGTGTGTGTTCGCAAAAAAACACCTGTGTCGTTATCGTCTTGGCTTGCTAACAGTGGCTAACAGTCGTTGATATGTTTGCGTCCATGTTACTTGGTCAAAACATCGGGAGTGACGTATTTCCCACTGTTGACCTCCGATGTAAATGGAACGCAGCATTTAACGACAATCAAATGTAAATGTCGCTAGTTTAGCTACCAGGTTTAGCTAGCACGTGATCATGTTTTTGTCACAGGAAGTGCAAGTTATCGTTAATTATCGCTGTAGTGTCACTTAACGTGAACGTGGTGGTGCCGGTGCCTTGCCCGGAGGCTCTGGCATCGCGGGCTCGCGTGTCACGGGAGCAGCTGGCGTCTCTGTGGACCGTTTGTCAGTTAGCGGCTTCATTGACTGAGCTCCAGCTGTGAAGACTCGTCAAACCTTCATTAAGACTCGTACGCAAACGTCTAATATTTGCCGCTCTTGGAGACCATTAGTCGACGAATTGCTTTGTCTATACGCGTTTCAAGAGACGATCGACGTGTTTACGAGACGCATAATCAGTGCTAGAACTCAGGCAGGTAGTGACACCGAAGCCCATAGAGAAAATTAGCCATTTTAGCTAACGGGGACATGGGAGCTTCTGGTCCTCTGCGGTCTCGTTTGGTATATTTGCGCCACTTATGTAAATCTGAGGGACTTCGGTGATTTCAAACATCAGTAAAAGAAATAACACGTCAGTGGATCATTAACTCCCGCGTGAACAGGGTTTACGAAGCGACACCGGCTTCAGTTTCCAGTCCAAGAAGGTCGTGGTTCTCAAGCTGTGGTGCCAGTGGTACGCAAAGTGTCCTCTGGTGGTACTTGTATTCAAGTACATATCATTTATATAGCACCTTTCACAGATATGGACTCTCAAAGTGCTTCACAGGGCGATACAAGTAAATTATATAAAATATAGTGCTGTCAAACGTTAACGCGTGACGACTGACCGGAAAAAGACGCGCGTGACGCCATGTTTACGTGACTCCGGATTGTTAAAATGAGTCTCTAAAGTAACGCTAACCTTTAAAAACAGGCACACATACGCAGTACACAGGTACGCTGGTTATTTGTTAGCGCTGCTCTTTTCGTTTAATAAACAGACCGCTCCAGTTCGACTGTAGGCACGCTAACAATGGCTAAAAGGAGCTAACGCAGCTAACAGAGCTAACTGGTAAACGGTGCCTGGACTCCGGTGTCGCGGCACGTAAACGCGACGTCACGTGCGTCTTTTTCCCGTCAGTCGTCATGGAAACGTGTCATGCGTTAGCGCACGTTGACCTATTGCTCAGCGCTAATAAAATACTGACAGGGTAGAAACACAGGTTTGTGTAAACAAAAAAACCCTCTTTTGTTAAGTGGTAAAATCGGCTATATTATATTTGTTGTTATTGACGCCTCTCAAGCTCAATCCTGTCAGTGGTTCGAGTCAATCACATGGCACGCTACCAAAGTTCCTGTGGCTAATAATAATAATAGTAGTGATAATGATGTGACATTATATTATAGAGAACTTTAAAGGTCCACACACACAGTTTCCAGTCTTTTGGTGCTAAAGTAGGAGAAGCTAAAGTCACCCTGTCCTGTACACCCCCCCCACAATTTGACTTTGAGCTGGTCCCACTCTCAGGTTTCACTGTTGTCGCTCAGGTATTTTCTCGTCTGTCCCACTGTGTGAATGTGAATCTCAACCCCCACCTCCCCTGCGTTGTTCTTTGTTGCTGCCACAGCGACGCCCTGGCCCAGACACCAGAACCTGTTCTTCAAGATGCTGCTATTGCTGCTGCTGCTGCTAAACCAAAGCTAGCAAAGCTAAACTCCTGATTGGTCGCTGCGAGCTTTCTCAGGGGGGAAACTGATGAATTTGCTCTCATTAACGAGGCTGTTTGCCGACTGTATAAGTCAACGGGGCAGTGTTGCACAAGTTCGCTCTCAAATTATATAATTTACTTCAATACTTCAAATCAAATCACATCAACGTACATTATCTCAGGTCTCGTACCGTAAGTCAGAAACTTGAGAAGAAAACCTCTGACGGAACCTGACTTAAAGATGTGCGGCCATCTGCCTAGACGGGTTGTGGTGAAAGGAAGTTTAATTTAGACAAGACCGATCCACGGTACCGGTTTCCCCACTGTCTTTAGCATTTAAGCTGCTTTTTTTCCCATCACTATGTCATATACAGAGGCGTTAAGAATGCCTGTTTTTTTGTGCGGACAAAAAACAAAGTGCTACTTTGGGAAAACCGCCTCTCTCCAGTGCTAATCTTCGTTGTTGTCTTCTTGTTCTTGCGTTATGGAGTTTGTTTGGTGTCGTCGCCCTGGCTCTCTTCACTGTGTTTCTGTGATTGTATACTTCTAATTTGCATAATGCTTTATTTAAACAAAATTTTGTACACACATGCCGTATTTGCATGCTTGGTGGCGCAGCGCTGCAGTGCTACGTGGGCTAATGTAAATACGCGGTGGCCAGAAATGAATCTGTACTTTTATAATTAAAACAATTTCTAAACAAACCTTTTAGGTTGTCCGATACAATTCGGTATCGGATCAAGTGATTTTGACCGTTATCGATTCCCATCCCTAGTAGCGTGAACCGCAAGGCGTAAACATTAGCATATGTGATTAGCCGTTAAACTAAAATGCTGCTACGGCTCGCGTCGTCAGCGCTCCGGGATGCACCGATCCGCTTTTTTTCCACTTCCGATCCGATACCTGAATTTGGATATCTGCCGATACCGATACGATTGCGATATGGACGCTCTGCTTTAATGTTATTATCATCATTATTGTTGATTTTATATAAGGCTTAAATAATAAATAAACTCCTTTATACAGGCAAGTATGATATGTACGACTTTACAGGCCCCTGGTGACTTTCACGTGACAACGGTCAGAAACCGGCATATTCCGGCTAGCGTAAACCCTGGTTTGGAGCAGTGTGGTCGTTGTTTTTAAGTCGCTGTCGGTACTATTTTCCTTAGCGAGCAGGCGGCTGCAGACGAAAACCTGGTCAATAATGCTCGCCTGCTAGCTGGCTGTAAAATGTGGAATGGATTTCCTGAACAGGATCGCGCATCATTACTCCGCGCCTCGTTGAGACTCGCCAGATACGGGAAATCCATTTCACTTTTTGCAGCCAGCTAGCAGAGCAGTAAGGGAATCGCTCGCGGAGACATTTCAGCAGAAACAAATTAAAGCGCAGACTTAATCGGATCGGACATCTCGACAGTTGGATCCGATATTTCCGATCCGTCAATTACGTCAGATACTGGATCGGATCGGCCCCATCCCTAGTCAGACATTGCTTCAATGAGTTCAGATTGGCTCGACCCAACAAACGTAGTCCGGGTTTGGATGTTGTTTTGTTAGATACAGGAACACGGACGCCTGGGTTCAATTATTTTTTTTCAGTTGGTCCGAGTGCCTACAGCGAGCTCCTGAAGATGACTGTGACCTGGATAACTGAGGAACCTTCACAGACTTGACAAACGCAGACGTTTGCCTCTCGCGTTTGTGGCTTTGACTGGAAATTCTGCTTGATAACATCTTTAGTGTCTGTTTGTCTCGCTGCCTTCAGTCTTGACTGGCTGCCAGCAGCAGAGCTCCCTTGTTTTTGCCTTCTGTTCTCGCATGAATTGGGTTTCACACTGTTGCCCCTGGTCGTTTTAACCCCCCCCCCAACCCCAACCCCAACCCCACCCAACACACACTACCACCACATACCACCATCTCCGCCCGCCCGAGGTGGGAGTATCTTAACATGAAGCAACAAAGGGAACAACAAACACCACCGTGTCGTTGTGTACGTCAGTTGGTTTAACCGTTGTGGAAACATGGAGTTTCGGCTCAAGGACGGAGTTGGGGCTGCAGCTCACGATTATTTCTTGTGAAGGGTTAAGGAATGCAATTTCCCGCCCGATCAGCAGGGGTCGCTGCGCAAGGTTGCTGTGCTTTTGGCCACAGTGAGCAATGGCGTCCGAGAGAGAAAATACTGTTGTTGTTGTTGAAACGGTGGCCGTTTTCCACATTTCTGTGTCACGGGAACGCAGTTTTAAGATAATTTGAGGCGAGAAATTTAGCCATTTAGAGTCTAAACATGTGCTGCGTGTGTTAAGATATGACGTATTTACAGTTTGGCAGCGACGTTGTCGGCGGTGATCAGCTCCGCCTCTGTGGACGCTCGGAGCGCACTGTGGCCGACACAGAGCAGCGATATCTCGGCCTGTCCCGAGGACCAATCGCAGCTCTTGCCGTCTCCGTTGTCCCTTGACGGAGTGACGGACACTTAAAAAATATTTTGTGCAGTCGGAGACGGCGCAGAGGCTATCCGACAGGCTCTGCGTAACCTACGCAGAACACTTTACGCAGGAGTTTAAATTGGGCTTTATAGGCTAATTTTATTTCGGACCTCAATTTATATGCTAACTGTCGTGCCTCAGTTTGGCCGCCTGAACTTGACAACACTATAAAATGACCCATCGGTCATTAAATGCCTTGTTTTATTTATTATTTTACGTTCTTGTCATTTGAATGGAGTGACATCCCCGTGCATACCTGCAGCGATGGCGACTTTAGCGCGAGTGTGCAGATGGAATCAGGCGTGACCGGGCTTCAGTCGAGGTTGTGTGCTCTCGTAGGTGTGGCGCGTTTTCTCGACTGTACGATGACGACAGCGGAGCTCGAAACAAAACACTTGCGTGAACATTAATCTCAGATTACGACAGGTGACATTTGCTGAATTCCATTTTGGACTCTAAAAACTGATCTATTTATTTTTGTCCATCCAGAAAAGACAAAGTCCATCCATGGGCATCAAGACCTTTATCAATGTGTACTTTATTGTTGAAAATACCCACTTATACTTGAATATTCGTTGTTCACTCTCCCCTTCTTGTGTTTTTTTCCTCATTCTTTCCCTCCCCCGCCTCATCAAGTGTTCATGTGCAGACTTGTGCTCATTCAGTTAAACCAGTGTTGAGTGAAGCGTTTGGTTCTATTTTGGAGGACGAGTAAGGCTGCATTTATACTTGCAGAGGGTGAGGCAATCATTGAAATAAAAATACACTTTATGGATATATTTATCGTCGGGATCGATAAAGCAAAGTTTCCGCATATATACAGTAAAAGCGACCGACTCAGATCCTGTATTTGTCCCTAGTGCACAGCCCTAACCACGCTACTTTGCATACATTCACCTCTTACTGTATCTGGCTTGATTCAAGGTCTACTTGTACGTGTCATGTTTCTATCCAAAACACTTATGGTAGCCTGTTAGTAAGCCATCGAATGTACTTTATATTTAATATATTACTTATGCATGAGTGTATGTATACACTTCTTTAGGTATTGGGTGTTCCAGTGGGTTTTTCCTGCTGCTATAGTCCATCTGTTTCAGGGGGTTTAATGTGCCGTTTATTCACTGATCTTCTTCTTCAGACCTTGGTGTAGTGTTTATTTGAGTCACTTTCTCGTTCTCCTCTAACCTCTGGATCTGTGAAAAACTGCTTTTTTCTCCATTTTTTTGGTACTATTTTCCGTAAACGTCAGACATAGTTGTTCAAGAAACTCCCAGTAGATAAGCGGGTTGTGAAATACTCCAGACCGACAGTCACCTAAATCACCTTGATGCTTGGTTTGAACTCCAGCAGGTCATAATGAACATGCATATGTATCTAAAGGAGTTTTTCTGGTTAGATATTTACATGAACTAATATCTAAAAACACATTTGTCCAAACACTGTCTGCAAATTCCGTGATTACTACTGATTTATTTTTTTAATAGGGTTGATTGC
Organism: Microchirus variegatus; assembly: GCF_963457635.1. Lineage (NCBI taxonomy): Eukaryota > Metazoa > Chordata > Actinopteri > Pleuronectiformes > Soleidae > Microchirus > Microchirus variegatus. Next base: position 43,786,621 of record NC_139802.1, read on the forward strand.
TAATTTTTTAAATGATGTTTTATATGATGTAGTTTTCCTACTTTTATGTGTGTACAGTTTATGTCAGGTGTTGATTGCTAGTGGATAGAGCCTTGTTGAGCTCAACTGATTTCACAATGAGGAGAATAAAGTGTTTATCTAGTATCTGTCTATCATTCAGCTTTATTTTTAGCTACCAAGTTGGCTAATCTATCCACCCACCCACTTTAGCTAGTTAGCTTTCTATATCTTGTTTTTAGTTAGTCAACTTCCCATGTGTCTATCTACAGTATTTAGCAAGTTACTTAGCTTTCTATGGATCAAGCTTTTTGTCTATCCACTTCAGCTAGTTGGCTTAACTCTATCAACTTTTCTATCTGCTGTATTTAGCTAGCTATCTATCTAACTTTCTATTTGTCTATCCACTTTAGCTAGTGAGGTTTCGATTTTTCTTTCTGCTGTTTTTAGCAAGCTAGTTAGCTTTATCTGTCGAATCTGTCTAGCTAGAGAGTTGGCTTTCTATATTTTGTATTTCTATCCACTTTAGCTACTTAACTTTCCATTTGTCTGTTTACTGTATTTAGCTAGCTAGTAAGCTTTGTCTCTATTAGCGTTATTTTTGTCTATCTACGGTATTTAGGTAGTTACTTAGCTTCCTATCAATCTAGCTTTTTGTCTATCCACTTTAGCTAGTTGGCTTTCCATCTATCAAATTTTCTATCTGCTGTATTTAGCTAGCTATCTTTTTATCTCTCCAACTTTCTATTTTTCTATCCACTTAAGCTAGTGAGATTTCTATCGGTTTTTCTTTCTGCTCTTTTTAGCTAGTTGGTTAGTTTTCTATCGATCTAACTTTTTATTTGTCTATCCACTTTAGCTAGTGAGATTTCTATCGATTTTTCTTTCTGCTGTTTTTAGCTAGTTGGTTAGCATTCTATCGATCGAGATTTTATTTTTCTATCCACTTGAGCTAGTGAGCTTTCTATCGATTTTTCTTTCTGCTGTTTTTAGCTAGTTGGTTAGCTTCCTATCGATCGAGATTTTTATTTGTCTATCCGCTTTAGCTCGTTAGCTTTCTATCTATCGATGTGTACTGTATCTAGCTGGCAGTTACGCAGGTGTAGCTAATAAAGTCACATGCTAAGTGTGAATGTTTGTGTGAATGTGGCTGAAACCAATCTCGCAACTCTAATTAAAGTTGTGAAACTCCGAGGAGGCAGAACGTGGTCGACAAACAAGGCCATCGTATCAGCCATTTGTAAGAAACACGGGTGTGTCGTGACACGTGACCACAGACATGCAAACAGATGGAGGAGGTGTGTTTACCATCAAATCCTGTCAGGCAGAGGCTCAGACCAGCCCGATCGCTGTGTGAAAACAATGCAGACGCGCTGTGTGTTTAGCTTAACTGGATCTATTCAGTGTGTTTGTTCTTGGACGCAGGACTAAAGGACTTTATCTGATGTGTTAAAGGACTCCAGCGCATTAAACATTTAGTTGGTCGGGAGGTACAACTCGACACCTGCTATAACCAGCAGCACTAAAGGTGCATGTCGAGGGGGTTTTCCCATGAGAGAGAGAGGGGTGATAGAAAAACATCACCCATCCAATCAACTGTAAGCCTTGCTTTGACTGTGTTTTCCTCAACAGCGAGGATGACTCCATTCATGGAATAAGAAATAAGTGTTTTTCCATATCCAAAACACTGCAGAGGATAGTTTAAGCACATAGCAAAAGATATTTAGAAATGATTTATGTGGAATGTCCCTCCTGCGTTTTTGCCTTCTTTATTTACATTATCAAATTACGCTTTGTTTTTCTTTCTAATTCTCTAAGAGAGTTGACTTTCTACATCTACTTTTCTATCCACTTTCACTAGTTGATTTCCCATGTGTCTGTTTACTGTGTTTAGCTAGCTAGTTAGCTTTATCTCCATCTATCAGCATTATTTTTGTCCATCTAAAATATTAAGATAGTTAGCTTTCTATCAATCTAGCTTTTTATTTGTCTTTCCACTTTAGCTAGTTGGCTTTCTATCGATTTTTCTATCTGCTGTTTTGAGCTAGTTAGCTTTATCTCTGTCTATCAGCATTCATTTTGTCCATCTACAGTATTTAGCTAGTTAGCTTTGTATCGCATTTTCTATCTGCTTTTTTAAGGTAGTTAGTTAGCTTTCTAGCTATCAAGCTTTTGTCTTTCCACTTTAGCTAGTTGGTTTTCTATCGATTTTTCTATCTGCTGTTTGAAGCTAGTTAGTTAGCTTTCTATCTATCAAGCTTTTTATTTGGCTTTCCATTTTAGCTGGTCGGCTTTCTATCGATTTTTCTATCTGCTGTTTTAAGGTAGTTAGTTAGCTTTCTAGCTATCAAGCTTTTGTCTTTCCACTTTAGCTAGTTAGCTTTCTATCGATTTTTCTATCTGCTGTTTGAAGTTAGTTAGTTAGCTTTCTATCTATCAAGCTTTTTATTTGTCTTTCCATTTTAGCAAGTCGGCTTTTTATCGATTTTTCAACCTGCTGTTTTAAGCTAGTTAGTTGGCTCTCTAGCTATCAAGCTTTTGTCTTTCCATTTTAGCTAGTTGGCTAAGTAGTTAGTGCATATTGTTCTAAATTCACAGAATCTTGATACCACACAACACCGTATCAATACGAAACTTGGTATAGGTATTGGTGCGATATAGGTCAAAATCACTACACCGTATATCGGAAAAAGAAGTATTAAACCTGAAACAATGGTGAAATCCCTAAATATTACAAATACAGCCTGTAAAATGTATTGACAATAACGATAATCTAATCATTTTTAAAATCCATTTATTGATCAACTGAAACTCCTCGTTTTGTCTTCCCCAGAAATCCCTGAGGTGCCAAGATGAGTATGCGGCGCTCGGACCCCCAGGGGTCCACGAGGCCCGACGATGAGGTCATGCCCTACAGTGACGACGAGACGGACGACGAACTGGACGACGACATAGAAGAGAGTTCCGAGGAGGAAGCGGAGGAAGTGCCGGGTGCCCCGCATCCTCCGGTAGAAGCTCGCGTCAGTGGTGAGTCGGTGAAAACTAGCTTTTTTAAAAGTTTAGTTTTAATCCAGGTTCATACAGATCCTTAAATTCACTATTCAAAAAAGAAGACCATGGTATTAAAATGTCTTAAAACCTTAAGTTAATCTTTCAAATGTCATGTTATAAAAGTAGACTTATTGTATGTTGCATTTGTATGTAAGGTGGCCTGGAGTGTCAAGAAAAGGCTTATTAATGTAATTGCTAAATTGGTCTTAATCTGTGTCTTAATCTCACCTTAAACTACTTTCCTGTATCGTTAAAACCTTTTGTTAGTCATCTTACCTACTAACTATTACCACTATAACTATTAACTAATAGATTTATAGTTCACAGATTTGTTTACCCTAGCTTTATAAGACTGGAAGCTTGGCTAACATGTGCTAGCATCTCCAGAAGTGATCTGTATCACAACATGGATTTATATCTAGAAATGTATGCTAATGAAATGATTAAGAAATACGACTTCTCTTCTTCAGAAATGGGCTGGAAGGTGAAAGCCAACGATCGGCCGTACCACCAACTGCCAGAGTTCCAGACAAAAGTCTTCATGTGCCTCAAGAAAAACAGATACTCCGTGAGTACCAGTTGTTGCCTTTAAACCAACACTAAAAGACAGAATTTGTGTTGTTTTCCAGCCTCTTCCTGCAGAACTTCATGGTATTTGGTGGTGAATGTCGGTGTGCGGTGGAGCTAGGTTAGCTAACTAGCAAGGCAAAGTTTGTTTGATAAACACTTTATTATGCAGTATTTCATACGTAAAAAAAAAACACGGTAGTGAGACCCTACTTTTTAAATTTGATATAAAGAATGTACTATAAAAAAAAAAACAGTTAAAATGGCAGAGTTGCACAGAGTTGATGCTAATAGCAGCAGCCATTTTGAATCGTGTAGCGTGAGATCAAATCGGTGTTAGAATAGTTGAATTTTACATTGGTTTTAGTTTTCATTTAGTTTTGTAAACGCACAATTCAGTTTCAGTTGGTTATCGTTTTATTTTTGATTCTAGTTTTTAGGTATACAACTTCAAATGGCGCACTTGCTGGCTAAAAAACACAAATAAAGTGAAATTGAATGTTTGACGGATTAATCTATTAATTTTTAGTTATTTTCTCGATTAGTAGAGTAAATGTTTGGTCCAGAAAATGTTGATCAGTATTGGAAAAAGCTGAAAAATCATTTAATAATTATTTTAAAAAACCTGAAAAGTAAGCTTGATAATAGAGTGATATTTATTGTGTTGTCTCACCATGGAAATATGCTGTGTTTATTTAATGTTATTGAGCAGGTCGAGATTTTGTTTTTGTTTCTGCTGAGTCACTTTTCTCCATCCGGGACCCAGAGCTGTTGAAAAGTTCGTGTTTGAAATGAGCCATGAGCTATTTTTACTTCTGTTTAAACGGCCTTTTGTTATGTTAAATGCAGCTTAATGTTCAAAGTATTTAGACACTCAGACACTGGATGTCTCTGCAGTGACTCGGCCCTTGGAAGGAGGAGTGGTTTTTGTTTGTTTCTGGAGCTTTTTTCTTCGCGGAGGCTGAAACCTGATCATCCAGCTCTGCTGACCTTTATCGCTCTAATTACATACAGTAAGAGGAAGTGGAACTGAAGGTGGAACATTTTTTCGACTTCGTGACGATTAACGTCGCATTCAAATAAGAAATGGCAACAATTGACTTTTGTTTTTGCTGAGGTTAAAACCAGGTGAGGCCTGGCTGCAGTACAGGTGGTTATCTCGTCACTGATGCCACAAACTGGGCCAGTGTTTGTGGACAGTCATCCAGGACGCTGGTTTAATGTCACTCTGGAGCTCTTTTCAGACTTGAAGTGCGATAAATGTCCAGGGAGTTGGGTAAAGATTTTCCCCAAGTTTGCTTTTTGTCCGTCAAGTTTATAAATCAAATGGCGATTTTTCCAGTATACCCAGAGATCAAAACCAACTGTAGATCAGTTAAAAAGACTTAAAATTCCATGAAAACATGACGTTAATCTCCAAAGGAAATGTCTAAAATGTTTGAATCGCGACCCGTTCAGTGGTATTTCAGTTCAGTTTCATGCAGGAAGTAGCTAACGATTCCGTGAACAAATCTTTTTAAAATCAACCCGATCGTTAGAACGCAATTCGGTTGCACCCAAAACAACTGCTTTACAACTCACTCGTTTTGTTTGTAGTTTGTGTCGCGCGTAAAACCGCAGTTTCATGCAGCCGCGCTAACGATGACTCCGCCCACATTGAGGAGGAGCTATAGTGATCGAAAACCATACCGAACCGCGCAGAGTCGAGTCGTTCGTGCCCAACTGTTTCCTCCTTAAACTGGCTAATTAAATTAAATAAGTGTTAGACTTCCAAACGAACCAGTGGAGTCGCCGCCCTGGTGGACATTCAAGTCACTTCAGCAGCGGCGTCCACATCCACACCTGAAGACGACGCGTCCCATTTTTCCTACACTTTTCTACACTCAAATTTGCATCTCGTGTGTGTGTGTGTGTGAGGCTCGCCGCCGCTGTGCTTTGCATTAACTTTGTATAGAAGCTCACGAATCAACGTTTGCTAACGACATGTTTTTTTTTCTTCCCGTGCAGGGAAACGGCATCAAGACGTACAAGTACAACGTCCTCACCTTCATTCCGCTCAACCTGTACGAGCAGTTCAAGAGAGTGGCCAACCTCTACTTTGTGGCTCTGCTCATCTTACAGGTACATCGGAGAAAAAGATCTTTCTTAAACTGGAAGGTTGTGGGTTCGATTCCTGGCTCCGCTCATCTACGCGTGTCCTTGAGCAAAGACGCAACTTAACCCCATGTTACAACAAGTGAATGATGTGTGAATGGGGGTAAAAGTGTTGTGTAAAAGCAGTTCATCAAGACTAGCAAAGCTCTATGTAAATACAGACCATAATACCAACTCTTCTTCTTCTTCTGATGGTTTTTTGGTAGTAACGAGAAACACAGAGTTAGAGGAAATGTAGTGGAGTAAAAGTTGCTAAAAATATATATAAATAAAGTAAATATACATGAATTGTGTACTTAAGTATTTTGTACTTATGTACAGTAATGACGTTTGTTCTTAACTTTGTGCATAAGTACAATAACAAAGTTTGTACTTAATTTAGTATGTAAGTACAATAACAAAGTTTTTACTTCATTTTGTACGCAAGTACAGTAACGGAGTGTGTACTTAACTTTGTACGTAAGTACAATAACGAAGTTCGTACTTAATTTTGTACCTAAGTACAATAACGAAGTTTGTACTTAACTTTGTGCCTAAGTACAATAACAAAGTTTGTACTTAATTTGTACGCAAGTACAGTAACGAAGTTTGTACTTAATTTTGTATGCAAGCACAATAACGAAGTTTGTACTTAATTTGTACGCAAGTAAAGTAACGAAGTTTGTTCTTAACTTTGTGCGTAAGTACAATAACGAAGTTTGAACTTAATTTGTACGCAAGTACAGTAATGAAGTTTGTACTTAATTTGTACACAAGTACATTAATGAAGTTTGTACTTAATTTTGTACGCAAGTACAGTAACTAATTTTGTCCGTAAGTACAGTAAAGAAGTTTGTACGCAAGGACAGTAACGAAGTTTGTACTTAAGTACAAAATACTTAATTTTGTACAGTAACAAAGTATTTTGTACCAGCGCTAATCCCAACTGTCTCTTTCGTTCAGATCATTCCAGATATTACCACCTTGCCCTGGTACACCACGCTCATCCCCCTGGTGGTGGTGCTGGGTATCACTGCCATTAAAGACCTGGTTGACGATCTGGTAAGATTCAAAAATCCTGATTTTTTTCACTTTAAAAACTTGATGCAACTTTTTTTTTTTTTTTTTTAAATACACAAATCTTTCTTCCAGGCGCGACACCGAATGGACAAGGAGATCAACAACAGGCAGTGTGAGGTGCTGCTGGAGGGCAGGTCAGTGCCACAGAGCTAATGTTCTTTTATCGTTAAGCAAAAACAATCACAGTTTTCCGTTTGCTCTTCTGTGTGACGTCGTCCGAACTGATCGAACGTCTCGTCCACGTCAGGTTCCAAGAGTCAAAGTGGATGAACATGCAGGTCGGAGATGTGGTTCGGATGAAGAAAAACGACTTTATCCCGGTACAGCCGCTCTCTCTGACCTCTGCAACCACACGCGTTTCCATATTTGAGTCAAACACGACAGAGCAAATGGATAAATGTTCTGTGTTTATGTTTGAATGTTGTGCAGGCCGACATCCTGTTGTTGTCCAGCTCCAACCCAAACAGTCTGTGCTATGTAGAAACGGCTGAACTCGACGGGTAAGAAGCTTTATCTTATATTTATATGGTGGTGTGATCGTAGCTCAGTGTGTCTTTTATTTGTTGTTTTACCACTTTTAAAGCTCTCTTTTGCTGTTTGTTAGCTTTTAATTATAAGCTGAAGGACTTTCTATTACCGTTTTTTAATTATGATTGGATTTATTTATTTAATATTATTATTATGCGTACGTTAGCCGTTAGCCTAAACTGTGTTGTTTTTAAAGCAGTGTTGTGTTAATAAAGTTGAATTTGATTTTGAGTGGAAAACGAAATCTGCACGTTAAAGGGATAGTTTAGTTTTTTTGAGTGTGGTGCGATTAGGGTGGGTTAGGGCTAGCATCATTTGCGTTTTTTTGTTTTTTTGTAAAGAAAAATTTGGCGCAAAACTTTGCTTCATTGAATGACGTGAAAACCAATCGGATTTTAGATTCTCCGACAAATGTTGGGCAGTTCACTACTGCCAATTTTCACTACAAAAAACAAAAAATATCACAAAATTTACCTCAAATTACACTAATGACGTGAAAATTCAGGTATAAAAAGAGGTACTAGCATATGGTCCGTATCCCGAGACACAAACTTCGTGAATATATGAATACACTAGCTTAACTAAACGGTTACTGCTTTATATTCCTGTTAGACTATTGTTTGTTAGTTTTTAATTATAAACTGAAGGAGTTTCTATTACCGCTTTTTAATTATTGTTGGATCGCGTCGATAGCCGTTAGCCTAAACCGTGCCGCATTTAGAGCAGTGTTGTGTTAATAAAGTTGAATTTGATTTTGAGTGGAAAACGAAATCTGCACATTAAAGGGATAGTTGAGTTTTTTTGTATGTTTGTCTTTTAAGTGTGGTGCGATTACAGTGGGTTAGGGTTAGCATTTAAAGAAAAAATTGGCGCAAATTTTGCTTCATTGAATGACGCCAAAACCAATCGGATTTTAGATTCTCCGACTAATGTTGTTGTTCACTAATGCCAATTTTCAATACAAAACACAAAAAATATCACAAAATTAACCTCAAATTATACAAATGACGTGAAAATTCAGGTATATAAAAGAGGTACTGGCCCATGGTCCGTCTCCCGAGACACAAATTCCGTGGAAACATGGCTCTTTTGATACCATGTGTGAATTTCCTCTTCACAGTGAGACCAACCTGAAGTTTAAGATGGGACTCAGAGTGACCGACGAGAGGCTGCAGGAGGAACGACAGCTCGCTCAGTTCGACGGTAAACGCAGAACACGGTCATATTTATAAATCGTCCGAAAATAATCATCTCAGGCTCATTTTGATAGCGACAGAAGGAGCGGATAAGATTTAAGATAAAGTGTGTTTGTGTTTAAATGACGCAATGTGTGTTTTACGCTGAGATTCTAAGGGATAGGCGAGTTGTTTGCTTTTGCCTTAAGTACATACAAAACTGAAATGATTCGTTTTTTTAAGTGTTTGAATGTGAAATTGACGATTTACATCACTTTGTTTTTTGTTTAGTTTTTTCAAAAAAGCTTATTTATCATCTTTTTATGACGTTAAATGACTACGGTCACACATTTACATCAGTTGAGTCCAAGACAAATTCTAATAGTCGGCTTTTTCGTCATGGACAGGGCCGGCCCAAGGATTTATGGGGCCCTAACGTGAATTTAATTGGGGGGGCCGCTTCCCAAAACCTGGTGCTTGACTATTATTGATACAAATAATAATAGTAATATTATAAATTGCATTGATTAAAAAAAGACAGATTACCAGATTACCAGGGGGCCCCCCAAGAAGCCACTTGGTTCACTTATGTCTATGACCGGCTCTGCTCTGCTCTTCAGTACCACATGGTATGTTTTTTTAACTGTTGCGGTCGCCCTGTCGCCTCCTCTCGCTCGCAGGTTTCATCGAGTGCGAGGAGCCGAACAACCGCCTGGACAAGTTCGTGGGGACGATGCAGTGGCAGCGCGAGCGCTACCCGCTGGACCTGGACAACATGCTGCTGCGCGGCTGCAAGATCAGGAACACAGAGTTCTGTCACGGCCTCGTCATATTCGCAGGTACGCACGACGGCGGCGAGGATCGCGCGCGGAAATTGACGTCGTCGATGACGATGGGTTAAACGAGCTAGGGTCGTAAATCCGACTGAAACTGGCAATCGGACAACTTGCAGAGTCCGAGTACACATGTGGAGGGTCGGAGATTTATTTTGGCCGTGTATGTCCGCCTCCACCTCCGTAGGTGGCGCTGTAGCTCTATACGTCTCCTTCTACTTCTGGTTCAAAGATCGCGGAGGACGCGCATAGTCCAACTCTAGTCCGACTAAGCCTATACATGCCAGAATAATCGGACTATGAATCACGTTATCCTGGCACGTTAGTCCGACTAAGACTAGCTCGATTGCAGTCGAACGTGTTTACACGACGTTGAAAAAACCGAATTGTTGTCTTCGTGCGGCTAAAATCTGATAATTTACTGCGTTATCGATCAGTGGAAATGATTAGCGTTTTATTTTTTTGCTAAAGGTGCCGACACTAAAATCATGAGGAACGGCGGGAAGACGAGGTTCAAGCGAACTAAAATCGACGAGCTGATGAACTACATGGTTTACACGGTGAGTTGCAGTCATGTCGATTTAAAGATAAGATAAGTTAAGGTTTATTGATTTGCCGTTGTATTAGTTACAGACGTGTGGAAATAAGACTCTCCCACACCAAAGTCCATAGAGAAAATCAGCCATTTTAACATCACAGCACACGGGAGTTATTGATCCACTTTTGCCCTCTTCACGAACTTCCAATATGTTTTGTGACCAATGCGTTTGAAATCCTTCGTTCAGATTTACCGCAGTGACACAAAGTGACCACACGGGGGCAGCAGTGGCTTTAAAAACACCAATGAGCCCTGTGAGCTAAAAATGCCGATTTTCTCAATGGAGTTTGGTGCAGGAAAAATGTGTTTTTCAAAAAATGTCCAAAACTTAAGTTCACTGTTTGGAAAAGATTATTTAACAGTGAAATAAAGTGACAAACATTGCAATTTATTGTTTAAAGTGTTTATTTGTCCATAAACGGGGACATTTAAACGCGCAGTGACTGTTAAAAACACTGAGGATTGGTTTCAAATCATCCCCTCTCTCCTCGCAGATCTTCGGGGTGTTGATCCTGGTGTCGGCAGGTCTGGCCATCGGTCACACCTTCTGGTACGAGGAGATCGGATCCAAGGCTTGGTATCTGAACGACGGCAAAGACCAGGACGCCTCCTACAGGGGCTTCCTCAGTTTCTGGGGTTACATCATCGTCCTCAACACCATGGTGCCCATTTCGCTCTACGTCAGGTTAGTAAAAAAAAACATTTTCAGTTCACAGAGAAATCAGTTTAGCAGCAGAGAGTTTGTTTGTATTCTGCGTCTCAGAGTCTGAAAGGAGCTCGTCTTTTTGTCTCCTCGTGTTCTCAGTGTGGAGGTGATCCGTCTGGGCCAGAGTAAGTTCATCAACTGGGACCTGCAGATGTATTTCCCGGAAAAAGACACGGCAGCTAAGGTACGTGTTTTTTTTAGTATGTTTACACAAGGACACAGTTTTTTTTAATAGTAAAAAAATACAATAATTTCCATAAAATACATTTTGATGCATTGTGCAAAAAAAAAAAAAAAACGGACTCATTTGTCCCTAGTGGTGGAAAATATCACTTTCCCAAAAACTGCTGTAACATTTTTATATATTAAAAAAAATCCACTTTAAATGAGCCTGAAATATACATATCAAATATTAATAACATTCTTGAAATTTTAACCCTGTAATGTTTTTACAGCTGTTTTTGAGAAGGTGGCATTTTCTGCCACAAGGAACAAATAAGTAAGTTCCTGCGTAGCTTAGCCATTTTTGGCTAATTTAAAGAAGTGAGATGACGGTTCTTAAGTTGACCACAAATGAACAATTTTTACACGTTAAATTTGGTTTTTTTCAGGATCAACGCAAAAAAAAAAAACTTTCCTGACTGTATACATTAAACCGGTGTCATCGCCCCCTGTTGACTGAGAAAAGAAGGTTCAGACACAAGATCTATTATAATAATAATAATGGACTCCCCCGCCCCATTTCAGGCTCGAACCACCACCCTGAACGAGCAGCTGGGCCAGATCGAGTACATCTTCTCCGACAAGACGGGAACGTTGACGCAGAACGTCATGCAGTTCAAGAAGTGCACCATCGCCGGACGCAGCTACGGTAACGACCGACGCGGTTTCTTAGCGGATTGAACTTTCTTAGTTCGCCCCGGAGATGAATTTATTCGCATTTTTGCTTCCGTCTCTGCAGGTTCTCCGACCACCGCTGAAGGAGTGACGCTGGACCGAGGACGGGTAAAAAAAAAACATCCCTCACATGTGACATAGTGTTGGGTTTTTAGCTTAATTATATTTATTGTCCCGTCTTTGTTTCTCGGCAGCCGGTGGACTGGAGCTGGAACCGCCACGCCGACAAAAAGTTCCAGTTCATGGATCATTCCCTGGTTTCCGTCGTCCGATCCAGGAAGGACAAAGACGCCTCGGAGTTCTTCAAGCTCCTCTCCCTCTGCCACACCGTCATGGTGGAGCAGAAAGACGGTAATCCCACGACGCCTGAGCTCTTAATCTCACGATCACGTGGAAAAAGTGCACTTTTTTTTTTTTTTTTTATAACAACAGAAGTGTAATTCTTCTCTCAGGTGAGCTGGTTTACCAGGCGGCGTCTCCCGACGAGGGCGCTCTGGTGACGGCCGCCAGGAACTTCGGCTACGTCTTTCTGTCTCGCACCCAGGACACGATCACCATCAGGGAGATGGAGCAGGAGTCCACGTACCAGATGTTGGCGCTGCTCGACTTCAACTCGGACCGCAAACGCATGTCCATCATCCGTACGTACGCGGGCGCGATCGCGAGGACGTTCTGCCGACGTCGTTTCCCCCCCCCTTTTTTAACGTTTTCTTTCCTCTGACCCGCCGCAGTGAAGTTCCCCGACGGCCGCATTCGTCTCTACTGTAAAGGAGCCGACACCGTCATCTACGAGCGACTGTCCCCCAACTCCAAATACAAGGACACCTCGCAGACCGCTCTGGATGTGAGTCCACGGGGTTTTTTCCCCGGAGAATACGAATGCGTGAGTTCGTTCCTGTGGAACTCAAACCCCCATTTTTGTTGTTGTTGCAGGAATTCGCCAACGAGACCTTGCGGACGCTGTGCTTGTGCTACAAAGACATCAGCGCGGCCGAGTACGACGCCTGGTCCAGGAGACACAAAGAAGCCCAGGTGACCATGGTGGATCGGGACCTTGCCCTCGATACGGTGTATGAGGACATTGAGAAGAACCTCATGGTGAGTTCAAAGGAACTGTTGAGGTCTGTACGAGAAGATTCCACCTGAGGAGGAACCTTCTGAATCCGTTTCCATCCCGACTAAATGTCTCTCTTTTAGTTGATCGGGGCGACGGCCATCGAGGACAAACTGCAGGACGGCGTGCCGGAGACCATCGCGACGCTGGCCAAGGCCGGCATCAAGATCTGGGTCCTGACCGGAGACAAGAAAGGTACAGATCAGACGCCATCGGTCTGGAAATGAACTTCCCGTGAGGCGTGTTGCGTCACATTGGACACTGGAAACACCTTTTTACTCACAGTGTTTGTCATGTTTGTTTTTTCCCCTCAGAAACGGCAGAAAACATCGGATATGCTTGCTCACTTTTGACGGACGACATGCAGATTCACTACGGAGAAGACGTCAAGTGAGTGTCGTCCAGTTCCCGTGACCAACGATCCCATTTCAGTAGCCTCGTAGTGTGGTGCGCAACATTTTTATGGCGCCACCACCAGGCCAGTGGGTCTGTGTACGAGTCCATGGACTCCTCTGTGGTATTTAATGGACCAAGTTTATTGAATGTTCCAGTTTAACTCGAGCTTTCTCGGAAAAGCTTGCTGAGATTGGGTTTGCCTGATGTCACTGGTGGCACTGCTGCTTCCCCAACAGGTGGCGCCACCTCCTCCGTCTTTGAATTATCTCCTTGATCGGTGTAAAATTGTAATTGTAAGATGTTTGGAATTTTGCCGTGATGGATTGCTAGGGTAAGCCCTTTAGACCTTTAGGCGTTTGCTGAGGTGTTTCAAGCCAAATTTAGCATATTCCCTAATTGATTCTGTGAGCTGTCGGTTTAGCCACCAGTACAGATGCTATTGTTCGGTCAGAGAGGTCACTTCCTGTCATGTGAGGTTGTCAGGGTTACTATCCTCCACTGTTAGCTAGAAGAAAAGTCTAACGAAACCTGTCTGACGTCGCCTCCGTTTTCCTCGCCTGCAGTGAGAAGCTGATCGCTCGTCAGGCTAACAGGAGATACGAACCCACGAGTTATCGCCCAGGCAAAAAGAAGCCGTCGGAGCCTTTCTTCACTGAACCAGGCAAAAACGCTCTCATCATCACTGGAGGATGGCTGGTGAGCAAGAAGAAGAAGAACTTACCCTTTCTCAGACCGGTCGGTGTTAGGCTGAATTTTGCTAATTTGCTGTATTTGACTTCCTCAGAATGAGATTCTGTACGAAAAGAAGAAGAAACGTCGTCGCCTGCGTCTCCGTCGTCTCGGAAGGCGGCCGCCGATCAGCAACCCTCAGGACCCGCAGCCGGCCAACGACTGGGAGAAAGAGATGCGACAGGTACGTGGACGTGACGACTCTCGACGACGCTTGAGCGTTTCTCGCGAGTGAGTTCGCGCGTTGGCAAATGTGGTGAAACGTGTGTCGTGTGTCGCGCGCAGATCGACTTTGTGGACATGGCCTGCGAGTGTGAAGCCGTCATCTGCTGCCGCGTCACGCCGAAGCAGAAGGCCAACGTGGTCAGCCTGGTGAAGAAGACCAAAAAGGCCGTGACCTTGTCCATCGGAGACGGAGCCAACGACGTCAACATGATCAAAAGTAAGAACGTGAATGTTATTGTCGTCGTTTTTTTTGTCCTGATCCAGAAAATGTCCAGTGCCTCATTTCGTCCTCTGTTCTTCCAGCGGCGGACATCGGCGTCGGTATCAGCGGTCAGGAGGGGATGCAGGCCGTCATGTCCAGCGACTACGCCTTCGCCCAGTTCCGTTACCTGCAGCGCCTCCTGCTGGTGCACGGACGCTGGTCCTACATACGAATGTGCAAGTTCCTGCGTTTCTTCTTCTTCAAGAACTTTTCCTTCACTCTGGTTCACTTCTGGTACTCCTTCTTCAGCGGATACTCGTCACAGGTGAGCAGCCGACGGTCGAACGAACGGTGTAACGAGTAAGCCGTGTTTCCGCCTTTCGGAATAGTACAAAAAAATGGTGCGCTTCGGTCAGGGGGTGGCGCTACACCGGCTCCACCCACTAGTTTGGGCGACTTGCTGAAACAAACGGCCACATACCGAGCTGCTGGATGTCCTCCTTTGTTGCCTGTTGTGTCGTGTTTGTAGACGTCGCACAGGTACGCCGTCAAGCGTTGTATCTCGTTGACGCGGACATCGGGCACACCCTAACCCTACCAAGTAAAGCTTTACCGTTCCAAACTGGACCTTACTGTACCAAACTGGACTCTACCATGATGGAAACGCATCATTATTCAGTACTCAACTCTCTGTAACATCCGAATTTTAAGATAAATAAGTCCAGACTTCTTAATTTTTTACAAAGGGTATCCTCTAAAAAATTGTCAGGTTGGACGACATAGTATAGTATGACATTTTTTCGTCAAATTTTTGCCTTTTTTTTTTCTTTTGAAATTGTCAAATTTTGGACGGCATAGATGACATTTTCATCAAATTTTGGACGACATTTTATTTTTTTCAAAAAAAATCAAATTTTGGACAAAACATTTTTGTCAAATTTTGGACAAAACATTTTTTTTTTTTTTAAATTGTCACATTTTGGATGACATAGTATAGTATGACATTTTCATCAAATTTTGGACAAAAAAATTTTTTTCAAAAAAATTGTCACATTTTGGATGACAGTATAGTATGACATTTTCATCACATTTTGGACGAAATTTTTTTTTTCAAAAAACGTGTCAAATTTTGGAATACATAGTATAGTATGACATTTTTGTCAAATTTTGGACAAATTTTTTTTCACATTTTGGATGACATGGTATAGTATGACATTTTCGTCAAATATTGGACAAAAATTTTTTCAAAACATTTTTAACAAAGGGAACATTTATTTAACAGTCTATAGAGTTTGGAGTTCTGTACCCAACCCTAATTATGTCACTTATCACAGTTGGTACAAATTGATGAAAAATCTAAACTATGCTTTCCTTGTTTTCAAGAAAAAGTTGTTTTGGGGAAGTTTATTCGTGAAGTCGTATGAAGAGACCGAAAACATCAACATCCATTTTTCAGGGTAGAGAAGCCGATTGGTCGTTGGCAGATAGCCGATAGTAGATAATCTCCAGTTGACGGAGCGGTTGAAAGCGTAGAAAGTTACCCGACTCGTAGACTTGAGTGGCGTATTAGCTGAAAGCGTTCCGGCCTCCTACTGGTGGATTTTGTTTCAGCGTGTATCACATGTCAACTGGCCACCACAGACTCTAGAATATCCGTTCTTCTCGTCTGCAGGTCGCCTACGAAGACTGGTTCATCACTCTCTACAATCTGTGCTACAGCAGTTTACCTGTTCTGCTGGTTGGACTTCTTGATCAGGTAAAAGAAAACCCCCCAAAAACAAACAAAATGTGGCCGGAAAACACAAAACGCCATCACTAACTGATCCGTTTCTCCCACCGCAGGATGTGAACGACAAACTCAGCCTCAAATTCCCAAAGCTCTACTTGCCCGGTCAGCAGAGGAAGCTGTTTAACTACCAGAACTTCTTCATCAGCTTGTTCCACGGCATCTTCGTCTCGCTCATCATCTTCTTCATCCCGTACGGGGCCTTCCTGCAGACCATGGGTCAGGACGGAGAAGCGCCGTCAGACTACCAGTCCTTGGCCGTCGTCACCGCCACGTCGCTGATTTTCTCCGTCAACCTGCAGGTGAGTCTGAAACCCTTTGTCTGTGCCGTCTCTGACGGCGAATATGTGGACGTCTTGGGGTTGAGGTTCTTGTCGCTGACCTTCACCTCTCGTCCGTCAGATCTCTCTGGACACCTCCTACTGGACCTTCGTCAACTGCTTTGCGGTTTTGGGCAGCATCGCCATTTACTTTGGCATCATGTTTGACATCCACAGCGCCGGGATCCACGTCCTCTTCCCGTCACCGTTCACCTTCACTGGTCAGTAGAATCAGGTCTCAAAAATCTAAACCCCTAAATCACCTTTTCCAGGTGTAAACCAGCGTATATGTGGGTCTAGTTAATGTTATTTGTTGATCCAAACATTGGAATTATACAATTGTTGTGATACAAATCTAAAATACTGCCCTCTCTGGTCAAACACAAGCTACTACATCAAAATTACAGGTACTTGTCCCAGACTCCTCCCCCTTTTTTAAAAACACACCAAAGTAGTTGCTCGGTCTCCTTTCTCTTAAGAAACTGCTCTCAGCCTTTCTTCTTGGCATTTTTCAAAATCAGGCTTTGGGCGTAGATGAACAAAACAAAAGTTTTGTATCCTAATGAACTTTGTAGCAGCATTACAGCGCCTCATACAGGCCTGGCGTACACACTACAGCATTGAGAGTCGTTTTCAGCTACAGATTTATTAGTTATTAGACTGTATGCTTTTTAAATTTAGTTAGTTTTTACACGTTTAACTGTTTAAATGCATGTTTTTTTTCCCCTGTTTATAGGCGTGGCATCAAACGCTCTGCGTCAGCCGTACCTGTGGTTGACCATCATCCTGACCGTGGGCATCAGTCTGCTGCCAGTCATCTGCATCCAGTTCCTCTCTAAAACCATCTGGCCCTCAGACGGAGACAAGGTCAGACCAGATATCATGACCTTTTTGTCAAACTCTGATTTTTTTTTCAAATTTTTTTTCAAATTTTGGACGACATAGTATAATGACATTTTCGTAAAATTTTGGACAAAAATTTTGGACAAAATTTTTTTTTCAATTTTGAATGACAGTATAGCATGACGTTTTTGTCAAATTTTGGACAACAATTTTCTTTTTCAAAAGAAAATTGAAAAATTGTCACATTTTGGACGACATAGTATAGTATGTTTTCATCAAATTTTGGACCTAAAGATTTTTTTCAAAAATTTGTCAAATTTTGGACGACATAGTAAAATATGACATTTTTGTCAACTTTTGGATGAAATTTTTTTTCAATTTTTTTTTCAAATTTTGGAATACATAGTATAGTATGACCTTTTCGTCAAATATTGAACACATTTATTTTTTTTATTTTTTTATTTTTAATTTTGGACGACATAGTATAGTATGACATTTTGGACGGAATTTTTTTTTCAAAAAATTGTCAAATTTTGGAGGACATAGTATAGTATGACATTTCTGTCAAAATTTGGACCAAAACATTTTTTTTAAATAGTTAAATTTTGGACGACCTCACGACATGTTTTTAAACAAACAATACTTTTATGATTAGATTTTAAACGCGTCTTTCTCATCATCGTCCACCAGGTCCAGAGGAACAGGAAGAAGTACGAGAAGGAGTTGGAGGAGGAGGAGAGGAAAAAGCCGCCCGCCTTCCAACGCGGCCGACGTTCCCGCCGCTCCGCCTACGCCTTCTCTCACTCGCGCGGCTACGCCGACCTCATCGCCTCTGGGCGGAGCATCCGTCACCGGGCGCCGCGGGGCGGACCACAGGACAGCATCAGGGAGGCGACGCACAGAGAGGCGGAGAACATCTGAGGAGGACGGAGGGTCGTGGAATATCTGAGGAGTCGCTCCCGAATTTCGGAGACACTAGAACTTCCGAGGTGATGTTTCCGCTCCGGTCTGTGACCCTCGACTCCGCCTTCACCTCCACTTCCTTCCTATGCACAGACACTCTGTTCAAACAGAAGCTCACCGAAGAGACGACCGCCGTTAACGGGGTTTGAAGCCGCGCAGGTCGACCGTGCGGCCGACAATGTTGTTTAACTCAGGATGATTATTTTTTAAATCAAAGCCTTATTTTTGTTTGTTTTTTTTAGCAGAAATGCAGATGATCACATTTTGACGTTGGCAGTTTTAGCCCGAAAGCACTTGATATGATGGTGTTTCCCTAATATATATATATCTATACCTATAGATGTATAATCATGAGTTCAGTTAAGTTTTATTTTCCATCCGTTTCCTTAAACCTTTAAAAAAAAAAAAAAAAAGAAGAAAAGACGAGGGCTAATGCTAAGATGTTCGTCTTTTTAACGTTTTATTCTACGTGACGGCGGGATGTTTTTGTGCCAGGCTATGCAAATGTTATCGCGTACATGTCTCTTTATTTAAAAATAAATTGTAAAATATTTTTTTTCCCCCTTATGTCCTTACAAGTCATGACGTTTGAACCTTAACCTTTTTTTTTTTTTTTTTAAATCTCTTAAAGTCATGCGTGTTCTTCCAATGATGGATCTCAACATAATATAATATAATATAAAATAATAATGATTTTCCTCTTTCACAGGGTGCCGTAAAACAAACACATCAGTGTCTTTTTTTTGTTTATTTTTAAACGTTCTCGCGTCTAAAGGGCAAAGAAATCTTGGTTTTTCGTTAATTTGATTGTGTTTATTTTCTCTGATTTGGATGAATTTAACGTCCTTCTGTTGTCACGCGAGTGTTACTGTATGCAGACGATGTTTTATTGTTACTGAATGAGTGAATGAATTAATGAATGAGTGGACGAGTGAATGAATGAATGGAGGCAGTGGGTCAAGACGGCTGCTGTTTTCACTTCTCTGTCATATGTCATACGGTATTTTTAAAATGTGGTTGTTAATAAAAGCCGAGGGCACATTTAGCAATCTGAAGCGAGTGTTTTTATTTATTTATTCTTACTCGGGGGTGATGTCTGTTGGGATTGTACATTTGTTTTGCTGTGATTTAAGGTCTATTTTTCTGAAATAAACGTTGAAAAAGTCAATCTTCTTGAAGTTCGGTTTTATTAGCAGTAAATGTATTGGTTTAAAAAATGTTTGCCTTTAAAAGTGAAGCTTTCTGGTAAGTGAAGGCCACCGTAGTTCCCTGGTGCACTTGGGAATGGGCGGGACTACAAGTGGGTGGAGCTTTAAGTTCATCGCGTATCTCTGGATAATAGTTAGCGCTACGAAAAAAGCATTAAAGGGGGTGGGGCTATATGTGGGGCGGGGCTTTAATCTGTCCAAATAAAAACAGAAGAATGACCCGAGGACTGCCACAAAATAAAATAATGAAAACTAATTAGCATCACGTCAGAGTTATGGTTACTGTTATACTGCAACTACAAGTTGGCAAAACTATAAAAAAAAAAATAATAATTCACCCGCGACATTATAAAACAGTAAAAAAATTTAAATCTGATTTTAGACCCCATAAAAACCAATATAAGATGCATTTACAGCGGGAAACAACATTGTGTTGTGTAGGGATGCTTTTCTTTCTTCTGAACACTAGGGGGCAACAGCTATAAATGGGGTACGTGAAATTGATCTGTAAAACAAGTGCAGTGGGGAAATGAAGAAGTAGCAGAAAGGTGACGTGACGCAGCGTCATGCTAACGTAGCCGAACAGCTACACAAGGCTGGACATACAACATATGTTTTGAGCTGCAGTCAGTTAATGTCAAAAAACGCCGGAGTTTATCAAGTTTACCAAAGAGAAGACGTTTGTCGTCGCTGGAAAAGTGAAGGAGGTAAGTCCTGCTAACATCTTCTCAAAGATATGCTAAGGCTAACGGACGCCAGCGAGCGCTAACTAACGGACGCTAACAGTTGCTAACTCAGAGAGCTAACTTGACCGCAGTCGTCAACAACAGGTCAAGGCCAGACTAAACTAACAGTTGAACACGTATATTTTTCATACTTTTATTATATTTCAGTTTCATAATAATAATTCAGTTATACTTGAATTTTCACAAGAGTCTATGAAAATCGATGTATTAGTGGTTTAAACCATCCAGAAATGTAAGTTTCCTGTTGCCAAAACTCTCTATAAAATGGTGACATAAATAGCATAAACTATTCTTAAAATTCAGCTGTTGTTTTTTGGTGTCTGTGTTGATTTTTATTGCTTCAATCTCACAAAAGTTTGATTTCAGTCATTTGTTGTAAATCCTGTGTGATGGATGAAATCTGCAGGTGTTTATATTATAATTTAGTTGGTGTTAGGTGTTGAATATATGTTTACGCTTCACCCTGTGAGTGTATATAAAGGTTTGAGGAAGTCAAATTAGATGTAAATGAATTTAGTCGTGTTGTTTTTTTGCTTAAATTTTGATTAAACAGTGAAGACGGATTATGTGCGGTGGTGTTGCAGTACTGTGTGCAGCCTCTGGGCGTCACTGCAGGACTGTGTGTTGACGCTCAGCTGGGATGAGATGAACCATGATATTTGAAATTTAAAGGCTTTTCAAATCTTTCTTTCTATCTATCCTTCCTTTTGCCACTCCTTTCTTCCTTTCCTCTTTCCTTCCTAACTCCTACCATCATTTTACCTAAGTTGATACCTTACAGGCACAAGTTAAACTGTAAAACCTCCATTCCACAAGCTAAAAATCACTGATTTTTACATTAGTACATTTTATACTTTTTATTCAAAATTCTTAATTCTCAACAAAGTACAAATGGTGGACGGATAGCTCTGATAGATTGAATAATAATTGAATAATACTGTGGTAAAATAATAATAAAAGAATGGTAAAACAACAACAAAAATCATTCTGATTGTCTAATTTCGTCGTTGGAAGCAGAATAATTGTGACATTATTGGAGCTTTAGGTTCTTGGAATGAATTAAGTCATTTTTTTGTCTGAACGCAACATAATTTAATATACTTTATTGGACAAGCCATTCCTATTTATTAATTTATCTAGTTTTACGTGTGTTTTATGTCTTTTTAATGTTATTGTACAGCACTTTACAGGCAACCGTGTTGTCTTTAATACGTGCTCTATATAAATAAATAAAGTGGACCAGATTGGACTGATAGATCATAAAAGTAAGGTAAAATCATAATAATAATAATAATAATAAAATCCAATCCAACTTTATTTTTAAAGCACTTTAACAACAACAAAAGCTGAAGCAAAACAAATATAAAAACGTGGGACCTAATAGATCTAACAACTAATGATAAAATACTGTAGAAAGTATAAAATAAACAACACAAATAAAGAGTAGAAATGGGTTTTAAGATGTGTTTTAAAAGTGAACAGTGAAGAAATAGTACAAAATAAATATAAATTATTATCCAGAGATTGTGACGGGAGCAGTTTTGTATCGTTCCCAAGAGATGGAGATTTGGGGGAATTAATTAAAACGTCATTTTGCTCATGTTATTTAAAACATACAGATTTGTTAAGGGACCTCCTAAATAACAAAAACCAAAAAAAAAAACCTCCCATGTGGGACTCGGTGTGTGTTTGGGGGGGAAAACAGCGCTCAGCTCCTCTCCGCTCTGACTGCTGCCAGGTCCTGGTTTTTCCCGGGGAGTGTGTGGTCCTATCAGCACGTTCTTGTCTTTGTGTGTGTTCTCTCTCTCTGTGTGTGTGTGTGTGTGTGTGTGTGTGTGTGTGTGTGTTGGCCCTCACCTCGAGGCGTACGTCGATCCTCTTACAGTAATACCGTAGCCTAATCTCAGAGGCGTATCACAGGCGGCTCACAGCGCTCGGCACTAATAGGTTCACACAAATGGGATCGAGTCAAAAAAAAAAAAAAAGAGAAAAATCCTGCTGCCACTGTAAATATGGAGAGTATTATCAGAGAGCGCCTGCAGGCCTGCGATGTGGAACTGATGCACATTTGACAGACAGACGCTGAGCGATAGCAGCCAACAACAAAAAAAAAAGGACGGTTTAACTCGCGCTGTTAGCCGTGTTTTACACGAGTGGTTTTTATTTCTACTTTAAACTAAAAGCTCGGCGGTTTACGTCTGACGTTTGTTTTCTAACAAACACACACACATTAGAATGAATGCTGTGGTTATGAAACATTTGAAAGCGGTTGTGGTTCTGTGGTGTTTTTGTCCTCTCCAGGGTTCTGGAGTCTTCCATTAAAGAGATAGTTTGGGTTTTTTTTTGAAGTGGTGTGTGTGTGTGTGTGGGGAGTGGGGGCGGTGCTTGTTGTCGTGTGAGATTTTACCTGCTATAGGTATCGTAATGGACTTTTCACATTTTTTTTTGTATACAAGCAGTAAGCGACCTTTTCGGAAAATTATGATGGCGTAGTCCGTCGCCGTTCGTTGTTGTGGTCGTTTCTACTACGTAACACTTGTTTCGTCTCTGAAAGAGCACGAAAATACGCAAAAGTTTTGTATCATAATGGACTTTTTTTTGTATACAAGCAGTACGCAACCTTTCGGAAAAATTATGACGACGAAGCCCGTCAGCGTTCATTGTTGTCCTCGTTTCTACTACGTACACACTTGTTTCGTCTCTTAAACAGCATGAAAATGCGCAAAAGTTTCGTATCGTAATGCACTTTTCGCGTTTTTTTGTTTATACAAGTCGTATGCAACCTTTTGGGAAAATGACGATGTCGTAGCCCGTTGTTGTTGTCGTTACTACTACGTAGCACACTTGTTTCGTCTCTTAAAGAGCACGAGAATACACAAAAGTTTTGTATCGTAATGGACTTTTCACGTTTTTTTTTGTATACAAGCAGTACGCAACCTTTCGGAAAATTATGACGGCGTAGCCCGTCAGCGTTCATTGTTGTCCTCGTTTCTACTACGTAGCACACTTGTTTCGTCTCTTAAACAGCATGAAAATGGGCAAAAGTTTCGTATCGTAATGCACTTTTCGCGTTTTTTTGTTTATACAAGCAGCATGCAATCTGTTTTCGGAAAATTACGATGTCGTAGCCCGTTACCGTTCGTTTTTGTTGTTGTTTCTACTACGTACACATTTGTTTCGTCTCTTAAACAGCATGAAAATTCGCGAAAAGTTTTGTATCGGAATGCACTTTTCGCGTTTTTTTGTTTATACAAGCAGTACGCAACCTTTTGTGAAAATTACGATGTCGTAGCCCGTTGCTGTTTGTTGCTGTCGTCGTTTCTACTACGTAACACTTGTTTTGCCTCTGAAAGAGCACGAAAATTCGCAAAAGTTTTGTATAGTATGGACTTTTTGCGTTTTTTTTGTATACAAGCAATATGCAATCTTTTCGGAAAATAACGATGTCGTAGCCCGTCGCTGTTTGTTGTTGTTGTTGTTGTCGTTTCTACTACGTACCACACTTGTTTAGTCTCTTACAGAGCACGAGAATTGGCAAAAAGGATTTGTATCGTAATGGACATTTAAATTTTTTTTGTTTATCTGTTTGTTATACAACCACATTATCGATGATCAAGTTTACCCACAATGCCCTGCAATGTTGGGCTGGATTTAAGAAGGAGCTGGTGTGAATGCAGCCTAAAGGTGGTATTTTTTTGTATTTTTTATATCTCTGATTAAATTGGCCGAAGGACAATGTCCGATTTTTGTCGTAACTTCACGTTTGGACGTGATTTTCCAGAGGTTTTATCTAAAACCGGTGTCAGTGGAGACGGACGAGCAGTTGACGGTGAACCTGGCGACGAAACCTCAGTCCTCCTGCAGGCAGAGAGCGAGAGCGGAGCGCTGCTCGTCATAATTTATGACTTAAAAAGCATGAATTTTTCAGCGCGCAGTGGCAGAGATGGCACTTCATGTTTACGACAATCATTTCCTTAGTGAATGATTCATGTGGATGTGGCGCTCATGAATCTTTCAGAGAACAAACAGAAAACACTGACGCTCCGAGCTTTAAACTCCGGCGCCGAACAAAACTGCAGGACTTTGACTTTCCAGGAAAACGTCCGGAGAAACATGTGATTACATATGAGGTGAAAAGGGGGAAGGGCACATTCGGAGTCTTCTGAATTTGGGAAATGATCGTGATTTCTTTTTAGCTAGATTAGCCAAAATGGTCGTTTGACTGTCCGTTCATAACGATTTTGTTATTTTTGTAGTTTACTGGCATCAATTTGATATTTACAAAGGGAAAACAATCGTTTTATGCAAGACTGAATATGGGCTAAAGTAGAATAATGATAGCAGCCAATGCTAAATCATAATTTTGGCAAACTCTGTTAATGTATATTTAAATTCTCTTTTTGCTGTTAGTTTTAACAGTGAAAACAATGTTTTTTTCTTATATTAGGTATAAAACGAATAAATAAAATCTACCAAAAAAAAAAAAAAAAAAACGACTGGCGCTAATCTTACGAACAAAAGGCCTATAAAAAAATTCTAACTTTAAACGTAGACAAACTTTCTATTTGAGGACACATTTTAAAAAAAATAAAAAAACATGGTTAAACTATTTTGACCCAAAGAAAATCAATAATATGTGCATATCATCAACTTAATGTCGTTTTGAATGTGTAACAAAATAATTTCCAAGATTATATAAATTTGTTGTTTTTAAATACTGTGTCTGTGTGTGTGATGCTTTTATTTTGAAAAGCAGTTTGATCACCTGTAGGCTGTAGTAAACGACTATAGATAAGTAAAGTACATCACATATGTGTTAATTTTAAAACGTATACACATGAAATTACAACTAAAAAGATCGGGTTGGGGTGGGGGGCGGGGTCACAAATATAATCTCACATGATCTGTCTGTGGGTCCTGACCCCCGTCTTTGGGAACCACTGCTGTAGAGAAGCTACTTAGCATCTCCTAGCTAAGTCTGTTTTTTTCTGTATTTATTATTTTTTTATTTTGGGTTAGGGCATTTAATCAGATTAGAGATTACTGTGAGTTGATATGCAGCCAGATTGTTATTCTGTAATCCAAACAGTAGGACGGGGTGAACGTCACTCTGTCCTCCTCCTCCTCAAAAAAAAAATCCCATTTATTCGCTGAGTGAAAGAACGCCGCCGCCGCCGCTGCAGCCGCCTGGTGGAAATCTTTCATGTGGCCTGTGTTAGTGCCCTTCAGAGGGCCCTGCCGGCTGTTTGGATTTTAGCCAGGGTTACCATGGCAACGCACAGAGGGAGAAGTGCAGGGGACGACGACGACGAGGCTGAGGCTGTGACGGGAAGAAAAAAACAAAAAACACACTGATTGATTTCTAATGAAAGAAAAGGAAGATGCAAAATTTAAAGAGCGAGAGAGAGAAAACCTGGATTATTTCTTATTTTTGTTAGTTTTCGTGATCAAACGTCCGTCCGACTGACTTGATTTTGATTCATGCTCCATTTTAGAGACGACGATACGTTCCTTCACCCTTTAACCATCACAAATACATACTGAAACCCTTTTTTTAAGTTTTAACCCAACAAAAAGCCCTTTTAAAGCTGAGAGATTCAGCCAAAATGTCCTAACATAAAGCAGTTTATGACAGTTTTTTATGTTTTTTATTTATTCTATTTTATATTTTTCTCTCAGTGTTATTTACAGATTAATTTTGTCATGTTATCATGTTCTGTTTTGTGAGCTATATATATGTGTGTGTGTGTGTGTGTATATATATGTATGTGGGTATGCATCTATATGTGCGTGAGTGTGTGTATATATGTATGTATGTATGTATACTATATATGTATGTAAATATGTATATGTATATATGCACGTATATGTACATATATGCACGTGTACGTATATGTACATATATGCACGTGTATGTATATGTACATATATGCACGTGTATGTATATGTACATATATGCACGTGTATGTATGTATATATACATATATGCACGTATATGTATGTATATGCACGTATATGTACATATAAATATAAAAGTACATATACTTTAAACATTTTTTAAAGTATATGTATATATGTGTATGTATACATATATATGCGCGTACTTGTATATATGTGTATGTATATACATATAAACACATTTGTATATATGTATATGTACTTGTGTGTACTTGTATATGTCAAAAAATTTATAAACGATAGGAAGTGAGGACGTTTTAGCAACTTTAAAAAGTTGCTAAAATTAGTCTTAATCAGGACAACATGACACAAACCAGGAGAAATGTCATAATTACGAGGGTAAAAGTTTGAAATTGTTACATCAAACATCAAAAATTGTGATGTACAAAAGTCTTAATTAGGACAAAATGACACGCAAAGTTGAAATAAAGTGATTTAAATAAGGACCAGACTTTTTCCCACTTTGACCAGACTAGAAGTTCACTGTTCCATCAGGTCGCTTTGAGGTTGACGCCCCTGGTTTAAAAGGCTGTCCAAATGAGTACTTGTGTGAACTTGTATGTCAGAAAAAAAAGATAAAGTATAGGAAGTGAGGACATTTGAGCAACTTTAAAGAGTTTTTTTTGGGCTTTAAGTCTTGGGTTTTAGCGTTGGAATTGTATTTATTTTCGGGTTAGGAGCAAAGGAATGTGTTGTGTGTCAGTGTCCTCACTGTAGTAGCTGTACAAGAGTGTGTGTGTGTGGCCTCAGAGGAGCGCGATGATGCTCTTTAAAGTGAGTTTGATATTCACGGCAGACACCTGCACAGATCACAGCTGAAACATTAAAGCGGCGTCGACTGTGAACGAGTGAACAGATGAATGAATTAAACTGTTGATCAAACGTCTTCAATTAAAATTTATGTTTGATTGATGTCACACAGCCACACACAGTGTGTGTGTGTGTGTGTGTGCTCCACGTGCATATTTGAAAAAAACATGAATGTGAATGATGAATGAATGGGTGAACAAACAACATGGTGAATGAATGAGGAATTAAAGATGTGCATTAAGTGAAGTGAATGATGATAGATGATCAAAAAGGTACGGAAACTTGATTTTCTTTGTTAAAAAAGAAAATATTGAGAAATAATAACACGTTAAGTCAAAATTGTGACATAAAAAAGTCATAACTGGGACAAAATGACATTCAATTTTTAAAAGAGTGATTAAAAAGTCTCAAATTATGAGGTAAACGAGTTTAAATTATGACATATAATGTAAAAAATGTAACATACTAACTCTTCATAAGGACACAATTAAATGCTAAATTAAAATAAAGTGATTTAAAACAGGAAAAATTAGGTAAAAAGTTAAAATGTTGACATAGAAAGTCATATTTAGGTTAAATTGACACTCAAGGTTTAAATACAGTGATTAAAAAGTCATAAAAGTCATAATTATGAGGTACAAATATTTAAATGAGATAAAATGTAACATACAAAGTCTTAATAAGGACACGATTACATGCACAGTTGAAATAAAGTGGTTTGAAACAGGAAAACTCATAAAATCATATAAAATGTGACGTAAAAGCCAATATGAAGTGTCCTCACAGAGACAGGTTTATGTGTGTGTGTGTGTGTGTGTGTGTGTGTGTGTGTGTGTGTGTGTGTGTGTGTGTGTGTGTGTGTGTGTGTGTGTGTGTGTGTGTGTGTGTGTGTGTGTGTGTGTGTGTGTGTGTGTGTGTGTGTGTGTGTGTGTGTGTGTGTGTGTAGGGACATCAATCTTACACACACAGGCTACAGTAAATCTAATAAAGGACAGAATCATATGTGAGATTTGATGATTTTCTCGTCAATAATAACATTTGTGTTTTACAAAAAACAAGTGGACAACATCAAAGTGACAGAATAATAATGTTCAGTCGGGATTGTTTCAAACTTGAAACTTTAAGAAATATTTTTTTTATAATAACCATAAAAATAGTAATAATAAAAGTCATTAGTTATATTAAAATGTGAATATCATCATGTAAGATCAGTTGAATTTTGTCATTTCGGCATAAAGATTAATGAAGAATCTCACACACGCACACACACCTAATACTTCTCAGTGTGTGTTTGTGTGTGTGTGTGTGTGTGTGTGTGTGTTCAGTGGAGGATGCAGGAACATGGAGCTCTTCAGCACGTCAGAAGCATTTTGCCGGGTGATTAATCGCCACAGCGAGCGTTCGAGCCCCGCGGTCGACCCGGGGGCGTCGCCACGATCCTTGCACCTGCCACTCTGACACACACACACACACTCACACACACAAACAAAACTACAGATAAATGCAGCAAAGAGCAGGGATGTGCAAGTGATGTGAAGGCAGGACGGACTAAAACGCGACGAATAGAGTCACACAGAGCCACAAAGTGACTATTTTACAGACCGGACCTTTAATAACGTCTATAATGAGCTAACGTCTCTGATATCTTAGCTTTATATCGCTGTAAAATGTCCTTTTTCCCGACTGTGTGTCACTCTCCCTGCACCAAACTCCGTAGAGAAAATCACCGATTTAAGATTTAACATCGCGGCACACACACACGTGAGGACTCTGTGATCCACTGCTGCCTCCGTCAGTCCCTTCAAATGTCTGATTTTGTGAATTCTGTGTTTGAAATCCTCTCTTCAGATTGTCCGCAGTGACACAAACTGACCACACGAGGCAGCAGCAGACCAGCGCCTCCTGTGTTCCCCCCGCACGCTTAAATTGTACATTTTCTGAATGGAGTTTGGTGCAGGAGAGAGCGACGCAAAACTTTCAACAGCTTCCTGTTTGTGGGGGGGGAAACAGTGGAATTTAACTATGTGACCTTTATCAAGGTAACTTTTTTTAATACATTATTCAGTTTATATATGCAAATGAAGTTCAGTAAAGGATGTATAAAGTGTAAGAAGACGTATAGTGGACATCGCCTTGACACCTGAGAGAATGTGTGTCTCAGGCCCACACTACATCTGTTACCCTCCTGTGTGTGTGTGTGTGTGTGTGTGTGTGTGTGTGTGTGTGTGTGACACACACCACCAGTTAGCATTAGGATGTGTACCTATATATTTTCATGGTGGTAGTGTAATGTGTGTGTGTGTGTGTGTGTGTGTGTGTGTGTCGTAGTAGCAGATGCCATTTATAGTGAAATCAGCAGCTGGATCCTAAGTTCCCACTGGGACCTGTGTTATGTCTACACACACACACACACACACACACACACACACACACACACACACACAGATGCCATGTTGGACAGAGTTTTGTGTGTGTGTGTGTGTGTGTGTGTGTGTGTTGTAGACCAACAGGTTGTGTGTCCTGTTGGTTGTGGAGGTGAAGTAATTTTGCGTTTCTTTTCTCTTTTTTTTGTATTAGCAGAGCTGAACTGCTGACCACTAACATATGGAGCCGATCACCTGCATGCATTAACCACAGGTAACAGGTGACACACACACACACACACACACACTGGTATATTTTCTTTTCTTGGCACTACATGAAAAGTTCCCCTGAATACACAGAACTTTAGCGAATAAGAGGGAAAAACATGATTTTATCCACTTAACAAACACCTCGACTATTAAACCATAAACCAGATTAAGTGTATAGGATATATTTGACATGATATCTCTCTCTTAAACAGCCTTTTCTGACTGGAAAACTATGTTTTTGTCACTCTGTAAACCACTCATCACCCCTCACACCAAACCCCATAGAGAAAATCAAAGATTTTTACGTCACAGCGCGCACATCGTTGTTGATCCGCTGCTGCCTCCGTCAGTGAGTTTAAATATGTCAATTTGTAATTTCGGTGTTTGAAATTCTCTATTTAGATTCACGTCAAGTCCATGTGAGCTAAAAGCGACGATTTTCTCTTCGGAGTTTGGTGCGATAAAGATAGCGGGTAAAAAAAAGTAACTGAAACTCAAATTCTCAGTCAAAAATCCTGTGTAGTAAACGGGAAAATGTGTCAAACATACTTTTAAGATATTGTAAACTCAAGTGTGTTTTGTTAAGTTGTCACTGGGATGTCCTAACTCTCTCTCTCTCTCCCACACCAAACCCCATAGAGAAAATCAACGATTTTACGTCACGGCCCACGAGGAGTCGTCGATCCACTGCTGCCTCCATCGGTAAGTTCTGATCCCGTCTTTTGTAATATTCTGTTTGAGATTCTTTATTTAGATTTACCTCAGTGACACAAACTGACCACACGAGGCAGCAGTAGACCAGCAGCTGCTGTGTCCATGTAGAGCTAAAATCGCCAATTTTCTCTATGGAGTTTGGTGCAACAACAACAACAACAAAGTGACTCAAAGTTTACTTTTGAGTCAAAAATCCTGTGTCATTAGTCTGATGAGAGTGAGAGCAAGATGTCCTACAAACACCGCTGTATTTTTCATTTAATCATGGCCGTTTCACAAACATTCACCTTTAAATGCCCGAGGAGTTTAGCCCCGTAGCCGGGCACCATATGGCCGCCTCGCACAGGATCCACCCTCGTCCTGACAATTAGTACCAGGGGCTAAAACCCTGCTGGATCTGGAGCACGGCCAGATGAATGAAGGACAGAGGAGAAAAAAACTGAAAAACAACACTGAACATAATAAAGAGCCCGAAGAAAAGATGGTGGAGAGGAAGAGATGGAGATGTGAAGAGCGACGACGACGAGATGAAGAGTGGGAGGAGGAGGCAACGGCAGCTGGATGGGCGTCGTCGCCGCGATAATAATGATAAAAAAGAACAAAAGTCGACTAAGTGGGCTAAACAATGTTTAGCTGATTAAGCGTTGCAGAGGAATCCATGTGCACAATGAGGCACCCATGACTGAACGCAGAGGCAGAGCTGCTTAATTACAGCCTGAAGAGACGCGAGTCTCCATCAGAGTGGAAACCAGGGAACGAGGAAGGAAGGGAGGATGGAAGGAAACGACTCTAGATGAAGCGAGTCAGAACAAGTCACTTTAAAGGGGTTTTTGCGGTATTTTTAAGTGAAAATATGGCAAAATTTAATTGAAAATATGGCAAAACGGAAGCTCCCACACCAAACTCCATTGAAAAAATCGTCAATTTTACGTCACAGCGCGCGGCAGTTGTCCATCCACTGCTGCCTCCATCAGGAAGTTTTAATGCGTTTATTTAGTGAATTCTCTGTTTGAAATCCGTCATTCTGATTTAACTCAGTGACACAAAGTGACCACACGAGGCAGCAGCACACCAGCAGCGCCTGCGTCCCTGTGAGCTTAAATCGATGATTTTCTCTGTGGGATCTGGTGTGATACAAATTTCATCGTAAACTTAAGCGAATGAAGATTTTATTAGAGAAGTCTTTTGTTAAGTGGCTAAAATCTGTTTTTGTGTCGGGACTTTGCACAATTTCCTAATTTATTTGCGTTATTAATAGTGTTTAATGCCACTTAGTCCACATAGCTATGTTATCTGACCCTTTGTGTGTGTGTGTGTGTGTGCGTTTAATGTACCAATGCAGCCACACCACCTCAACTATCACTTAAATCTAAAGAGTAATTTGTTTGACATGCCTGCTGTTGTACCTGCGTAACACACACAAAAAAAAACCAAATAAACCACCTCAGAGATTACACACACACACACACACACACACACACACACTATTTGGGTGAAATATGGCGATATAAAAACCAAACAACCCAGGAGGCTGATAAAAAATCATCTCACCTCCAAACCCAAACAGCAGCGACACAAGTTTATTCCAGTGTCATTAATTCAGCCTCATCTAAAATCTAAAAATGGTAAAAATTTAACAACCCGAGCACAAGAAGTCGCCGGCGTTGTTTGTGAGGCCGTGAATAAATATGAATATACTTTAAATACAGTTTTACAGAACCCCCCAAAGTGTTCTGCACAGTAAATAAATGTGAGCAATAAACAAAAGAGTTTTACACACCTGCAGTGACCGAACGGTAAATCCTCAGAATCTACGGCGAGCAGCGCTTTCTTTTTTTATGCAGGAAGTGTGAGTGAAAAACTGCAAATAAAAGTGAAATATTGCGATTTTTTTGCGTGGCGGTATTGTATCGTTTTTGAGACGCCAGTTATCGATTTTCTTATTGGCATGTAATTTATTAACTGTTACGAGGAAACATTAAACATTTTGTGAATTAGCATAAAAAAAAAAAAATATATCCCAATATAGGATTCTGCAAATACTCGCAAGATTGTGATCATATTGTATCTTGAGTTAAATATTGTGACTTGAAAATAGTGATATCGTATCGTGATATCACTGCGTCTTAAATATCGTCATCGTATTGTTTTGTTACTTAAATATCGTGATATATCTCAACTTAAATATCGTGATATATCTCAACTTAAATATCGTGACAATATATCATGACTTAAATATTATGATAACGCATCATGACTTAAGTATCGTAATAATATCATATCGACTTAAATATCGTGAAAATATTGTATCACGATATCGCGATAATATCGTATCTTGACTTGCATATCACGATAATGTTGTATCATGACTTAAATATCGTGATAATATTGTATCATGACTTAAATATTATTGTAACGTGACTTGAATATCGTGATTGTATCGTGACTTGAATAACGTGATAATTTTGTAACGTTACTTGAATAATGTGATAATTTCGTATCTTGACTTAAATATCATGGTAATATTGTATTGGGACTTGAATATCGTGATCATATCGTATCGTGACTTAAATATGGTGATAAAATTGTATCTTGACTTAAATATTGTGATAATATTGTATCATGAATTAAATATTATTGTAAAGTGACTTGAATATCGTGATCATTTCGTAACGTGACTTGAATATCGTGATCATATCGTATCGTGAATCTAATAACGTGATCATTTCGTAACGTGACTTGAATATCGTGATCATATCGTATCGTGACTTGAATAACAGGATCATATCGTAACGTGACATGAATATCGTGATCGTATCGTGACTTGAATAACGTGATAATTTCGTTACGTGACTTGAATATCGTGATCATATCGTATCGTGACTTGAATAACATGATCATTTCGTAACGTGACTTAAATATCGTGATCATATCGTGACTATGGTGATATCGTATCTTGACATCGTATCTTAACTTAAATATCATGGTAATATTGTATCTTGATTTAAGTATTGTGATAATATTGTATCATGACTTAAATATTATCGTATCGTGACTTGACTATCGTGATCATATCGTGACTTAAATATGGTGATAAAATCGTATCGGGACTTAAATATCGTGATAATAACGTATTAACTTAAACTTATTATCGTACCGTGGTGTCTCTGGTGATTCCCACCCCTTCCCACGTCTTATAAATACCAGGTTTTATTAACTTAATCACAAATGTTTACGGCTCACATGCAGTACCTTTTCAGGTCCACTGGGGGGCTTGGGGCCCACACTTTGGGGCCCACATGTCTTAATCAAATAGTAATCCTTATATTTCCAGTGGCGGGGGATAATCGCATCACCAGTGACTAAATGAGAGTGGATTAGCGCGGACTCGGAGCGCTGAATAATACGTGTTAAATTAACTAAACCCCGTTCCACACGCGGCTAAAGTGTAATCCATCTTCAGCCAGTTAAAAGCAGTTTTAACCTGCTTTATTGTCGCACATTAAATGCAGAAGAGTGCGTTTTCACACGTCCCGCGTACGCGCGCCGGCTAAAGTGGTAGAATTAATAATACGGAACATTTAAGTTGATGTTATGCGTCCCTGTCCACCTGATGTATGAGGGTTATATTACAGTCCAATAGAGGAGGAGGTGGGGGGAGAAACTTGTTCATTTATTTTCTGCTGTGCTGCCTGGCACACATGTTTAGCCCGAGGTGACGGCGAGCAGGAAGTATTTCTTTTTTTTTTTTAAAAAGCAACAACAACCCCACACACCTCCCCTCCCTCGCTGTCTTTGGCTGGGTCATTGCATAATTTAGTAATCAACCAAATTAAGTCACGGGGAGATGAACTAGTGAGCATTTGTGTCTAGTTCATCGGGTTTTTTTGGGGAAGGAAAACAGTTATTCGGTCCAGGCTTTTTTCGCTGAATCCGAAAACCGAGGCGAGCGGGGGCCCCTGCACACGCACACACACACACACACACACACACACACACACACACACACACACACACACACACACACACACACACACACACACACACTCACGCAGGAAACAGAACAGGCACCATTTGGTGTTTATGTAAATGTGCACGGGGGGGAAAAAAAACAAAATGGCTGCCTGCCAAATCCTGTCAGTAAACAAAGCTCGCCTGAGTGCCATCAGGAACACTGTTGTTAAGGTGGATCGCCCGGGATGGAGCCGGAGTCGGAGCGCGAGGTAGAGCCGGCGAGGTCCAAACACCTTAAACGAGCGGCGGCGTCTAAAAAAAAAAAACCCAAAACAACAGCCATTAACCGGTGCAGCAGCAGCGGCAGCATCTTTAAAAACATTGTTCCCGGGCCTCGGTCTGTCGTCATGGCAACCAGCACAGCCAATTAAACAAACTGACCTACATCAGGTGGTGTTGTGGTGGTGGGGTATCGCATTGAAGGTTCGCAAATCAGTTTAAAAAAAAAAAAAGTCCTGGAAAAAACAAACAAAATCTTTTGTTTGTCGTGTTGTCATATCGATAATAGCTGCGTTCCATTTAGCTCGTGCAGAAACATTAAACTTTTTGTGAATTAGCATTAAAAAAAAAAATCAATATGGCAATATAGGATATCGCAAATACTCAGTATATAGCAATATTGGGATAATATTGTGTCTTGAGTTAAATATCATGATAATATATAAAATATTAAATATCGTGATCATATTGTTTTGTAACTTAAATATCGTGATACATTGTGACTTAATTATCGTGATAATATCGTATCTTGACTTGCATATCGTGATAATGTATCACAATATTGTATGATGACTTAAATATCGTATTGTGACTTGAATATCGTATTTTGACTTGAATATCACGATAATACTGTACCGTGATTTAAATATCGTGATATCCTATCGTGGCTTAAATATTATCGTATCGTGACTTGAATATTGGGATATTTTCGACAGCCCCACTGTCGTGATCAGTAACATTTTCAAAATGGCTGCTGTCCGTGCTAGCATAAAGTGGTGACATCATCACAGGAAGTGGGAAGACGACAGCGGCTCGGTGATGGCCCGCGTTGTATTTTTTGACCTGAAAGATGAGGGTTCGATTCCCCGGCTTCACTAGTCTCCTATGAATGGGTGAATGAGTTCGTGGTCATCGAGACTAAAGTGGAGCTATTATTCCATTAATCGTTCACTAAATTAATTGTTAATCTAATCGTTTTTCAGTGTTTTTCCATGTTTATTTTATTTAAATAACATGCATTCATTTACTTTTTTAATTATTTTACTGAACGTCTTTTGGAAATCGTTTGTTTACCAATTCAAAATGATATTAGACTGTGGATTATAATTTGCTTTTATCATGATTTGTCCAGGGATTAGAGTCACGGTAGTTTGCCAGAATATCGAGGAACAACCTTCTGTTTTCATGTCTATACTGTCGTTTCTTTCTTTAATAATCAGCATTTAAATTACACATATAACATGAATTGATCAATTTGGATTTTGTGGGTATTTTAAAATGGTGCATCTCCGTTCACTTCCTGGTTTAACCGTTGATTAGCAAACACGGCGCGGGGGGACAGCAGGATTAATTTGGTCGTAGTGACGACGGCGCCGCCGCCTCGTCGCGTGGCGCCGTTT
Source organism: Microchirus variegatus (assembly GCF_963457635.1). Classification (NCBI taxonomy): domain Eukaryota; kingdom Metazoa; phylum Chordata; class Actinopteri; order Pleuronectiformes; family Soleidae; genus Microchirus; species Microchirus variegatus. The sequence goes on from NC_139802.1 coordinate 43,822,466, forward strand.
GCTCTCAGCTCGTGAATGGACGAGCGGGACGGAAGGAAAATAAATAAATATACTGGCTAATTATTTTGGATAATGCAATTAAGATATGCATATTTAGCATAAATTGCACAATGAAAATGTGGACATCAGCAGATATGGATAGAAAACGTGTGTGTGTGTGTGTGTGTGTGTGTGTGTGTGTGTGTGTGTGTGTGTGTGTGTGTGTGTGTGTGTGTGTGTGTGTGTGTGTGTGTGTGTGTGTGTGTGTGTGTGTGTGTGTGTGTGTGTGTGTGTGTGTGTGTGTGTGTGTGTGTGTGTGTGTGGAGACTAGTCTCGGGTGGAAAGTAGAAACATTAATCTCAACCTGTTTTGGGTCTCTGAACTACACAGAGGTTACTGTGTGTGTGTGTGTGTGTGTGTGTGTGTGAGAGAGAGAGAGACTGTGTGTGTGTGAGAGAGTGTCTGTGTGTGTGTGTGTGTGAGAGTGTTTTCCAGGACTAAAAATAGCCACTTTTGAAATCTTTTAAAAAAAAAAAAAAATGTTTATTTATCTCTGTCATCCTCAGCTGTATACACACACACACGCACACGCACACACACACACACACACACACACACACACACACACACACACACACACACACACACACACACACACACACACACACACACACACACACACACAGAGCAGTAGGATCCAGGTGCAGAAACATGTCTGTCCACACAGTGGTTGGTGTGTATGTGCATCTACCTGCTACACTAATGATCTGCAGCTGTCGACAACACACACACACACACACCCCCACACACACGCACACACACCCGCACACACACACAGGTTTGCACAGCTATTCTTATCAGGACTCTGCATTGACAGAACAAAAAAAAAACCCTAACACCAGTTCCTCAAAAACGAGGTTCTGCCTCATCAGGACCAGGTTTTGGTCTCCTTGAGGACATCTGGTCCTGACAAGGTCAGAGTTTATGACAGAAAAAGGGGTCCTAAAGAGGTAACAAATACAAGAACACACACACACACACACATTAGAGAGAGAGAGGGAGGAAACATCAATGAGGGAAGAAGGAAAGGAACAAAGGGAGGAATCCTGTCTAACAGAAATCACATTCCTTCACATAATCCACTGCTCTTTCCTCATTCAGATCCAAAATATTCTAGAAAATGAGGATTGGACAATAAAAGAATAACGAGCAACATAAGGGAAAAGTAGAGACAAAGGAGAGGTAGAAGAAGAGAGTTGGCTCACGTCCAAATGTGTAGCCTCCTCCTCTTCTTCCTCCTCTTCTTCTTCTTCTTCGTTCTGGTTTGAACACTGTTGCATTTCATTAGATCTGCCAATCAACAGCTGTCGCTGCTCCTCACAGCTACAAACCCTCAGCACCATGGTGTTCACTCTGTTTCTACAAGGCTTTTCACGGACTTCAGGTCCACAGATTCAGGTCCAGGACCTCCTGCATCCAGGAGCACCCGGTCCTGGACCCTGACTGTGTCACCAGGTCTGGAATATGTGGACCTCGTGATGTCAGCAGGTCCTACACCTGATTTTATCAGAAGGTCCTGGTCCTGAAGCTGTGGACCTGAATCTGTGGTCCTGACGTCAGCAGGTCCTGGATCTGATGACGTCAGCAGGTCTAATGACGTCCGACGGTCCTCGTCCTGAAGCTGTGGACCTGAAGGTCTAGGCAGGTCCTGGATATGATGATGTCAACAGGTCTGAAGGCATCAGAAGGTCCTGGTCCTGAAGCTGTAGACCTCATGGTGTCAGCAGGTCCTGGATCTGATGATGTCAGCAGGTCTAATGACGTCCGACGGTCCTCGTCCTGAAGCTGTAGACCTCATGCTGTCAGCAGGTCCTGGATCTGATGATGTCAGCAGGTCTGATGACATCAGAAGGTCCTGGTCCTGAAGCTGTAGACCTTATTGTGTCAGCAGGTCTAATGAAGCCTAACGGTCCTTGTCTTGAAGCTGTGGACCTGATGGTGATGTCAGCAGGTATGATGGCATCAGAAGGTCCTGGTCCTGAAGCTGTGGACCTCATGGTGTCAGCAGGTCCTGGACCTGGTGATGTCAATCAGGTCTGATGACATCAGCTGTCCCTGGACCTGAATATCTGGACCTTAGGATGTCAGCAGGTCCTGGACCTGAATCCAATAATCTGAGTTAGTGGCTGATCTTTTAATCCTCTTCCTCACAGATTATCAGTCATTATTTAAATTAACTCTATGGATTTTAAGAACATATGAAAAAGACTTGTTCTGATTCTACTTAACTAATATATATTGTTTTTAAATTTTAAAGTATTTTCACACTTGTATTTATATATAAAAACACACTTCTGGGCGTTTGCTTTTCAATTTCTGCCAATGAATTTGTCCTCGGAGGAGACGACGTAATGAAATGTAAACCTGCAGCTTTTTACGATAATCCGTTTCCCATACAGTCAGCTGGTGAGAAAATATGCTGCTCTGCTATCTGATACCACACACACACACACACACACACACACACACACACACACACACACACACACACACACACACACACACACACACACACACACACACACACACACACGTGAGTTAAAGCAGCTGTTGTGGACAGAGACATGTAGATGTAATCAGAGTCAGAGTGTTGTCCTCTTCCTCCACCGTGGGATATAATCCTTGCCATATTAATCTTTTTTTCTTTCTTCTTTTCATCCGATTTTTTATGTGATAGGAAACACTCTTTTTTTTTTACTTTGTGTAAAAGGACAACTGTTGAGTTTAAACTGATAGATGACCAGTCACAGACGTGTGTCTGTTTACCGTACCTGTTTTCTTGGCCTTTAAGTGATATTTAAAGGGTTTTTAAGTGTCTGTGGTTGACGTCTGGGTTAATTTTGACAGAACAATTTGATTTAGTTCTCGTATTGTGACTAAAATGACCTTTCATTTAATTTCATTCATCGTATTTTAAGTCATATTTGGGCGGAGACGGCAGCTCAGAGTGAACGTCGACGGAAACTGTTTTGTAGCTTGATTTACTCACGCCGTCCAACTGGAGCTCCAGGATAACAGGAACAGTCAGGAGGACGGGGGGGTCAGAGAGACAGTCAGAGGACAGAGAGACAGTCAGAGGACAGAGAGACAGAGACAGTCAGAGGACAGAGAGACAGAGACAGTCAGAGGTCAAGAGGACAGAGAGACAGAAGACAGTGGATAGAAACAGTCAGAGGACAGAGAGACGGTGGACAGAGTGACAGAGACATTCAGAGTTCAGAAAGACAGTCAGGAGGACATAGACAGTCAGAGGTCAAGAGGACAGAGAGACAGAAGACAGTGGATAGAAACAGTCAGAGGACAGAGAGACGGTGGACAGAGTGACAGAGACATTCAGAGTTCAGAAAGACAGTCAGGAGGACATAGACAGTCAGAGGTCAGAGAGACTGAGACAGTCAGAGGACAGGAGGACAGAGACGGTCATGAGGACAGAGAGACAAATAGTCAGAGGACAGAGAGACAGTGGACAGAGAGACAGTCAGAAGACAGAGAGACAGTGGACAGAGAGGCAGACAGTCAGAGGACAGAGAGACAGTCAGAGGTCAAGAGGACCGAGAGACAATCAGAAGACAGACAGTTAGAAGACAGAGACATTCAGAGTTCAGAATGACAGTCAGGAGGACATAGACAGTCAGAGGTCAGAGAGACTGAGACAGTCAGAGGACAGGAGGACAGAGACGGTCATGAGGACAGAGAGACAAATAGTCAGAGGACAGAGAGACAGTCAGAAGACAGAGAGACAGTCAGGAGACAGTGGACAGAGAGGCAGACAGTCAGAGGACAGAGAGACAGTCAGAGGTCAAGAGGACAAAGAGACAGTCAGAAGACAGAGACAGTCAGAGCACAGAGAGACAGTCAGAGGTCAAGAGGACAAAGAGACAGTCAGAAGACAGAGACAGTTAGAAGACAGAGACAGTCAGAGCACAGAGAGACAGTCAGAGGTCAAGAGGACAGAGAGACAGTCAGAGGTCAAGAGGACAGAGAGACAGTCAGAGGACAGAGACAGTTAGAAGATAGAGAGACAGAGAGACAGTGGACAGAGAGACAGTCAGAAGACAGAGAGACAGTCAGAGGTCATGAGGACAGAGAGACGGTCAGGAGGACGGAGACAGAGTCATCAGTTCAACAGTTTAAAACAACTCTTCTCATGGTTAAATATTTACGGCGTTGCTATGACGACAGACATTCTTCCTGTCCTGGTATTTTAACCTTTGGGGTTTCTGTGTCTGGAAAACTTGTGATGAACGATGATATCACCTTCTCATCTGACCACGACCTTACATTATTATTATTATAATATTTTTAATATTTATTTTATCTTCATCTTTATTTTTACTCTCTTATGAATGAATGAGCGTCACAGAAAAGTTGACTTTTGAAACTCTGGTATGTTTTATTTTTGCTATAATCCAGAATACAGTTTATTTGAGGAGTATAATTCCTTTAGTTTAAGAAAAACGGGTCTTTTTCTACCAGTTTTTTTAGTTTTTGATGACCGCAATTCTGTATTTTTCAATTTTTCCCAAATTCACATGAACATTTTTTCCTTTCTGTGATCGTCTTACAGTCGCGAGGAAAGTAATGTTGTAATTTAAAGACTTTGGTGTCGAACCGGATTAAGATTGAAGTTAAACAGAACTGCAAAGCTGTGCATCATTCCCAGATTGTATAAAACATTAAAATGGTATTAGCTTAGACGATGAATCTCCTTAAAGTATAAAAAAAATCACTTGTTACGACAGGAAATGAAATACCATCGAACCAGGACTAAACTAAGACAGAAACCTGAAGCAAACTTAAACTTGTGTTTTTAATGTCTGTCCTTCGTCAAACTTTCAAAACTTCAAAGAAAGAAATATCAAATTCAAAAAAGATGATGAGGCCGAGCGAGTGACGTTAGTCGTCTTTAAACCACAATAAGTCCTTCCAGAACCCTTCTCACAGTAAAAAGTTTAACTCTTAACAGTTTTAAAAGGACATTTAAGAATTTTTTTTTTTTTGCTTTGTCCACAGTTTCATCTCCCGCACCAAAGCCCGCTGAAAATCAGCGTTTTAAGGAACCTGCGGACACAGGAGCTGCTGGTTTACTGCTGCAGCATGTGGTGAGTTTTTGTTCTTTAGGTAAAGTCAAATGATGTATTTCACACACAGAAGTCACAAAATAACTGATGTGAACTCACTGATGGAGGAAGAAGTGGATCGACGGACTCCCGTTTGCCTCGATGTAAAATGATAATAAATTAGCTGTTTTCTCAATGGGCTTTGGTGTGGGGAAATTTGAGGAAATATTTACCTAAAAAAAACTATTAAAAGTATATGTTTACCACTTAAAGGGGAAATAAGTAGTTTATAGTGCCATCTAGAGGAGAGGCGGAAATTTACAACAAAGACCTGCTGCTCTGCTCACCCCCTCCCTTCCCTGAGCGCTACGGTATCCTCAGCTCGTCAAATGTCGTCCTCGTCGTCTTTCTCCGTGTCAGCAGATGAGGTTCGTGAGGCGAGGGAGAGGGCGGAGCTACCACGGCCGTAGCAGACGAAGCGGAGAGAGAGGAGGCGGGACTTCCGCTACAAGTAAAGAGACACTTGTTTTGTTCTCTCGCGTTTGTCCTTACAGGCTCCGGTAGAAACATGGCGTCTCGCTGCTAACAGTGGCTATGCAACCGCGGTCCGCGACCATGTTATTTTACATGACTTTTTGAAACACTACGAAAATGAAACAAAAACTATTATACAGCGACTAGACAATGCAGGATGTATACAATGTATAAAAAAGTGGATTTTGGGTAATATAAACCCATAAATACTACATATTGTACCTTTAATCTCACAGAAACCAAATGTGTTGCTTGGAGGAACCTGATATTTGTGTCTTTTTAAACTGTTCACTCTCCCGCACCAAAGTCCATAGAGAAAATCAGCGATTTTAGCTCATGGGGGGACACGGAGCTGCTGGTTTACTGCTGCCACACAACGTAGGTTTTGTGTTATTCAGGTGGATTTAAATGATGTATTTCACACACAGAAGTCACAAAATAACTGATTTGAACTCACTGATGGAGGAAGAAGTGGATCGACGGACTCCCGTTTGCCTCGATGTAAAATGATAATAAATTAGCTGTTTTCTCTATGGGCTTTGGTGTGGGAGAATGAACGGTTTAAAAAAGAGACACAAACATCCCGCTGTTGTAGATTCATATCCTTTTATTGTGAAGGGGCGACATATTTGGTGTTATTTTGTTGCCTCGCTGGTCAAACGGGAGACGTGTCGTCGTGGTGTGTGTCCACTTTGCGTAACTTTGTCTTTTTTTTTGCGTTTTTTCCCCCTCTTCTTCTTTTCCGTCTTTCTCTCTGATGGACTAATTATTGTCGTTCTGCCACTCGCGCTGCTGGCTGCCAAATGGAATTAAAAACCAATTATTGATAAATGAAGAGTGGCTTTAGTTGTGTGTGTGTGTGAGAGTGTGTGTGTGTGTGTGTGTGTGTGTGTATCTGGAACTGAGCCTAGACCTGAGTACTACATCTGTCATCCAAACGCCATGACAACCACTCATGTGTGTCGTCGCATCCTGTGCATTCAAAACACACATCTGCACTGCTACGTCTTTGTGTGTGTGTGTGTGTGTGTTTCAGTGTGCATCTGCGCCCTCCTGTGTGTGTGTGTGTGTGTGTGTGTATGAATCATATCTGTGACATGTTAGCATGTGCATATGTACATGAATGCAGGTGTGTGTGCAGGTGTGTGAGTGAGTGAGTGAATGAGTGAAGGCTGGTGCCACCTTGTGTTTACGTGTGTGTGTGTGTGTGTGTGTGTGACAGATTGACGTGTGTGCAGATGGCGGATGATGAACATGAGTTTCACGTCACACTTTACAATCTGACATGTAAACGCAGTTGAATCGCACACACGGTGACAAAAAAAAATCAGAAATGTAACCAAACTTTATTGATTTTTGATTTACATTTTTTTTAAATTATCATTTAAGCAGGAAACTGATGACAAGGATTTAATTTAGTGCTCAACATACTTGGAAATGTTAAACCAGACACAAGGAATAACTCCAGTTTCCACACATGGTGGCTAATCATTGTTTAAGCTAGTTTCACTAACTAGCAAGCTAACCTAGTCCATTTTATAAACACATAACACATTCATTTGGTATTTAATACCCAAAGACAGATACCAGTTCATAACAACCTGATTCATTCCAATTGTTTCAATAAAAAAAACACTCCGTCTTATTTGCTTGTGTGTAGAGTGGTGTTAGCGACGGGTATTGCTAACAGTAGCTAGCTTGATGAACTGGAACGTGTTCAACTCGGTTTTTAACTGCAATACGAATGGAACCCACCACGATCACATGATCTGTCTCTGTCCTCTGACAAGTTGTGCTAGCCTTGCCTGGTTAGCATGCTAACTCCAGTTGAAACTTTTTTCTCGTTGTTCAGTAATTACTAACTAATTAATAATTTAGCACATGCTGCAGTTGACGTGATTAGATGGGTAACGCTAGTACTAGCTAGTTAACACGTTAGCGCTTCAGTTGAAACTATCATGTGGCTACATTGCCTCTATTACATAGACTCGGAAACGCTGGGGCTAGCTAGCTGATTAGCATGCTAGCTCTTCAGCTGAGGCTGCTAATGAGTGATAGAAATGGAACCAAAACAAAAGCTATCGTTGCTAACGTGGAGCACTGTGCGTTGGAACAAATGATTGTCTCTTGAGACCGTGTGAAAAAAGAGGGGCTTTATTACACACACACACACACACATACAGAGTAAATAATTATTAATCCCATTAATATCAGCCCGACGATGAATCCATTAACTGATCTCTATCTGTGAGACTATTTTTAAAACGGTTACAAGGGAATATTTGTGTGTGTGTTTTTACACACATACGTGCCTATACATAAACGTGTGTATGTGTGTGTTTGTGGGGGTCGTGGGACCCGAGATGTTTTTTCCCAGAAAATAGTTTTGTAATTACATCTGCGAGGGGGGGAAACTCGTTATCTGCGTTAGCGAGCGGCCGACGGCGAATGCTTTGAAATATGGCTCCTCTTCAGCGCGGCGACGCCAAAATGCTGGTAATAGCTGCTGATAAACAAGGCGAATGTAATTGCATCTATTTGCATTTTTAAATAATGCGGCGGAAAAAAATAAATGTGTTTGCTGTAGACAGTGGCTGCTAGGTGTAAACTGCACATTTACTCACTCACAGGGAGGGGAGGGGGGGTTTGCTTTTATTTGTTTGTTTTCTTTTCAGATTATCGTCAGCTTTTTTTTTTTTTTTAAACTGATGCAACATCTCATTATTTATAGGATTATTATTATTATTGTTAATATTATTTGAAACCAGGGATTTGCTGCTGCCCTTCAAAAAGTTATGAACGTCTTTCAATGGTGAAAAATATATTGTTTGTTTGAAGCTTTTAGAGGCGTGTCAACAGACTTTAGGGGTCAAGGGGGCGGGGCAAGTTTAAACTCAGAGGTGATCATGCTAACTCTTCAGCTGAAATGTTCTCATTACGCTAGCCTTGCCTGGTTAGCATGCTAACTCTTCAGCTGAAATGTTCTTCTCATTATGCTAGCCTTGCCTGGTTAGCATGCTAACTCTTAAGCTGAAATGTTCTTCTCATTATGCTAGACTGGCTTGGTAAGCATGCTAACTCTTCAGAGGAAATGTTCTTCTCATTACGCTAGCCTTGACTGGTTAGCATGCTAACTCTTCAGTTGAAACTTTCTTCTCGTTGTTCAGTAATTACTAACTGGAGTCAGTGCCAGTTTCAAGCCGCCAGAGCTCACTGCGATCTTTAAATACGCGAAAATGTACAAATATATCGCAGAACCTGACAGACTGAATATATTATACTGCCCCCTGGTGATTTTCAGGACTATGAAAACATCCAGAACGGACATTATTCCTCACGGTAAGATAAAAACCAGAGTGTAAAATAAAGATCATAAACTAAACTGAGCTGTCCCGCAGTCTCTGCCACATTAGGATAAATACATTCATTATTTCCACAAATGTCAAGTAGGTTTCTCATGTCTTTTTGTCAGTTTACAGTGTCACACATTAATCACAGAATAATCACAGTAAAAAGCCTCTCACCCTGTACTTGACCTCATTTCAAGAGGAAACATCAACTCACAGTAAACGAACTCACTCAGTCTTTCTCACACCAAACTCCATAGAGAAAATCAGCAATTTTACATCACAGCACTACAGCAGTTGTTGATCCACTGCTGCCTCCAAAGGTAAGTTCCCACGTGTTACTTAGTGACTCCTGTGTTTGAAACTCTTAATTTGGTTGAACCCGTGTGACACAAACTGACCACACGAGGCAGCTGTAGACCACCAGCTACTGTGTCCCTGTGAGATAAAAACGCCGATTTTCTATATGGAGTTTGGTGTAGTTTAAAATAACTGAAGTTTCTAGTTTAAAAAGTTTGTTTTACAGCAAAAAAAACATATTCTTAAATTATCCTAGACTTAAACCAAGTCCTGTAATTATCGCATACAACCACAATTTGAAATAAAATTTCAACTTGTTTTGCTACTAGCAATGCAACTAGATGCTATAACTTCACCCCAAAAGTATGCTAAAGTGTTTTTTCGCTAATCAAAACAAGGTTATTTATTTATTTTAATCTTTATATGTGAATGTTTTCTGACTTCTTTGCTTCATGTAACAAAAATATATTTGAAAACACTGATTTTCATAACTTTTATGATGTTTAGGACCCAATTAATCACGAGAAAAACAATTGACCGATTGAGCGATTATGAAAATAACCGTTAGTATATTTTTAATATCCTTTATTGTCACTATGATAAAGTAATATTGTTTTTGTATCTGAGCAGGAAGTGACCGATTTGTTTATTTACATGGTCACAGGAGCGTCTTCATTTTTAACACGTCCTCTGGTCTCACCTGTATTTACCTGGATCGTCTCGTCTCTTGTTTCTTCCTCTCCTTTGTTTACACTCTGATTCATGAATCCCTCACTCGTTTTCTTTCATTCAGCTTTTATTTCTCCCCCCCTCTCTCTCTCTCGTGTCACTTTCTATCACCCCCCCCTTCTGTTGTTTCTGATATTTGTTTTATTCTCTCTCTCCTCCCTCTCCTCATATATGATGGAGGTGGGGGTATTTGGGGTTGGTTTAATTAATACCTCAGCATCTCCCCGCTCTGCTCCCCTCTCCGGCTCTGGACATTAATCAGAGGTATTTTCGGGGGAAGCGAGGCGGCGCAGGTGCGAATCGGCGGGGGCAGAGGGGGAGAGCGGTGGATGATGTATGGAAATACACGGCAGACCCTGATCCAGCCGGCCAATCATCATCCATCATCATCCGGTCGCCGGGCGGAAACGAGCCGTTTCCCCACCAATGGCGGAAAAGGGAGGCGATGGATTTACGCCTGGTTTTATCAGGACAAACAAGGCGGCCGGTTTGTAAGTGGAAAACAGGAGGCAAAGTTCCTGCGGGTGCATCTGGATGAAAAATATATGACCGCGCTACGTTTTCCCGTCTCACATAAACACGCACACGTGTGTGCGGCGGCGGCAGGAGGAGATGTCGGGAACGTTGAGTTCAATGGAACTCTCGGATCAATACTGAGGGGAAGTTCTTTTCTGCCCAAATACAAGGTCATGTACGTTTTTTATAGTGCTGGGCGTTAATGTGCATTAGCATCGACGTCGCTAACGGCGTCAACGCTAACGCACATTAACGCATCACGCGTTTCCATGGTGACTGACCGTAAAAAGACGCACGTGACGTCATGTTTCCGTGACAGACCGAACCAGTTCGACCGAAGGCGCGCTAACTGCGCTTAAGGAGCTAACGCAGCTAACGGAGCTATCTGGCAAACGGTGCCTGGACTCTGTTGCCGCGCCATGTAAAAACGTCACGCGCTAACGTGCCCAGCACTAGCATTTTATTGTTATTGCTACACCACGCGGTTGGTGTAGTGGTTTCCGCTCTCTCCTTTGCACCAAGGGTTTCGAGACCCGGTCGGAAGCCCAGACTTCCCTCTTCCCGGCCACTTCGTCCAGGTCTTCCAGGGGGGGGTTTCCTGAGGCGTTCCCAGGCCTGGGTCTTCCCCTGGGCCTTCGCTTCCGAGTGGGACATACCCAGTGTTGTTGTTGTTGGTGGTGGTGAAAAATTAAATAGACACTGCCAGCGTTGTGTAGAAGGACCCAGAATCTCAGAATCTCAGAATATCTTCACCTTAAAGTGTAGTACTTTACATTATTGTGAATTAACTTTTTTTTTTGTCCCCATAAGGAAGACAAGTCCACATATTATGATTCAGGTCCCCACAACATATGGAATACCAGGTACACACACACACACGCTTTATGTCATTCCTTATCTTTCAGAGTCTAATTAGTCGACTCATTGTGAGTCAATCTTTGTGTGGAAGACGGGGACTTATGTAACTGTAAGAGTGTGTGTGTGTGTGTGTGTGTGTGTGTGTGTGTGTGGGGGGGGGGGGGGGGTCAGGTCTGGTGATGCAGATCAAACACTTAGTACTAATTTGGAGTTTTAACCCTGTATTAAGGCGAGTTAATCCCTCCTTCCACACACAAACGCACACACACATACACACACACACACAGGTTTGCCCAGCTATTCTTCTGAGGACTCTGCATTGACTTCCATTCATTTGGACAAAATCTCCTTAAAAGGGGAACAAATACAAGCCGTGTCACATATTGTGTTTCACGCAGTTGAGACGATAAAAAAAAAAAATGAAGCATAATTATTATGTTGACAATCTTTTTTTCTCTCTCACATGAATGAAGCGAGGGAACGTGTGATTTAACGACATTATCATAATGAATGAGTTAACGGTGAAACGACTGGTGTCGTCCCCGGCGTCCTGCTGCGTCTCGCTGTCCCGTCACTGTCTCCTGTTAATAACACCACCATCATCATCAACATCATCATCACCGCTGTCATTATCGTTGTTATTGTTATTTATAAAGGTGATGGATTAACCCGCTGTAATCCACGAAACACGGGGTGGGTTTAAAATATCATTGGAGGAGAAAGCCACGCTAACCCTTTAGCAGCGAGCGTATCGTAGACGATGCCTTTGCGCTAACTGTAATTACGCGACGGTTTGTGCTATCGGAAGAATTCCGAAGTTACACGTCAAACAACAACGTGTTGTGGTTATTACGGTAATTTTACTCGCACTTTTTCAGGAAGCCGCCGAATCAGAGTCTTCGTCACCAGTATAAGTTTCCTTTTTTTGTCACTGTTTTAGGGACATCGAGACAAAAACCCAAACAAATGTGATTTTAAATGTGTTTTATTTCAAATTCAACGTGCAAAATCTGCCGTTTTGCTTCATTTTAAATTGTTAATACACTATTTTAACATGCAGTAAAAGTAATATTGTAAATAACTGCCCGATATTGGTAGTTTTTCTGGCAAAATGGACAAAAGCGCTTAGTTACAGGAAAATTTCTGGTCCTTTTTATGGGTAAAATGAGCAAAAACAAAAGCTCTGACTTAAAGGGTCAATACCCATAAATTCCCATTAATTCCCAGTCAACTTATAATTTGGAATATTTCCAAAATTCCCAAACTAAAGTTTCCATTGAAGGTTTCTGGAAATCGACCAGGAATTTTCTCAGACCCACACTGATCACATATAAACAGAGTGATTTTACCACCACAGGAAGCTCGAGTACCACAGTTTGAGAACCGTGCGTCCTTAAAAGGATAGCTGTGTGAACCTGTGTGTGTGTGTGTGTGTGTGTGTGTGTGTGTGTGTGTGTGTGTGTGTGTGTGAGTGACAGCAGAGCGAGGGTCTAATGCTGTGGTATTAATTGGTAGTGAGTTTTTTTTTTGTCCCTGCAGAGGTTTGTCCTGACACGGACGCTAATCCCAGCGTCGACATCGCCTTTTAATTTAATTACAGCCGACTGTGTTAATATTTCATTAAAGTATTAGAGACGGGAGAAGAACGCTGTGGTCGTGGCGGGTGTGATGATGATGATGATGATGATGATGATGGGATGGCGGCGGCGGTGATGTTGGTACAGCCGAGTGTCGCGCTCCATCCCCTCCCCTCGCTGCCATCCGCTGTCTGCTCATCCGTTTGTTCTCATGAGACTTCCTCATCCTTTCATCCCTACTTCTGACAGAAGTGTGTGTGTGTGTGTGTGTGTGTGTGTGTGTGTGTGTGTGTGTGTGTGTGTGTGTGTGTGTGTGTGTGTGTGTGTGTGTGTGTGTGTGTGTGTGTGTGTGTGTGTGTGTGTGTGTGTGTGTGTGGAATACACACAGTTATGCAACTGCACACATGCAGAAGCAGCAGCAGCAGCATCGGCGAAATGCCCAGGAATAAGTGGAAACACGCACACACACACACACACACACACACACACACACACACACACACACACACACACACACACACACACACACTGAGCTGGTTCTCTCCACAGGCCAGAGCAGATGTCTCATGTCAATGTGAACAAGCGTCAAACGACCAGACTGTCATATTTTCATATTTAACTATTCATCTCATTGTAATTTATGGGAGTTCAAACACACACACACACACACACACACACTCACACACACACATACACAGTCAGATATTTAACATCAACCCCTGACAGTCTTCTTGTTGCTCACTTGACATGCATGTATTTTACTTTGACCTTAAAGTGAGGTTCACACTCTTTTAAAAAAACTTCCCAACACTTTCTAACCACCGTGCGCTCCGTCTCACGCACCAAACCCCATTGAGAAAATCAGCGTTTTTTAGCTCACGGCGAACACGGGAGCTGCCCGTCTGCTGCTGTCTCGTTTGGGAAGTTTGCGTCAATTATGTGTGTCCGAAATAAAAGATTTCGAAAGCCGAAGTCACGAACTAACGCGTATAAAGTTAGTTAATGGAGGCAGATGTGGATCAACTCCGACTCCTGTGCGCTGTGTGCTGTGATGCTAGAATCGCTGGTTTTCTCTATGGAGTTTGGTGCAGGGGAGTTTAAGTCATTCCTGTGTTGTTTTTGGGCAGTGGAAGCTTATTGTGTTTGCGATTTCAAAGTCCGCATGTCGTAGAATATTACAGAAAGCACCAAGTTCAGTGAAAATAGCGTACAAGTTTATTTTCCGGTGGATAACTATGCTAATACGTCGTAATTTTACAAATTTGACGATCTTTTCCCCCCTCTGGTCTTCATTCCGCTAGCTAGAGTCGCTGTTACCTAGCAAGTGTGTGTCATTTCATCGCAAACCATGGCACGTTAAAATTTTTAATGTTATGTGGTTGTTTGTGGAACATTTTCGGAAAATGTTTTTTAATTTGTTTCGAGACGTCGTGCGCTAACGTTATCCGAACACCGGCCGGTGTCGGTGTTGCCGTAACCTAGCGGCGGCTTCTTTCTTTTTTTTGCGTTACGTAACGTTCTGTAAACACAATTTCACGAAACTGGATTCATAATAAGGACGATGGAGGAAAAGTTAAGAGGAGGATAAAGTTTTTAACACCTGATGTGGATTATGTTTGTGTACATCACACACACACACACTGATATTAAAATGTGTGTGTGTGTGTGTGTGTCAGTAATCATATTTGAAGCTTTGATACACAGATGGTGGTGCTGTCTACACCTGCCCTCCACTGGGACCCAAGTGTGTGTCTCTGTGTGTGTGTGTATGTGTGTGTGTATGTGTGTGTGTATGTGTGTGTATATTTGTGTGTGTGTTTGTGTGTGTGTGTGTGTACGCCAGTCTCAGACACTTGAAAGAGACTTGTCAGCATTCCTCTCTGAACTCACTCTGTCGTCTATTAATCTCTCTCGTTCATTCTGCCTCCCCCCTTCCTTCCCTATCTCCCCTCCTCCTCCTCCTCCTCTTCCTCTCCTTCCTCACTCATTTTTTTTTTTTTTTTGAACAGCCTCCTTCTTTTCTCCCTCACTTCCTCCCCTTCCCTCCATCTCTTCCTTGACCTCAGAGTTCCATTTAAATGTTCGGATTCTCCCTTTAACCTTTAACAGTAGTAAAGTCCGGCTAAATAACAACAAAGAAGATTTTTTAAAAATACAACAAACACTCACTGACCACTTTATTAGGCACAGGTTCAACATACACTTGTATTTAAAGGGTTTATATGTAATATGAGTGAGAGTGAGGAATGAAAAGAGACGTGTCAGTGGGTCAAAGGTCACACACATGCTTCAACTTTGTCACTCACTCATCAACCTTAATTAGTGCCAATTCACCTGTCCTCATTGTTCACCTGTCCTCATCGTTCACCTGTCCTCCTTATTCATCTGTCCTCATCGTTCACCTGTCCTCATTCATTCATTCATTCATTCACTCACTTGTCCTCATCATTCACCTGTCCTCATCATTGATTCATTCGTCTGTCCTCATCGTTCACCTGTCCTCATTACACCTGTTCTCATCGTTCACCTGTCCTCATCGTTCACGTGCCCTCCTCATTCATTCACCTGTCCTCCTTATTCATCTGTCCTCATCGTTCACCTGTCCTCATTTACCTGTCCTCATTCATTAATTCATTCACTCACTTGTCCTCATCGTTCACGTGTCCTCATTGTTCACGTGTCCTCCTCATTCACCTGTCCTCATCATTCACCTGTCCTTATCGTTCACGTGTCCTCCTCATTCATTCATCTGTCCTCATTGTTCACCTGTCCTCATTGTTCACCTGTCCTCATTGGTCACCTGTCCTCATCGTTCACCTGTCCTCCTCATTCGTTCACCTGTCCTCATCATTCACCTGTCCTCCTCATTCGTTTACCTGTCCTCATCGTTCACCTGTCCTCATCGGTCACCTGTCCTCCTCATTCATTCACCTGTCCTTCTTATTCATCTGTCCTCATCGTTCACCTGTCCTCATCGGTCACCTGTCCTCCTCATTCATTCACCTGTCCTTATTATTCATCTGTCCTCATCGTTCACCTGTCCTCATCATTCATTCACCTGTCCTCCTCATTCATTCACCTTTTCTCTTCATTCGTTCACCTCTCCTCTTCATTCACCTGTCCTCATCATTCATTCACCTGTCCTCTGATTCATTCACCTGTCCTCATCATTCATTCACCTCTCCTCTTCATTCATTCACCTGTCCTCATCATTCATTCACCTCTCCTCTTCATTCATTCACCTGTCCTCATCATTCATTCACCTCTCCTCTTCATTCATTCACCTGTCCTCATCATTCATTCACCTGTCCTCTTCATTCATTCACCTTTTCTCTTCATTCGTTCACCTCTTCATTCATTCATTCACCTGTCCTCCTGATTCATCTGTCCTCATCGTTCACCTGTCCTCATTTACCTGTCCTCATTCATTAATTCATTCACTCACTTGTCCTCATCGTTCACCTGTCCTCATTGTTCACTTGTCCTCCTCATTCACCTGTCTTCATCATTCACCTGTCCTTATCGTTCACGTGTCCTCCTCATTCATTAATCTGTCCTCATCGTTCACCTGTCCTCATTGTTCACCTGTCCTCATCGTTCACCTGTCCTCCTCATTCGTTCACCTGTCTTCATCGTTCACCTGTCCTCCTCATTCGTTCACCTGTCCTCATTGTTCACCTGTCCTCATCGTTCACCTGTCCTCCTCATTCGTTCACCTGTCCTCATCATTCACCTGTCCTCCTCATTCGTTTACCTGTCCTCATCGTTCACCTGTCCTCATCGGTCACCTGTCCTCCTCATTTATTCACCTGTCCTTCTTATTCATCTGTCCTCATCGTTCACCTGTCCTCATCATTCATTCACCTGTCCTCCTCATTCATTCACCTTTTCTCTTCATTCATTCACCTCTCCTCTTCATTCACCTGTCCTCATCATTCATTCACCTGTCCTCCTGATTCATTCACCTGTCCTCATCATTCATTCACCTCTCCTCTTCATTCATTCACCTGTCCTCATCATTCATTCACCTCTCCTCTTCATTCATTCACCTGTCCTCATCATTCATTCACCTCTCCTCTTCATTCATTCACCTGTCCTCATCATTCATTCACCTGTCCTCTTCATTCATTCACCTTTTCTCTTCATTCGTTCACCTCTTCATTCATTCATTCACCTGTCCTCCTGATTCATCTGTCCTCATCGTTCACCTGTCCTCATTTACCTGTCCTCATTCATTAATTCATTCACTCACTTGTCCTCATCGTTCACCTGTCCTCATTGTTCACTTGTCCTCCTCATTCACCTGTCTTCATCATTCACCTGTCCTTATCGTTCACGTGTCCTCCTCATTCATTAATCTGTCCTCATCGTTCACCTGTCCTCATTGTTCACCTGTCCTCATCGTTCACCTGTCCTCCTCATTCGTTCACCTGTCTTCATCGTTCACCTGTCCTCCTCATTCGTTCACCTGTCCTCATTGTTCACCTGTCCTCATCGTTCACCTGTCCTCCTCATTCGTTCACCTGTCCTCATCATTCACCTGTCCTCCTCATTCGTTTACCTGTCCTCATCGTTCACCTGTCCTCATCGGTCACCTGTCCTCCTCATTTATTCACCTGTCCTTCTTATTCATCTGTCCTCATCGTTCACCTGTCCTCATCATTCATTCACCTGTCCTCCTCATTCATTCACCTTTTCTCTTCATTCATTCACCTCTCCTCTTCATTCACCTGTCCTCATCATTCATTCACCTGTCCTCCTGATTCATTCACCTGTCCTCATCATTCATTCACCTCTCCTCTTCATTCATTCACCTGTCCTCATCATTCATTCACCTCTCCTCTTCATTCATTCACCTGTCCTCATCATTCATTCACCTCTCCTCTTCATTCATTCACCTGTCCTCATCATTCATTCACCTGTCCTCTTCATTCATTCACCTTTTCTCTTCATTCGTTCACCTCTTCATTCATTCATTCACCTGTCCTCCTGATTCATTCACCTGTCCTCATCATTCATTCACCTGTCCTCATCATTAATTCACCTGTCCTCCTGATGGTAAGTTAATTCATTATTTTCCACCTCTGAATAATAATAATGCACATTAAGGATTTACTCAAAACGACGGATGTTCCATTGTGTTCATCATCACACTGAGAACAGATGTACACACACACACACACACACGCACACACACACACACACACACGATACCTTTCATTATCACTAATTTCATGTGTTAAAAACATAAAACACACTCTGTCGTTGCCAAGAGCAAATCAATAGGTGGTGAAACGTGGATTTTTCTTCATGCGACTAAAATATGGTTTTACGTTCAGCTGTGAGGAAAGAAACTGTGTGTGTGTGTGTGTGTGTGTGATAATGACTGGGTCTGTGTGATATGTCATAGAAATATCTGTATATTTGTTTAATCTATATATCCTCCGATATATCGGAGATAAATCTGCACACAGGTTTGTTTCTCTTGATTAAAAATCTCTCAAATAAAATGTAATCCACTGTTTATCATCCATATCACGTGATCTTATTAATACACTTTAATTTCCCGCTGTATTTCTTTAAATGAAGGATATTTACGTACGTTCGAAACATTAATGGCTTAAAATGACGGATGTTTTTATTAAGTTTACATATCATTTTGTCGATTCCATGTATTTTTGTACTACAGGACTTAAATAAGAATGAAGAAGAAAAGGCGAGAGTTGAGTGAAAGTTGTGTTGTTGTGTTTTCTTGTGTTTGTGGATCAGACTTTGCTCCAGTTTCTCTGGTGTTGTTTGGTTTGCGTTGAATAATTACAGAGTGAGGTAATGGCTGGTGATTACGACAGACTGCTTACGGCTGCAGCACTAATTAACCTTTCAACTATTAGTCCTGTGTAAACACACAGAGCTACGCTAATGTAGCACACGCTCTGTGGTCACTGTGTGTTTGTGTGTGTGACCTAAAATTGTTGATGTTATGAGTTTTACTGGATTATTTTATTGATGTTTCAAAAAAAAATGTCAAAGCTCGGCAGCCATCTTGGAATCGTCTTTTGTCCAAGATGTAACTTTGCTTGTAAATGGTGGACAGGACATTTGTTTTCTGTGTCTGTATTCAAGTTACGCATGCTAGCGGTGACCTAGCAATGGCATTTTTGCGTTTTTATTTATTTATTAAAGAAATGTAGTAAAAATGCACAATTTATTTAAGCAATGGAGTAAAAGTACACAATTTATTTAAGAATTGTAGTTTAAGTACACAATTTATTTAAGAAATCTAGTAAAAGTACACAATTTATTTAAGAAATTTAGTAGAAGTATACAATTTAGTTCAGAAATAGAGTAAAAGTATACAATTTAGTTCAGAAATTGAGTAAAAGTACACAATTTATTTAAGAAATGGAGTAAAAGTACACCATTTAGTTAAGAAATCTAGTAAAAGTACACAATTGATTTAAGAAATGGAGTAAAAGTATTCAATTTAGTTAAGAAATTTAGTAGAAGTACACAACTTAGTTCAGAAATCGAGTAAAAGTACAATTTTTTTTAAAGAAATGTAGTTAATGTACACAATGTATTTAAGAAATCTAGTAAAAGTACACAATTTAGTTCAGAAATAGAGTAAAAGTACACCAGAACCAGACTCAAAGGCGCGCATCAAAATCTGCCTAGACAGGTTGTGGTGAAAGGAAAAAACTTTTTATAAAAATCGGATTGAATTTGTTGAATTTTGGAAATCGGTCAGAGTTCAACGTTCACTCGGCTCGTTTAAAAAAAAAAAAAAAAATGTAAGAAAAATGGTCGATTTTGTGGCTTTTGCACGATTAGTGGGCGTGTTCCGTTTGCTCCGCCTCCTCGTCCTCGTCCCGTGAATCGTCCACAAACATGTCGTCGTACGTGTGGTGGTGTTTCTTTCCTCCAGGTTGCTGTTCACAGCATTTCGTCGGTGTGGATGCTTTTGTGCGAGTGTTAATTGGCACAAAGCTATTAATAAATGACTGGGAGATGAGAGAAAGGTGCATTTCTCTTCTTTTATGATGGAAGACGCTCGTTCACACGTTTACACGGAGCTGTAATAACCTGCAGGTGATTACGTTTTCACTTAGCACTTCCTACATGTTTGTTTCCTGTCATTCTGCTCTCATATCACCACTAAGATATATATATATATTATATATAAATGTATAGTCGTGTATAAAATACCTCGTGAAGATGCTTGAATAAAAGTACAAGTATGTCCCAGATTTAAGTATTTCCCAGAAAGTTACTTTGGCAAAGACACTTAATGAATGAATGGGCGAAATCTGTTGTTTAAACCAGCTTCATACAGACCATAATACCAACTCTTCTTCTTCTTCTGATTTTATTTAGTAGTAACAAGTACATATTTATTCCAGAAATGTTGTAAAGGTAAACAATTTATTTCAGAAATGGAGTAAAAGTACACAATTTCTTTAAGAAATGTAGTAAAAATACACCATTTCTTTAAGAAATGTAGTAAAAATACACCATTTCTTTAAGAAATGTAGTAAAAGTACACAATTTAGTTAAGAAATGGAGTAAAAGTACACATTTCATTTAAAAAAATGCAGTTAAAATACGCAATTTATTCAAGAAATGGAGTAAAGGTACACCATTTATGTAAGAAATGTACTAAAAGTACACCATTTATCAAGGAAATGTAGTAAAAGTACACAATTTATTAAGGAATGGAGTAAAAGTACACAATTTATTCAAGAAATGGAGTAAAAGTACACAGTTTATTCCAGAAATGGAGTAAACGTACACAATTTATCCCAGAAATGGAGTAAACGTACACAATTTAGTTAAGAAATGGAGTAAATGTACACAATTCATTCAAGAAATTAAGTAAAAGTACACAATTTATTTAAGAAATGTCCTGATATGAGCAGCTGTGTGTGAACCTGCGTGTGTAACCTGTGTGTGTGTGTGTGTGAGTTGTTAGCGGTGTGGCGTGTGTTTTTAGTGTGTGTGTGTGTGTGAGTTGTTAGATGTGTGGCGTGTGTTTTTAGTGTGTGTGTGTGTGAGTTGTTAGCTGCGTGGCGTGTGCGTCTGTGTTTAATTTGTGTGTGACAGCAGGTCTGAGGCCGTAAAGCACCAATAAACCCAAACCTGAGATCA
The DNA here is from genome assembly GCF_963457635.1 of Microchirus variegatus. Lineage (NCBI taxonomy): Eukaryota > Metazoa > Chordata > Actinopteri > Pleuronectiformes > Soleidae > Microchirus > Microchirus variegatus. The sequence goes on from NC_139802.1 coordinate 43,843,571, forward strand.
TGAAAACGAGGACCACACTGGGACAGACGGACAGAGACAGACACTGAGACACTGAGACACTGAGAGACGACAGCAGGACCAGACTCTGTTTTTTTACCTCGTCATTAAAACAGTCACAGTCACCATCGTGTCCCCACGTCCCCGAGGACGACACATGGCCGGGCAGTGACGCCACCAACTACAGCTATATATAGCTGCTACAAACTTCAGAAGACGGTATATTAAAAAAAGTATAATTTTCAGATTATTATCAGTCATTATTAGTGTTTACCTCTTATTCCTGCCGTCTGAAAGCCTTGTCCAACCAGAAAACCAAAGTTTTTCTTTCTCCGTAAAACTCCCTGCACCAAACCCCATTGAGAAAATCATCGATTTTTCCAATCACGGCTCACAGGAGTTGTTGATCCACTTCAGCCTCCATCGGTGAGTTCACGTGTTATTCTGTCACTTCGGGGTTAGATATAGTTTGTTTGGATTTAAATAAATGAAAATAAACTTAAAATCTTCCATCAAATGAGGCTGCAGTGGACCAGCAGCTACTGTGTTCCTGTGGGCTAAAATCGCTGATTTTCTCTATGGGATTTGGTGCAGGAGAGTCAGCGGAGTTTGTGTGCAGAAAAGACTGATTTTTGACTGAATTTGAACATTCAGAGCCCGCAAACCACCTGCTGGTTAAAGTGTGAACTGCACGTTTGACGCGGTCAAAATACGATATCATCACGATACTTAAGACATGATGCGATATCACTATATTTAAGTCACAATCCGATATTATCACGATATTTAAGTCACGCCATTTTTCACCGTACAATATTATCACAGTATTTAAGTCACAATGTGACATTATCATGATGTTTAAGTCACGATATTTCGATAACAGTACGATATCGTCACGATATTTAAGTCATTATGCGATTTTTATCATATTTAAGTCGCATATTACGGTCACAGTACGATATCACAATATTTAAGTCATGATGCGATTTTATCATGATATTTAAGTCACGATATTTAGGTCACAGTACGATATCACGTTTAAGTCATGATGCGATATCACGATTTAAGTCACGATTCCTTTTTATCACGATATTTAAGTTGCAGTACGATATTGTCACGATATTAAAGTCACAATATTTAAGTCCCTTTATGATATTATCACACTATTTAAGTCGCAATATTTGTCACAGTACGATATTATCACAGTATTTAAGTCACAATATGACATTATCGCGATATTCAAGTTACAAACCGTATTACGATATTAAAGTCGCAATACAATATTATCATGATATTTAAGTCACGATATTTCTGTCACAGTACGATATTATCACAACGTTTAAGTCATGATGCGATTCTGTCGTGATATTTAAGTCACAATATTTAGGTCACAGTACGATATCATCACGATATTTAAGTCATGATGCGATTTTATCATGATATTTAAGTCACGAAATTTCGGTCACAGTACGATATCACAATGTTTAAGTCATGATGCGATATCACGATTTAAGTCACGATTCCTTTTTATCACGATATTTAAGTCACAGTACGATATTGTCACGATATTAAAGTCACAATATTTAAGTCCCTTTATGACATTATCGCGATATTTAAGTCACGATATTCCTGTCACAGTACGATATCATCACAACGTTTAAGTCATGATGCAATTTTGTCACAATATTTCGGTCAAAGTATGAAATTATCACAGTATTTAAGTCACAATATGACATTATCGCGATATTCAAGTTACAAAACATATTATCACGATATTTAAGTCACAATATTATCGCAGTATTTAAGTCATGATAAGCTATTATCAGGATATTGAAAAATACTACGCCATCTAGTGGACTGAAACATGACTTTTTTTCATATCCAGATAGAAATCTTTGTGAATAACGTTCTTGACTGAGTTTGAACATTCAGATCCCCAAACCACCTGCTGGTTAGAGTGTGAACTGCACCTTTGACGCAGCACGAGCTACATTAGAGCCTCTTTCATCATAAAACAGCGGTAATTTAACGTCGTGTGGTTTCACCTTTTGTAAACAAAAAGCCCTGCTGTGAAGTTTTAAAAACCTGTCTTTTTTTTTTCCTTTGAACGAACGCGTGGACTTTCAGCCTCGCTTTAATTAGAGATTTCCTCGGAGAAGAGCGTCGGTGAATCATTAAGTCGGAAATCCATTTGCGTTGCCAGTTCTTCACCCAGGAGGTGCGGCAGCCCTCGCGTTACCTGTGCCTTCATTTAATTCTACTTTTCTCTCGTCTTTTTTTCCCTCCTCTCAGAACACAAATCCCCAGACTGAGTGGGAGTAAAGACGGCTCCTAATTGGTGGAATATTAGAAACTATTATTCCTAATTAAACATCACAGAGACGCGGCGTCAGAGTTGGAGCAGCGGAGTGATTTAAGACGCGCTGAACCGCTGGCATCGTAACAAAGTCTATTAGCGGAGACAGACGAGGAAGTCTTCAAACTGGCAAGCACACGATAACGGAACTCTGCCAGGGTTTGACGAGCAGGTGTGATTCTCCGTGTGTGTGTGTGTGTGTGTGTGTGTGTGCGCGCAGTATAAGCAGACATGCAGTGATTTAGTATCAAATATCAACACTGGGACAAAATATCAGAATGAAAAGGATACATTTATCAGCGTTCTGGTGCCAAATCTCAGTGATTAATGTTGAAAATATTACACTGTCACTGTTTCATGAGTAATCGTGGTTTTGATCATCGTCATCATCATCTAGTAACAGTACGATACTATCCCTATATCACAATACGATATTGTTACGATATTTAAATCAAGATATATTATCACGATATTTAAGTCATGATGCACTATTATTATGATATTTTAATCAAAAATGATATTATCACAATATTTAAGTAAAGGTACAATATTATCCCAATGTCACAATATGATATTATCACGATATTTAAGTCACAGTATAATATTATTCTGATATTTAAGTCACAGTATAATATCATGATACGATATTATCATATTTAAGTCACGATTCGATATTATTCGATATTTAAATCAACAGATAATATCATCACGATATTTAAGTAAGGGTACGATATTATCCTAATGTCATAATATGATATTATCACGATATTTAAGTCATGATACGATATTATCACGGTATTTCATTAACAGTATAATATTATCACGATATTTAAGCCATGATACGATATCATGATATTTAAGTCACTATATATTTAAGTCATGATGCGATATCACACTATTTAAGACACAATCCAATATTATCACGATATTTAAGTTAAGGTACAATATTATCCCAATGTCGCAATATGATATTATAATCACGATATTTAAGTCACGGTATAATATCACAATATTTAAGTCATGATACGATATCATCATGATATTTAAGTCACGATGCGATATCGCAATATTTAAGTCACGATGCGATATTGCAAAATACTCATGAGAGTGAGCACTTGGCGCCATCTTGTGGACTAAAACATCACCTTTTTTCATATTGATATAGAAATCTGTGAGAGTATAGTTTGGGAAAAACGGTTTTCACGCTGTTTCCGTTTGTTGGTGTAAACAGGGTGTGGAGATAAAAGCAGCAATACACAATATAACGCTCTGATTTCTCTTCCCCTTATTGGGTCAGTGAAGGCTTTTATCCTGTAAATAGGACCGAGTGCACACACACACACACACACACACACACACACACACACAGACACACACACACTGTTGTCTAAACAGAGCAACAAACAGGAATAATAAAAAAAAAAGAATCACCCCCGAACGGATTTATCAACCACAGCGAGAGAAAGAGGATGTTGTGTTTTAGGATGTCCATTAAAGTAGGTCACACAACAGTGACCAACACACACACACACACACAGGATGTGTACATGTAGGTTATTTTTGAGTGTATTTGCAACAAAAGTACTTCTGGAAAACTTTAAAGCCATAGTTTGTGTGTGTGTGTGTGTGGTTGTTCCAGGCGCAGACGCATAGTCAGCGCTGACTGTGCTGACGATATTTAAGTCACAGTATGATATTATCCTGATATTTAAGGCACAGTATGATCTTATACTGATATTTAAGTCACAGTACGATATTATCTTGACATTTAAGTCACAGTACGATATTATCCTGATATTTAAGTCACAGTACGATATTATCTTGATATTTAAGTCACAGTATGATATTATCCCGATATTTATGTCACAGTATGATTTTATCCCGAAAATCACTGTACAATATTATCCCAAATTTTACATCACAGTATGATATTGTCACGATATTTAAGTCACAGTACGATATTATCACGATATTTAAGTCAAAGTACGATATTGTCACGATATTTAAGTCACAGTTATAATATTATCACGATATTTAGGTCACAGTATATTATCCTGATAATTAAGTCACAGTATGATATTATCATGATATTTAAGTCACAGTACGATATTAACCCAATTTTTAAGTCACAGTATGATATCACAATATTTAAGTCACAGTACGATATTGTCACGATATTTAAGTCACGGTACGATATTGTCACGATATTTAAGTCACGGTACGATATTGTCACGATATTTAAGTCACAGTATGATATCATCGCACACACAGGATGTGTAAGTAAAGCGGACCCGTGACCCAAATTTAACAGGAAGGCACAGGAAGGCGGCCATTTTGGATCAAACTGCCATTTTGTGGCGAATTTCAATTCTTTTTTTTATCGGTTTTGTGTTTTCATGGACGTCCGTCGCAAAATCACTGGATTGTAAAATGTTTTTTTTTAAGCGTTATCACGTGATCTCCTCCTATAATAATAATAAGAACAAACAAACAAACAAACAAACAAAGAAAGGCAGTGAAAAAACTGCACAGCAACAGAACAGCAGCCGTTTCCAGGACGCGCTTGATTAATGTTTTTATTTTTCTTTAGCAGCGTCTTGTAAAAGGTTCTCAAACCATCTGTTCCTCTTTCCCCCGATGCCTCGCCCCGAGCCTCCATCCATCCATCCATCCATCCATCCATCCATCCATCCATCCTCTGTCCCCGTCTTTTCCCCTCCCTCCTCGTAGCCTCTCCGTCCTTCCTTTCCTTCTCCCCTTCCTCTACTCTCATTTCCTATTTCCTCCTTTCAACCCTTTCTTCTCCTTCTCAACCTTTTAACCTTCCTCACCTCACTCCCATCCTCTCTTCTTCATCCATCCATCCTCTGTCCTCCCGTCTTTCCCCTCCCTCCTCGTAGCCTCTACTTCCTTCCTCTCCTTTCCCTCTTCCGTCTCCTCACCTCTTCCCTTCTTCCTCTTTCCTTCTTTCAACCCTTTCTTCTCAACCTTTTAACCTTCCTCACCTCATTCCCATCCTCTCTCTCCTCTCATTTTATCTTCCCTTCTCCTCCCAGTTTTCCACGTTCCCTCCGTCCTCTTTTGTCATTCCTTCCTCCCTCCCTCCCTCTTTCCTTCCTTTTCTCTCTCCTCCTCCTCTTTCTCCCCTTATCTCGTATCTCTCTCTCTCTTTTTTTTTCCTCCTCCCTTCATTTAAATCTCGCTGGCCGTGTTATGCATATTCATAAACCTGCACGAATTCCCATCCAGTATTTAATCCCTCCCTGTATTAGGGTGTGCAAGTCTTTTTTTTTTCTTTCACTTTAACCCTTCTCTCTCACACACACACACACACACACACACACACACACACACACACACACACACACACACACACACACACTCTCCTAAACATCTAGCAGCTGGCCGACAGATGGGGCCTGCAGCCAAAAAAGCAGCAGCGGCAGCGCCACAAAAATAAAAATTTACAAGACGCCAGTGGAATTTATTTAAGGGCATGAGCAGTGAGGGGGGGGGGGGCCCACACTCCCTCTTGCACCTCCTCTTTCCGGTCTTCATCACCTCTCCTCCCGTCATACGTCGCTCTCTGTCTCTGTTGTTTCCTAAAATTCCTTTAAAACAAACTGACGACACCAGTGGTTCCCTCACTGGGTTTGTGGGATTCTTGTAAACCCAGTAAAGTAGGAAAAAATATACTCTAAACTCTAAATCTAAACTTAAATTTGAATTTCTGCCCAGAAAATGACTTAAAAAACGTCAACAAAAACTGTTTGTTTTCACCAGGTGTGTCTGTACGCAGATGATATTCAGATTTTTCTATAAGAACCCATAAAAAAACACACGTTAGTAACGTTCATGTTTTAATTTACGCCAAAGATGAGTGGTTAAAAACACTTATAATAATAATAATGCAATTTTGTGTGTGTTTAAGAAAACATGTTGCCCTTAAAATATTATATATAAGTAGATATTTCTGTGCATGTCGTTTATGGAAGGAACAAATTATGAGGCGTTTTATAGTCGTTCAGGATCTTTTATAAACCAGTTGTTAAACTTTTGACAGACTCAAATATATACAAATATACGCAAAAATACAAATATTCACAGAGGATAACACATGTAGTATACGAGACAAATAGCCGACGACAACAAAGACAAATAAAATACCGCTAAAGTATGAAAAACGACACGAGCAGAGTCGCGCAATTCTGGCAATTAAGGGGGAATAATAAACCGTACATTTTCACTAAAACTTAAATAAAGTTGCTAAATAATATAATGTATTGTGTAATATTTGGCTAAAACGATCAAATGCAGTTGAATATCGATATTGTCCCTCACACTTGTCATAATTTCAGTCTCTTTGTAACAACACACGTGAACAGCGCAGCCTCGTGGAGGTTAGTGCTCTCTGAGTGCTTTCTCTAGTTTTTTAAAAGCCGATAAACGGTGAACAATATCTCACGTTTCATCTTCATTTTTCAGACAAATGTGTCAACAAAAGGGAACCAGAGAAAACAGGTTGTCCTCACTTCCTACTATTACCACACACACACACACACACACACACACACACACACACACACACACTAGCTGAGAAGGTCAGAGGTCAAAGGTGAAGGAAACGAGTTGGAAAATTCAAGTTTATTTGGGGAAAAAAAGGAGCGATAACCAAAAAATAACTCTCTCCTCGTCCTAGCAATGACATGAAGGAAAGGAGAAAGGGGTGAATGAGTGAGGGGGAAAAGAAAGAGAGAAAGAAAGATAGAAGGAAAAACAAAAATTAGGAGAGGAGACGAGGAGGAGACTCATCCCCAGGGGGCACTGTTTGTCCTTGTAGGAAAACCACACACACACACACACACACAACATTCTGACTGGCAGATGAGGATGAAGATGTCCATACATGGTCTGACACTGGAATAAGTTTAAGTTTATTATCATTATACTATTCTTATCTATTAATGTAAGATGACATCTATTGATAATTAATTATCTGCTTAAAAATACACCTTTAAAATAATTTATTCATACATAAATACACATTTACATGTACATTCCTTCTCTTTTTTTTACACTTTTACATTAACGCTCACTTGTATAACTTATATGAAGTATAATAAGTAAACAAATATATTGATTATAAGTTATTTATTTCATGCTTCATACACACTGAAAAAAAAAAATTAGATCTCCATCTTGTATGGGAGCCGTTTTTAGGTCCTTCAAGCCTGTAGGGGGCGCTAACAGCACTTTACAATGTCACAGTGAAGCTAAAAAAAAAAACAAAAAAAAAAGGATTTGACAGTTTTCTGTGTGTGTTTTTATTTCTGTGTGAATAAACAAAAAAAAATTCCACGCCGCGACCGCAGTCGTCCGTACGTTTCTGCCGAGTCCAGCGAGATCAGGTGCGTTTGTTTTCTCAGACCTTTTTCATCCGCGGCTGCCTTCAAACCCACCTGTGCTGCACCTGACACACACACACACACACCCCCACGCACACACACACAGACACACACACACACACACACCAGGACTAACAAGCAGGCGTTTAAGTACGATGTCAAAACACCGCAGAGCTCGTGCGTCACGGCCGCGTCGTCGGCATCATCATCATTTCTGTCCTCCATTTGAATTCTTTTCAAAGCGATTTTTGTCTTCAAAACACACACACACACACACACACACACACACACACACTCGTCTGTCCCCATCTGGTCACCATGCAGCCGTGTGTGTTCCCTCTCTCTGTAGCCGTTTGTCGAAGCGAACGCTCGTCAGCCTCGTTCACGTCCTTTAAAGGTTCACACGTTGACCTTTGGTGACCTCTGTTGTGTGTATGTGTGTTTGTGTGTGACACACAATTTTACATTTACACTCATTAGACCTCTTATTTAATATGGTGTAAACGGTATTAACAGTATAAGCTGAAAATACGGTGTCGCCTTGGAATCGACTCGCTCGCTTTAACATCACAGCACAGCAGGAGTTGTCATTCATTGACCTCTGACCTCCGTCGGTGAATTCAGACACACAGAGGTGTTATTTTGTCAATTCGGCTTTTGAAAATCTTTGCTCGGATTCATCTAAGTGACAGAAAGTGACCACACGAGGCAGCAGCGCACCAGCAGCGCCTGTGTCCACGTGAGCTAAAAGAAACGCTGATTTTCTCAATGGGGTTTGGTGCAGGCAGAAAACTTCAGTTTCCTGGTGGAAAACAGTGTCTAACAGCAAGATAAGATTGCAAACATATTCTGGAGATGTTGCAGACTTATGCCGCAATATGTTTTAGTCCTTGAGTCGTTTGAAAAGTTGCTATAATTTAGATTTTCACTTGTCCATATGAGCACACTTTTAGAAAAGTGAACTGTACCTTTAATTGCTCATGTTTAATGTTCGAGGTGAGGTTTTTGGTTCGAGAGTTGAACCCGAAAATCTCCAAATTATAAAATAAATGTTCCATTAATTTAGGCCCCTTTAAACGCCTGCTCTATGTGATGTGGATCTATGAGTTAATGGTGTGTATTTCTATGTGTCAGTGTGTGGTCACATGATGATGAAGTACAGTATATTAATAATATTTTTATAATTTAAAAAAAAAAAAAAAAAATAGCATCATCCACCACACAGATCAGTGCACCGCTGAGTCAGAGTGTGTCGTACAAAACTTTATTAAACCACAGACAGATTACAGGCTACGGACTCCACCATGTGTGTGTGTGTGTGTGTGTGAGGCTCTAATAGAGTAGAGTGAGGGATCAAAGGGCTTCACAGCTGCCGTGGTCGACTTCACCATCTATACTGAGGGGGGGGGGGGGGTCAAGACAGGTGACAAACATCTGGTCACTTTAATAAAAACGTACATAATCAGCGAGTAGTATCCCATAATGTCTGCGCGTTTGTTGACGTACAAAGAATTTAAATGTAATTTAATGCGAATAAAACGCGTTCGTCTTCTAAGAAATGCCTTCATTAACCACCACAAAAAAAAGTCAAATAATACTGTCGTGTGTATGTCAGGCCTGTAGGTGGCGCTCTAGCTCTGCTACATAAATGCACTGGAAACAGAAGAAGATGTGGATTGGAGCATGTGTTAGAGATTAGAGATTAACTGGTTATGGTTAGCGTAAGGGCTTTGTTTAAATGAATGGAAGTCGATGCAGGGTCCTCAGAAGGATAGCTGTGTGAACGTGTGTGTGTGTGTGTGTGTGTGTTTAGCAGGTTGAGGAAATCTGTATTTCATTAACTGGTTTAAGCTTCAGACTCCGCCCTCGTTTCACCCTGTTTTTGGTTTGCTGATGCTTACAACCTGCCGCACTGCCACATCTGGATGTTCAAAGGCCCTGGTGTGTGTGTGTGTGTGTGTGTGCACGTGCACGTGCATGTGCACGGAGGTATTTTCCCAACAGCTGCCTGCAATCTCTGCAAAGTGCTTTGGTCTCTCTCTCTCACTAAACACACACACACACCAGTTCATTCAAACAGACATTATTGAAACCATTACTTGACGTAAAACATGAACCACAGCAGTGTGTGTGTGTGTGTGTGTGTGTGTGTGTGTGTGTGTGTGTGTGTGTGTGTGTGTGTGTGTGTGTGTTTGGACAAGAATGCAGCACATGCTAACTTATAAAAGCTAACGGTGACAGAGAAGCAGACACTGTTTTTGTTTTTTTTATTCAAAACGCACACATTTATTAAAAAAATTTTTAAATACTAATGCTAATTATAAAGTTCCATTTCTGTCACCTCTGTGCTGCTAATGAAGAGTTAGCATAGCTAAGCAGCCACTCCCAGTGCGTATTCCAGCAGGAAGTCAGTGTATTGTCTAGGAAAGTCTTTCAGACATGAATGTTAGCTTCAGCACGTATTTATTTACTTCTTTGGAGATAAACATCTGAGAGAAACTCACATTTTGTTCATTTATTTACACTAAAAGGTGAAGGAAAAACCCCAGTGTTCCAACAGGAAGTCGCTGTAGCTTCTAGAAAAGTCTTGTCACTCCGAAGTTATTTTGAGCAGGTTTCAGACATAAATGTTAGGATTAGCCACCATGTTGTTTACCACTTTTGGGGGAAAAAACATGTAGATAAAATCAAAATGTGTTCCTTTATTTATACTAAAAGTTGAATCCATTAGTGGAAAGCAACATTCGCAAAGAAATCCTTTTTTAAATTTAAATGATTTCACCCACTGTGTTCCTACTGAAGAGTTAGCGTGCTAAAGCTAGGCCCAGTGTATCTATCTGTCTTGTCATGTTCTTAAAGTAGCTTCCTAGCAACTCTTGTCACTTGGATGTGAGCAGGTTTCAGGACATAAATGTTAGCATTAGTCATTAGCTTACCAACTGTGTGAGGTAAACGTCAAATGTTGTCCGTCTGTTTACAATAAGTGGGGAATCTAGTCGTAGAAACGAACGTTAGCATAGAAGATTTTTCTTCAATATAAGTTATTTCACCTCATTGGTTCATAAATGAAGAGATTAGCCGTTAGCTTACCAACTTTGAAGAACAACTTTTGAGGTTTACATACTTTATTATTATTAAATAGTGTATCCTGTGTTTTAAAACATCATTATTTAAATGATTTCTCCTCTTTGCTTCTACTGAACCGTTAGCTCGCTAAGCAGCTAGCCCCAGTGCTGCCCCCGTCTTAACATCCGGAAGCTATTTTGAGGAGATTTCAGTACATTAATTTCAGATAATCTCCTTCTTAAAGTGGCGTCTTATAGCAGTTTAGGTTAATTTTGGGCTAATGAGACGCGGCTATCTAAATGACAATGTAGCAAGCTACGTTTTGTCAGTCAAATCTGATTTAAACACTTAAAAAGTCTTAAAAATTATGTTTTTTGTCGTCTTCTGCACATGTAAGGTTACTGTGTGTCTGACTGGACAGACAGAACCTTCTGGAAGATGATGGATGTGTTTTTAATCCCACAAATCTGTGTATGTGTGTTGCCATGTGCCTCGTGTCCTTGTGAGGACCGTTTACTGTTCCCTACCTTGAAAGTGAGGGACATTTTAAGCCGAGCAGAACGTCTTTAAAGCGATGAACCCTCGCTTCTTCAATAGAAGTTGTTCCAGCACCATGAACCGTTAGATTTGACCAGATTAAATATTCTTTCAGCGATACACGTGAGTCGCACTCGGTTCATGGAAACTTGTAATCCAGACGTAATGTTATGAGGACACGAATATTCAGGAGTAAAATGCCAGTGTGAATGTTTTCAACGTGATGAAAAAACGGATTATAATTAATGTAATTAATGAGGAATTATTATTATTAACGGTCAGAGGGGGGAAAAAAAGGATCAACAGGAGATTAAACTGCAATCTGCCGGACATTTACACACACACTGGAATTCAGGGCCTAGACTTTCCAACAATAAACGACCTTTTGTTTAAATACCAGCACACAGAAGGTGTTCAGGCGCGTTGCCAAAAAAAAAATCTGAATGCTCTCTCATTAGGATGTGTGTTCATTATTTCATCATTACAGAGATGAGCCTTTAATAGATTTCCCCCTCCAAACTCAACACAATATGGCACTTTGTAAACCAGGGTTGCCTAAACTGGGGCCTGGGGGTCAAATCTGGCCCACAGAAGGGTTTAATTTGGGCCCTCAGACTAGACAAGAAAACAATGTATAAATAAATGTGCATTTTACACAAAATATCGTTTAATATTTCTGCCCTTTTGGTCCCTCGAAACCAGAAATGACCATAATATTGTAATTTTAAGACTTCCGTAAAGATCAGTATTTTTCCTTCATAGCATCACATCATCTGCATAAAGACACACCACAGACTCTCAGTGTCTTCCTTTACTGTTTATTGCATTTCTGTCTCATTTGTTTCACAGTTAATCCGTCGTACAACTAAAGTACTGTTCCGTTTCTTTTATTCGTGGACACGTTGCTACGCTATTTATGTGCAAAATACTGTATAGAGTGTTTTTATGAACCATTGTTGCTAACAGTGGCTAAAAAGGGTGGAATATATAAAAGTGCAACAATAGGAAATTAAAATGACTTTCAAGCTAGCATCTAGCATTTCAAGCTAAATATTTGGGTGGAAAGGGATCTTTAGCGGCATAGCTACAAAGATATCAAGCTAGCTGTAATTAGATAACTAGATAGTTTGTGTGTAGTGTGTGGAGGGAATGTTAAGCTAGCTAGCTTCATAACTAGCTGCGATAGATAGATATGAAGCTAGCGATAGATAGATAGATAGATAGATAGATAGATAGATAGATAGATAGATAGATAGATAGATAGATAGATAGATGGGAAGTCTACATTAAAATTTTTAGCTACCTAGCATCATAGCTACCTGCCGTAGGTAGAGAAATATAGAGATAGATGGATGGAGATTGATTTATAGTTGTTGCTAACAGTGGCTAACCCGATATGTTTACATCTGTGTTTTTCCAGATTTCTCATCTTTTCTTTACTGAATGACGTGATGTGCAAAAATACTTTGCTTTAAAAGTGATATGAAAGTGTAACAATAGGAGTTATTTTTGTGGTAACTTCCCCTGTTGGCGATTTTTAAAGGTTGGTTGCGAACATCACATTCGTGACATCAAAACTCCTTTTCTGGCAACGACAGAGGTTTGAATCCCTATTTTTTTTTTTTTTTTTTCTTAAAGCAGGTTCATGGGGGATTTAAAATAAACTGCATATACTTGCTAATTTGTGTGGAAAAAGACACCTGAGTGACAGTCTGACTCGTGTCGGATCAGTTTAGGAAATGCTACATCCCCAAAATCCTCCAGGTCGAGACGGTGCGCCACCGCTCCGAGTTCACCGAAGTTCAGGAAAGATTAGTGCGGATTTTATTTGAGGACGACGACGACGACAACGTCGCCCACACACACACACACACTTGCACACACACACACACAGTCCAATAAATACTCATATTTACATCACTGCTGACAGCTGTGTTTTCACAGGATGGAGTGAACATCATCAGAAAGGTTGGAGTTCAAAGCAGCGAGTGCACTCAGAAGGGAGTTCTGTGTGTGTGTGTGTGTGTGCATGTGTGTGTGTGTGCATGTGCGCTTGCGTGTCTAACAAACACACTCCTTGCATCAACTGAAGAGGCTGGGGGCACAAGCTTTGCGACTGAAGTGGTTCTGTTATGTTTTTTTATAGCATCTGAGCTCTCACACACACACACACACATACACACACACACCGACCACAAAGAGCAGACCTCAGCGGCAGCCGTGGCCAGGTTGCATGTGGTGGCAAAATGGAACAGCCTCTCTTTCAAGTATATGTGTGTGTGTATATAAGTGTGTGTATTTTTGCATGCTTTGACTTGAATTTGGTAGAAACCAACAAATCCCTGGTTTACCCCCCCCACCCCCCCTCCTCCTCCTCCTCCCCCTTTTCCATCCTCTCTCTCTCTTTTCCCAGAATATCTTTCAACTTTCTCTCTGTTTGCTGACTCTGCCTTCCCTAAAAAACCTTTCAACACACACTCTCAAACACTCCTCGTACACCTCTATCTCTGCGGGGGCCGCTGATTGACACGAGACACACTCCGTCATAACTGAATCCCCCACCGAAAAACCACAGCCCAGCCTCTTCAAAGTCGCCCGGTTCCCCCCCGCAAAACTCGTCAGACCCCACAAAGGAAACCAATAGTCGGTCCTCACTGATGCAGCAAAACGAGAACACACACACACACACACACACACACTGCACTTAAGCACAATAGTTATATCCGTATGTGCTCGCGCTGCGAGGCGTCCACGTCCAGTCAGCAGAAGTCGCAGTCGAACACAGCAACCTACATACCGGGTTAATAAATCACACGCAGGTAAAAATAATCAGCTGCTGTTTCATTTTCGTTTTATTTTATTTCATTTTATTTCATTTATTTATTTATTTCATTAAAGATCGAGCTGAGAGACGGGACCACGACGACGACGCTGCTGCTGATGATGATGACGGTGATGAACGCGAGGTCGTCACGACGAAGATGCCGTTGTTTCAGGTACCCACACCAACACCAGTTTAAAAGACTGTGACACAAAGTGCAATGAGCCAAATGTGCCACTAGGAGTCGCATGTGAGCACCAGCATGTCCGCTCAAAACAAGATATTATTCTTATAATATTACATATGAAAGTAACGGTGCGTTAACGTTTTTTACAGGTCTATCGTAGAAATGCGAGACTAAATCTCTCGCTCTTACTCGTCTGAAGCCGTGTTAGCCAAAACGCAAACTTTACTTTCGACTAAATCCAGAGATTCACCTTTCTGCTACTGTTTTCCTGTTTGTTGCTAACTCTGTTAACTAAACTGAAATGACTTTCAAGCTAGCCTTGCTACTAGCAAGAGAGATGGATAAATATTTGCGTGGCAAGGGAACTTTAGCTGCCAAGCTATGAAGATATCAAGCTAGCTGTCGATAGATCGCTAGATGGTTGTGTGTGGAGGGAATGTTTAGCTAGCTAACTTCATAACTAGCTTAGATAGATAGATAGATAGATAGATAGATAGATAGATAGATAGATAGATAGATAGATAGATAGATATGAAGCTAACGATAGATAGATAGATATGAAGCTAACGATAGATAGATAGATATGAAGCTAACGATAGATAGATAGATATGAAGCTAACGATAGATAGATAGATAGATAGATAGATAGATAGATAGATAGATAGATAGATAGATAGATAGATAGATAGATAGATAGATATGAAGCTAACGATAGATAGATAGATAGATAGATAGATAGATAGATAGATAGATAGATAGATAGATAGATAGATATGAAGCTAACTATAGATAGATAGATAGATAGATAGATAGATAGATAGATAGATAGATAGATAGATAGATAGATAGATAGATAGATAGATAGATATGAAGCTAACTATAGATAGATAGATATGAAGCTAGCCATAGATGGATAGATATGAAGCTAACACACGACAGATAGAATTTTAGCTATAGTGCAGCTATCAAGGCAGTTCTAAATAGTTGTGTGTGAAGGATATACACCGGTATATAAAGTAAAATAATACATAATAAACTGTATATAAAAGCACTATGTGTGCATATTTCTTCGGATACTTTAAAGCAAACGAAGTCTGGGAGAAAATCAAGCGCGTGAACACGGGTTAGTTTAGTGTGGAAGTGCAGTTTTTGTGATGTCGTGGTTGTTTCATATTCACACAGTAAACTTTGCAGTGTTTACATCCAACGCATCGTTGTCAACATTGGCAGAGCGACGCTCATTTAGAGAAGAGGCTTTTACTTTACAAACGGAAGAAAGTGACCTGAACTTGACCCCAGCTGTTTCATTCTGGCCCCGCCCCCTTCTCCCACTCTGTCACACACACACACACACACACACACATATACTGGAGGCACCTGTGTAAACCACTGCTACCATCTGCTTGGCACCCGCTTCCTTATCCAGGCTGGCCAGGACACACACACACACACACACACACACACACACACACACACACACACACACACACACACACACACACACACACACACACAGACCTGGAATTCTGAAGCACATGACACGTGACACCTGCCCAGTTTTCTCTTTAACAATCATCACTTTTACCTGAGCGAGCAGGTGGAGACGCTCACTGGCATTCCTCTCCAGGTCATATGTGTGTGTGAGTGTGTGTGTGTGTGTGTGTGTGCGTGCGTGTGAACCCCAAATCTTTACTTATACAACATATGGAAGAACTATTGCTCATTTTCTCTGCTCATTCTTTCCAGCACCAAAGCCCATGGAGAAAATCAGCGATTTTTTTACCTCTCGGGGATTCAGGAGCTTCTGGTCTTCTGCTTCCTCATTAGATAAGTCTGCAGCACTTGGTTTAATCCGAACAAAGAACATTTAAACACTGAAGTCAGAAAATAACACATTTGAACTTAAAAAAGAAGGCAGAAGTGGATCAACAACTATGGTTTTGTCATGATGCAAAATTGACGATTTTCTCTATGGACTTTGGTATGGGAGAGTGAGACTAACAAACTACAAACTAACACAAATTGATGAAAAAGGGGGTGTGTAGTGTTTAGATTAAGTACAACTATTAATAAAATAGTTTCTTCTAGTTTTCAGGAAGACGTTTTCTCCAAAAACGAGATCCTGACGTTGATAACTTCGTATATAAATCTGACATTTGGAATATAGTAGTTTCTGTAAAACAACAACAACAACAATAACAATAACGGCTTCTTCTTCTGTGTTTGCAAACGCCTGAGTGTTGTTGTTTTTTTGTTTTTTTTTTAAGGAAGAGGGCGCTTGATGAGTTCAGCTGGAGGAGGAGGAAGAAGAGGACGGATGGAGGAATGTTCCAGAATGCTGATACTGGGGGGACAGATCACACACACACACACACACGCACACACACACACACACACACACACACACACACACGGAGTCAGTCAGTGATCCGGGTGGAATCAAAGGGTATTAGCTGTGCAGTGTTCAGTTCCCCCGCTCTTTTCCCAGCATTCTCCACAGCTGTACGATTACACAGGTGTTTGGCAAAAACACACTGTTAGAGACCGCGGAGGGGCTGAGCCCAGTGTGTGTGTGTGTGTGTCACTCAGTGTGTGTGTGTGTGAGAGATGAATATGTATGTGTGGTTGCATGCATTTACTGTGTGTGTGTGTGTATACCACGTCCCTTCAGGAATGTGTGTGTGTTTATACTATTAATTCCTCTCAGTGACTCAGCCCTGCTATTTCCTTGACCCACCACCACCATCATCATATTTTAAATTTGCTCATGTCGTCTTCTTCATTCACATCTGCTCTCTCTCTCTCTCTCTCTCTCTCTTAATCATCTCATATAGTTTGTTCCAGTTGTTGCCTCGGACGTCTGAAGTCTGAAGTCAGACGTGGAAATGACGTCACGTTCGCTGCTTCAGTTTCCTGCAGCGGCGGCTAAATAATTAGGCTATTCTGTGGTTAGCGGGGTTTGCTAACTAGCGAAATCTAGTCCATTTAATGAGAACCTGCACGTCACATGGTGTTTCCAACACAACTGTGAGACATAAATGTTGAAACGTTAAAACAAACAAAAAAAGACTAAAGTAAGTAAATAACAGTTTAAAACGTCTGCTTTTACACTGTTGATGTCAGAGGCCATCTTAATTTGTGAACTTTGTGAGTTTGGGTTTTTCGGAGTTTGAATAAGTTCAAAAGTGAAACTTTCTACTTTCAACAACTGGAAGGATCTTTTAAGTTGCCACCTCGAGGCTAGTTTAGCGCACATGTGCTATAGGGAGCTATTAGCATGTTCCAGTCGCCTTAGAAGTTGGATATCACAGCTGAGATTAGCCTTCCCGTTTCCACAGAACTTCAAAAAAGTCAAATAACGGGGTTAATGGTATGCTCTGTAGCTAGGGTTGCTAACTAGCAAGCT
Source organism: Microchirus variegatus (assembly GCF_963457635.1). Classification (NCBI taxonomy): domain Eukaryota; kingdom Metazoa; phylum Chordata; class Actinopteri; order Pleuronectiformes; family Soleidae; genus Microchirus; species Microchirus variegatus. Next base: position 43,861,346 of record NC_139802.1, read on the forward strand.
AATCCAGTCCTTTTGATGAACACGTGGACAGGACTACATGGCGTTTCCTTCACGTAATCACTGTCTCAACATGTCCACAGACATAACTGTGTATAAAACATAAAAAAGACACTGTTGAAGTCCTTAGTTTAGCTAGTAGGGAGCTACTAGCATGTTCCTGTCTTCCCAGTGACTTGTCTCAGTGTCGGCGATGTTTGTCGTTCCACTAACACCCACCCACCCACGCCGCGTCCTCCCTCCACCTCCACCTCCACCTTCACCTCCACTCAGGATGTAATAACTTATATCTTTCAAGGATGAGGTTTTGATTCCAGTGTCAGAGCGTAACTTTGTGTTCCTGCTCCGTTTCAAGGTGAACGCTCTCAGACTAAACCAGGATGTGTTTGCTCGTGCGTTATGTAACGGGTTTTTGTTTTTTTCCCTTTCCCTGAGTTCACAGAGTGATAATGAGGAGGAGGAGGAGGAGGAGAAGAACGAGGAGGAGGAGGAGGAGGATGACAGGTACGGACACTCTGGACACATCACCTTCTTTAGGTCAAATGGACTAATTATGACTGTTTTTTCTGCCCGTTATGACACGTGTGAGAGTATCAGCAGCAGTTAAATATGTAGGAAATCAATCAATAGGAAATTTAGATGATTTTTCAATATAATAAAAGGGATTATGTGTTTTTTTTTTTAGGCGTGGTTGTTTTAGGCACTAAAAAGTACACATAATACACAAATAAAACAGATTTTAGCCACTTGACATAATGAAGTATGTCTGTGATATCTTAAAAATATGTTTATCTCACTATTTGACAGTGTTTTCCCAACAGAAAACTGAAGTTTGTGTCACTTTGTGTCCCCGCTCACTCTCCCACACCAAGGTCCGTAGAGAAATTCAACGATTTTTAGCTAATTTTAGCTCACAGTGACGCAGGAGTCGTCGATCCGCTGCCGCCTCCGTCACCGACTTCGCAGGTATAATTCTGTCAATTCTGTGTTTGAAATCCTTTGTTCGGATTTACTTCAGTGACACAAAGTGACCACACGAGGCAGCAAAGTAGAGCAGCAGCTGCTGTGTCCGGGTGGGCTTAAATCGCTGATTTTCTCAATGGGGTTTGGTGTGGTGAGAGTGAGTGGTTTGTTTATTTATAAGTTTAATGGCTGAAATGTCACTTTAAAGTTTAGTCTAACCTCATTTGGGTATGGTTCTTAGGTAGAGTTAATTTCTTAGTAGGCTCAGTTTTTGTGTCAGAGTGACTCATCACACTTTATGATGTCACGCATGTTGTATTTCCTGCTCTGCTGTCTTTATGTCTTAAAATCACTCAGGTTATACATGAAAACAAGACCTTTACGTGTGTGTGTGTGTGTTTCTGTTAAAACAATGAGTGGATTTTGTGTCTCTGGATGTTTTTATTTATGTTTATTTACTTTTCTACGAGCTGCTGCTGCTCTTTTTTTTTTTTCACTGAGTTTCAGAGTAAAGGTCTGTGGAGAGGACGACTGCACCGCTTCATACAGCAACAAATAAGCCTTTATGTCGTGCCTGCACCTGTGTGTGTGAGTGCATGTGTGTGTGTGTGTGCATGTGTCTGCGTGTGTGTGTGTTTTGCAAGCTTTTTTTTTTTTTCTCCTTGTGAAAAAAACCCGCACATGCAGGGTGTAATTTGCAGAAATAGGCCAGTCATTTCATACCTGCAGGCTGTGGGGCTACACACACACACACACACACACATGCACGCACGCACACACACACACACACACAGGCAGCAAAGTATTGCAAAGTATTTCCAGAGAGGAGGGTTTTTTGGTGCTGTTGTGGTTTAAGTGGTGACCTGTGTGTGTGTGTGTGTGTTTCAGGTATTCCTCATGTTGTGGGGACCTTCATCATCTGTTTGCACAGTCTCATTATGGGGACGTGTCTTCCTTAAAAAGTCCCCTTAACACAAATTATTATTATTTTAAGGCAAAGACATGTTGAATGTATTAGGTTAGAGTTAGGGTTAAAGTTAGACCAGAACTAGTTAGGGTTAAGTTTAGAGTAAGTCCAAACCTGGTCCCTAATGAGCCAGAACCTCATTTCTTAGTGAAACAGAGCAGAGTTTTGATGAGATATTAGCTAATGATGGTTAAGGTTATTAATAACAGTTTGTTTAGTCTGTCCAAATGAATGGAAGTCAATGAGAGTCCTCATAAGGACACATTATGATGACCGTATGTTTCAGGTGTCACTCATGTTATGGGGACCATTAATTTTTGTCCTCCTTATAGAGGGCAGTATATTTTATAATGTAAAAATATAACATTATAAGGTGAAGACAATGTTGTATGATCAGGTTAAAGTTAGGTTAGTACTAGTTCTGGTTAATGTTATTAATAACAGGACTGTGTGTTTCAGGTATTTATCATGTTGTGGGGACCTTAATCTGTCTCATTATGGGTTAAGGTTAAACCGGTACTAGTTGGAGTTGAGGTTCGACATTTACTAGTTATAGTTAAGGTTAGACCAGTAGTTAGAGTTAAAGTTAGACCAGTGCTAGTTAGAGATAAGGTTAGACCAGTACTAGTTAGAGTTAAAGTTAGACCAGTACTAGTTAGAGTTAAAGTTAGACCAGTACTAGTCAGAGTTAAAGTTAGACCAGTAGTTAGAGTTAAGGTTAGACCATTAGTTAGAGTTAAGGTTCAACCAGTACTAGTTAGAGTTAAGTTTAGAGTGAAGGTCTCCAGGAAATGAATGTTAAAGTCAATGTGATGTCCTGTGAAGTGAGGGAAACCAGACTGTGTGTGTATAGTCCTCATTAGAGACCAAAACCTGGTCCCTGATGAGTCAGAACCCCCTTTTTTTGTGTGAAAGTGGTTAAGTTTAGATTATAGTTAGTTAGTCATGAACTAATTATGGTTAATGTTATTAACCACAGTTTTGTTTAGTCTGTGCAAAGGAATGGAAGTCGATGACAGTCCTCATGAGGACGCCTGCACAAACGTGTGTGTGTGTGCACTTAGCAAAACAAAGTCAAACAAACCTGAATAATCACAGGATTTAGTCACTGAAGTTGGGTTTTATCTTTTTTAATGTAGTTTTATTGCATGACTTGTTCATTTGTGTAGTTTTTATACTTTCTACACTATTTTGTTTCAGCTGCTGTTGCTTTATAAATAAAGTTGTATTGAATCGGACACGTAAAAAAAAAAAGTTGTATTTGTCTCCAAAAACAGTTTTGTTTTTCCTCCCCAGGAAAGAAAAAAAAAAAGTCACCTTCCTTTTCCAATTAGGCTAATTAAGTCAAATCAGAGCAGCCAATCAGCGCCGCAATCAGCCAATCAATCACAGCAACAGCAGCTTTCACGTTCTAGCTTATGACGGCTCTGTGTGTGTGTTTGTGTGTGTGTGTGTGTGGCTCGTGCAGCTCGTGCAGGAGCAGCAGCAGGGTGAAGAAGCTAGGTGGCCGCAGCAGCACATGAATGTGAGCGCAGACGCACGCGCTCTGATCCTGGTTCCTGCGTAAAAAAAGAAAGGAAAAAAGCACGCGCGGGGAGAGAAGAACCGGAGAGCTGCAGCCGAGAGGAGAGCACCGAGAGCCGGGTGAGGAGCAGCAGCAGCTCAGCCTCTTCCTCACACACACACACACACACACACACACACTGGAGAGCAGCTGACACACATTTCTGACGCTCTCTCTCTGTCGGAGACGCGCGCGCTGTGCTCTCTCTCTCTCTCTCTCTCTCTGTGTGTGTGTGCGCGCGTGTGCGTGTTCTTACGCGGTGTGTGCGTCTTAGCGCGCACGGCTCGGGACTTGTTTGGCCCGGACTTTCGGGGGAAGCACGCGCCAGGAGGAAAAAGAAGAAGAAGAAGAAAAGAAAGCAGGAAAGAATAAGGGAGGAAAAGAAGGAGTGTGGTCCCGTCCTTCACTCCTCACCACCTTCCGTCTCCTCTTTTTTTTATTTCCTGTCATATTTTTTTTTTCTTCTTTTCTCTTTTTTTTTTTTTTTTTTTTTTTTTTTTCTGTGTTGTTGCGCGAGTCAGGAACCAGGAACCCAGGGAGGGAGCGCGAGGCAGCAGCAGCGGCAGCAACGGCAGCGCGCGCGCGCCAGAGGCTCCGAGGATGAACGCGAACTAGATGTGACTGAGCTCGGAGAGATTCTTAATCTGGATTAATTTCGCTTTGGAGGGGAAAAAAAAGAAAAAGAAGAAGAAGAAGCAGGAGAAGGAGAGAGATCCGGGAGCGGCGCGTAAAAGAGCCGAGGTGTTCCTCCTCTCCTCTTTCCTCCTCTCCTCTCCTCCTCTCCTTCCCTCTCTCTCTCTCTCTCTTTGCCTCTGCCTCTCTTTCCTCCTCTTGTCTCCATGTTTTAGGTGCGTGTGTTTGTTTCTTTTCTTGGATTTTTCTGTTGTTGCTAAAATGCATCATCACCAGCAGCGGATGGCAGCTCTGGGAACGGACAAGGAGCTCAGTGACTTACTGGATTTCAGCGCGGTAAGAAGCAGTGTGTGTGTGTGCGTGTGCGTGTGTGTGTGTTTGTGATGATGATGATGATGATGATGATGACAGCAGCACTGTTTACATGCTTTAACATAAACCTAATGATTGTGATAAGACGAGAAGAAGCTGCTGCAGTTTCCTGCTGCTCATTATCAGCCACTTTGCGCACAAGTTTGCGCGTTAAAAACGTGGAGTAAGCGACGAAGAAAAGTCAGTCAGTGCAATAATGTTGTTGTTTTTGTTGTTTTATTTTATTTTCTCTCTGCGTGTGTGTGTGTGTGTGTGGAGAATTGTGATGCTGCATTAGTAATTTTGTTGTCTTATAGATGCGAAACAGCGATTTGAAAATGTTCCCAACATCCATGGTAGTATATCCTTCTTTGTTTTGATTTAAAAAGTCTGATTTTCATGTTGACAAATAATGTTTATATATCAATGAAGACATGTTTCTGTTTATATGAGTGTGTGTGTGTGTGTGTGTGTGTGTGGCTGCTGCTGCTCCGCGTCTCTCACACACTCGCTGTTTGAATCGTGAACCTGTCTGTCTGTCTGTCTACATGTCTGTGTGTCAGACAGACATGCGGCCGAAAACACCGTCATGTGTCCCTCTCTCTCCCCACACTCTCACTCTTCCTGCATCGGCACCTTAAATCCCCCGAACACGTGGTTTCAATGTAAAGTGAGTGTTTTTTTAAAGGGGATTCTGTGAGAGCTGAACTTGAACTGGACAGGAAGTGGTGTGTGTGTGTCTGTGTGTCTATGTGTGTGTGTGTGTGTCCCCTCCCTCATATGTTCTCTCCTCCTCCTCTCTGGGAGCAACTTTGGCCTCAAGAGGAGAATAAATAGATAAATAAATATATATATATATATATATATATATATATATTTTAAAAATAGAAACAATCCTTTATCTCCTGATACTTTTATTTTATATAATAGTAGTACAGACAATTCAAATCTTATTAAATGAACGTTAAACGAGGACTGTTGTGATTCATTGATGACAAATAAATAACCAGAATAATTCAATTATAACAGCATTTTATTAAAAAACTGCCAATACAGTGACTTTCAATATTATAGCACAGGTTATTATTGTTATTGTTATTATTAGACACAAGTGTTTAATTTGACAAATTTGCCTAAAGATAAATGTGTGAGTCCCACTCACATATCGTTTATATTATATGTGAATTAAATCGATTATTCAATGGGGGAAAAAAACGTGTGATTAAAATACACACAGGATTTTCCAATAATGCGACTCAAACACCTGTAGATAAAAAAATAATAATTATTCGCCATTTAAAACAATAGTTTATTGGAAAATATACACGTATAGATGCATATGCTCACTTTATATATCACGTTTTTGAAGATTTTATTTTGAAAGGTACCAAAACACACACAATAAAAGCACAAAGTGTGTGTATAATATGCTTATAACGCTTAGTGCAGCAGCAGGAACGCGATTTAATGTCACAGGAAATGTTATAAATCAACATTGTTAATCAAAAACCTTGTGCACCAACTCACTTTTATTATTGACACAATAATCAGGAACATCAGTGTATTATTGACAAATAACACGCAGTAAACAAAACCACTGCTGATCTTAAATTTAGTGACACACGTTTACTTTAAAGTCACTTTAACACAGTTTAAGGGACATTTATGCTAAAGAAACATGCAAATGTACAGAAGTTATGCTACACAAAGCGCTGTAGTCATACTTAAGGTCCATTTTATGAGTTTAAAGCCTAAAATAGTCACAATTTATTCAAATAATTAGCGACGGAATCCTATTAAAAGGCCTGTGTGTGTGTGAATGACACCATAGATGACGTTATTTCAGTATAAAATCACATTTTCTGCCGCTAGGAACAAATTAGTCAGTTTTTTTTTTTTAGGAAATGAACTCTTAAGGGTTGAACACACAATAACAACAATAATGTGGATTAATCGTTAAAACCCTCTTAAAAACTGGAGGGTGAGCACATCAATCTCTGACATATATCGTTCACTTTTCCTTTTAAAGTGGATTTTAAGCGAGTGTTTGTCGGCGACGCGAACGCGTGAGCGTGTGAACGTGCGAGATGACGATCACAGACGCGGTGTTTGCTTATGAATCGGGGTCAGACAGACGTGTCACTTTGATACTGACGCCGTACAGCAGGAGGCCTCGCTCTCCTCACTCTCTCTGTGTGTGTGTGTGTGTGTGTGTCTCTGACTTTATTTATTTATATATTTATGTGTTTATCTCCTCTTCCTGTAGATGTTGTAGAGCAGATGGCAACTGTAGAGACCTGATGACTCTCCTCCTCCTCCTGTGTTATATAGATTATATATAGATGTGATGAAGTAGATAGGAAGTGTTCTCCCTCCACAATAAAACCAACGTTTGGCCACAGGGTTTTGACCCTTCAGAATAAAACAACACACATACACATATAAAAAAAAATTCTCTACGCTTTTTCTGTCGTGTTATAGAAAACAAACTGTCAAAAAAAAAAAAAATCTCACTGTAAAACGGGTCATTTTTTCAAAGAAAACTAAAGTTTGTGTCACCGCACCAAACTCCATAGAGAAAACCGTCGTTTTTTTGCAAACTGCGACACAGGAGTTGGGTTAGGGGTTAGATCCACAGCTGCCTCCATTACTCAGTTCAGATGTTTCGTTCTGCATCATTCGGCATCGTTGGGATTATTGGGATTAAGCGCAGTGACAAAAAACGAGGCGGCAGTTACTGTGTCGATGTGAGCTAAAATCGACGATTTTCTCCATAGGGTTTGGCTTTTCTGTTGGGAAAAGTCTGTCAAACGGTGAAATAAAGTGACAAACGTGTGTTTTTAACACGTCGTAGACTTAAGCAAGAGTTTGTTTTATGAGATGAGCCTTTGTTTTTATTGTTTTGGTCCCCATTGGCAGCCATGTTTTCACTCACTGAGCCTTACATCCTCACTTTACAATTCAATTTAGTCACAAATCTCAGTAACTTAACTATTTCTTGTAAAACACGGCGTTTACGTTTGTAAAAACACACGCATTTCTTCACACAAACGTCGCGGTGGTATTTTGGAGTGAAGCTCTTCTGTGTGTAGCTGCAGTGATGATGACAATGATGATGATGATGGTTGTGTGTCTGTCTGCTCTCAGAGGTAATGTGTGCTCTGTTTGTCTCGTAGATGTTTTCCCCTCCCGTTAGCAGTGGAAAGAACGGACCGACCTCCCTGGGGAGCGGACATTTCTCCGGCTCAAGTACGTCAGCCTTCCTCCTCTTCCTCCTCCTCCTCCTCCTCTCACACCTGCTCGCTGCTGTGTGTTTTTTTTTTTTTTTTTTAATGCTTGCGGTTTGAATTTTCTTCATGTGGACACACACACACACACACAGATGCAGCTCTGTGGTTTTTTTTTTAAAGCTGTGTTGATCTTATTCATTTGCAGGACTTTGTGGTCGTTATTTCACTTTATTTGAAATGCGTGACTGCAAAAAAAAAAAAAAAACAAGGTTCACGTGATAAACATCACACCTTCTTAACTCTACAGTACGATTAAGGCTGTGTTTATAGTTTTATTTTCACCGTCGGACAAGGTTTTTGTCCGTTTCTGCCACTCTCTAAACCCGCTCGAGCTCCCACACCAAACCCCATGGAGAAAACCGGCGATTTTTAACCTCACGGCTCACAGCAGCTGTTGATCCGCTGCTGCAAAGTGACCACACGAGGCAGCAGCGGACCAGCAGCAGACCAGCAGCTCCTGTGTAACCGCGAGCTAAAAACGACGGTTTTCTCAATGGGGTTTGGCGCGGTGGCGTTTCCACTGTTTGTTGTTGGGACTGTTTTCTTTGGTGGAGTGAGACGCACTTTGTTGTTTTTTAAAGAAGACGACGACGTGTTTGTTTTTTCTGCTCCTGCGACGACTCGTTCCTGAAGGAGACGTCCTGTTTTTGTGATGGAGCTGCTTATTCTTTTCCTGTGTGTGTGTTGTCGTCTAACATGCAACATTTTGCCTTCACGTGTCGTCGGAGTCAGAATTTCTGTTATTTTTTGTGCGTCTTCATTGATTCAGTCATTCTGCTGACTCATCAGTCTGTGTCTCATTCATTCCTTCAGGTCATCAAAACATGACTCAGCCGGTTTTGTTGTTGTCGGTTGTTGTTGTTGTTGAGTGATGATCTGATCACATGGCGTTCAATCTCAACAAACATTTCGGAGTTTAAAAATAATCTCAATAATCTGCTTCCTGTGGGGCTTTTTACATGTTTAAATATAGCAGTATAGTGTGTGACGCCTCTGAGGGCAGTGAAACTCAGCCGGGCTTTTATTTTGAATGTAAAAGGAAGTGAATCAGTGAAGGTTTCAGGTTTCATTTTCACTGGGTTTTTCTTTTTAGTTATTTTTAACTTTTAAATAGAAAGTGATTTGCATGTTGCACATTGAAGATGGTTTCAATAATAGTTATTTCTTTAAAACCTGTCCATCTATAATCTCTATAATAATCTCTATATCTATAATACAATCTCTTTTATTATTTAACTTCTGTGCAATTAAAACAAACTTCTCCTCCTTCCTAATTTGGTTTCCTCTCCTTCCTCCCTTCCCTTCACCAGTTTCCCACTTCCTCCTTCCCTTTATTTCCTCCTTCAGTTCCTCCCTTGTTCTTTCCTCACCTTATTTCCTCCATCTTCCCTTTATTTCCTTTCCATCTTTGCTTCCTTCTTTTGTTTCCTCTCCTTCTTCCCTTTCTTACCGTACCTTTCCTTCTTTCTTCCCTCATCTCCTTTCTTTCCTTTCACCCCTATCCCACACTTCTTTCTTCCCTTCATTTCCTCTCTCCTCCTTTGGTTTCCCCTCTTTCCTCACCTCATTTCCTCCGTCTTTCCTTTCCCTTTCATCTTTGCTTCCTTCTTGTGTTTCCTCTCCTTCTTCCCGTACCTTTCCTTCTTTTTCCCCTCATCTCCTTCTTTCCTTCCTTTCAACCCATCCCACACTTCCTTCTTCCCTTCATTTCCTCTATCCTACTTCGGTTTTCCTTCTTTCCTCACCTTATTTCCGGTATCGTCATTCCTTTGTTCTTTCCATCTTTGCTTCCTTCTTTTGTTTCCTTTCCTTCTTCCCTTTCTTACCCATAATGTACCATTTGTTTCCTACTTTTTTCCCCTTATCTCATTTCCTTGCTTTCACCACTATCCCACACTTCCTCCTTCAGTTTCCCGTCTTTCCTCACCTCATTTCCTCCATCTTTCCTTCCTTTCCCTTCTATCTTTGCTTCCTTCTTTTGTTTCCTTGTCTCCTTTACTGAGGACACACACATACACACACAGTTTCTTCTTCGTTTCTTCCTCTAAACGACGTTTGGACGCCATTTTGTTCGTTGGCCGGGAAACAGAGAAGATGCAGAGTCATCGTCTTCTGTTTCATTGGTTTTTTGTTGTTGTTGTTGTTGTTGTTGTTTTTTGTTGTTTTTTGTTGTTGTTTTTTGGCGATGATGATGATGCCATGAATTTAAACCTTGAGACTGGCGAAGCTGGTGTTGAGCCTGTGACGGTCGTTTGCTACTCTGAACTCTGAGAATCTGCATTTTTGGAATTGTTTTGTCTTTTGACAGCGACGCACACACACACACACACTCTCACACACACACACACACACCCCGCTGTGGCGCTCTGCAGACCTCTGTGTTCTGATGAGCTCGGCGCTCGTTTGTGTGAATGCAGCTCATTAGAAAAGAAGCAGAGGAGCAGCAGGTTTCTAAAGAGAGGGGCGAGGACTCAGGAGTGTACGGTCGTGAGGTCATGTGGCTTTAAAAGCAATCGTGGAGACTTTTATTTTGAAGCAAGTGTCCGCGTGCCTCAAAATGTGTTTTTTATTTTGCTTATTTTAACCATAAAAGCACCAGAAAATGTAATTTTCCCAGAATAACTTTCGATATCTGGCAGTTATTTACAATTTACTGCACGTTAAAACAGTGTATTAACCATTTCAAGTGAAGGAAAACACGGTAGCTGCACATAAACACCAGATTTTGTGTGTTAAATTTGTAATTCCAACAGTATAATATTGTCTCTCTGCTGACAAAGTCGCAGATTCTCCGACTTCTTCCTGCAAAAGCGCGAGTGAAATTACCGTTACAACCACAACACGTTGACTTTGACGTGCAGAAACTGTTAGGATTTGTCCGATAGCGCAAATCGTTGCGTATTTACGACGATGCTAACGTGTCGTCTGGGCAAAGGGTTAAAACTATGCTATTAACGCGGAGCTTTTTGCGTCATTTCAATAGAAAACGACGGCTAGCTGCGTCGTCCCACATCGGCCGTGTACGGTCTTGCCTTCAAAATAAAAGCCTAGACATTTACACGTCGCGCCGCTGCCTTTTTTTTTACGTAACTGAAGCGTGAAAAGGTAAACTCGATGTTAGCGACGTCGGTCAAATTAACCGATCGAGAGATTATCGATCGTACGTCGTACAGTGGGTGAAGTTGTCGTACAAATACGACAGTTATCGTACGTCTGGTAGCACCGATTTGAACGTTGTCATCCTACGTTCTATCGTTTGTCCTTTAAAATTTGCAGTTTCACTGTCTTTTACTGTAAATTGACGCCGTTTACGACGTTTTTTGAGTTTCATCTTGACCTTTTTAACCGCGCATCACGTTAAAGAACGACTTCACGCTGATGTTAAAGTGCGTATGTGTTTGCTTTTTTAAAGATTTCTACTAAATTCAAGCTAACAGCGTCGCAAAAAAGCGTGAGAATCTTTAAATGACTCGCGATTGGTGTAGCAACCATTAATCCCCAGGGAAAGGTTAATTCCTCACCGTTATCCTGCGCCACCACCAGGATTTGTGTGGTAGTGACGCTGGAGGGTAAAATAGGTGGAAACCTCTTTATTTTTGCTTTAATTTAAAGTGAATATTAACAGTTTGTGGGTAGGAAGCAGGATTTAAGGAGGGGAAAAGAAAGGAGACCAATGAAGGGAGCAAGAAGGAGGGAAGAAGATGAGGAAACAAAAGAAGGAAGCGAGACAGAAGGGGAAGGAAGGGAAATGAGGAGGAAGGAGGGAGAGAAAGGAAGGAGAAAGTAATGGAGGGAAACAGGGAAAGCAAAATAAGTTTTTCCCTGAAACTTTTTTGAGAGATTTAAAGTTTTTAATGTTTAATGGATGTCTTCTCCTCCTTCTTCTCTTTCTTTAACATCTAAAGAGGAGGAGAAACGGTGAAGAGAGAGAGACAGAGAGAGAGAGAGAGAGAGAGAGAGACGGGGAGGTAAAACAGCAATAAAGACAGATTTCGGTGAAAAATGTGTTCCATTTACTCAAATACGTGTAAAAGCAGGATTTACATCAAAACACTGAGGTGTAAAAATAACGCGTTTATTCACGACGCTAAACCTGCTCCACGTTTGTCGTATTTTTGGCCATAAATTCACCTTTTTTTTTTTCTTTTTCTTTAATTTAAACGTACACACAAAAACACACCACATGATCCCTGACACGCTCCGCCCACACTCTGCCCACGCTCGTCACCAACCAGGAAGTGGATTATCTGTGTTTTTTAATTATTGGGAGACGGTGATTTTTGTTTTGTTTTGTTTGTTTTTATTTCGGGATCATCCCTGAAGAGATCACACACACACACACACACGTGTCAAACTGTGTGTGTGTGTGTGTGTGTGTGTGTGTCTAATCTCCTCCTGGATGAAGCCGGTGTCAAAAAAAAACCTTCACTGTCGTCGTCGTTCGTCTATTTCAGGTTTTTTTTGGCTGATTTTAGTGTTTTTTTGTCTCTTACAAACTCTGAGATCTGTGTGTGTGTGTGTGTGTGTGTGTGTGTGTGTGTCAGTCAAGGAGATGAGGAAACAAAGGAAGGAAGCTAAGATAGAAAGGACAGGAAGGAAAGACGATGTAGGAAATTAGGTGAGGAAATAAAGAACGAGAGAGGAAATGAAGATCGTGAAGAGAAGAAGGAAGTGTGGGTTAGTGGCGAAAGGAAGGAAAGGAGATGAGGAAACAAACGGCACATAATGGGTAAGAAAGGAAAGAAGGAGAGGAAACAAAAGAACAAGGGAAGGAAATCAGTGAAGGAGAAGAGGAAATCCAATCAAAACAACAGAAAACATTTTTTGAAGTTTTTCCCGAAACTTTTTTTGAGGTGAGGAAACAAAGGAGGAAAGTGGAGGAGAAGGGGAAGGATGAAAAACAATGGGAGGAGGGAAGGAAGGAAGAAGTGGTGAGGAAAGAGTGGAAACAAAAGGAGAGAGGGATTAAGAAGTGAAGGAGGGAACGAGGGGAAGGAAGAAGAGGGGGAAACAAAAGGAGGAAGCAGGAAATGAGGGGAAGGTGATGGAGGAAGTAAGGCGAGGAAAGGGAGTAGTTGAGAAGGAGGAAGGAAACGAAGGTAGGAGGAGACAATAGGACAGAAGGAAGGAGGAAAAGTTTGGGAAGAAGAAGATAGAGAACATGGGAAGAGGAAACAAGGAAACAAAAGGAGGAGAGGAATCAAGGAAGGGGAGAAAGGAAGAAGTCAAACTTTTAGTAACTTAAACTAACATTTTAAGGTGTCATAAAGGTTAAATAGTGTTTATATGTCCTCATCCCTCCTTCCTCCTCCTCCTCTTTCTTTAAAGTCTAAACAACACGTCGCGGAGCGTCACGCTAACGCTAACGTTAGCGCTGAGCTCTGAGCGATGTCGCGTCTGATTCTTCTTCCTCCGACTGCCAGAGATTATTAAGTCACAGAGAGAAGAGAGGGAGGGGAATAAGAAAGAAAGAAAGAGAGAAAAGAGAAGGGGAGGGGAAGCTTTCTTTAATAAACCCCCCCGCCCTCTCTCTCCCGTTTGATTTGATCCACTTGTACCGAGACAGATAACGCGCTCCAGCGACGCCCTCCCCCCCTCCACCTCCACCACCTCCACCCTCTTGTCTCTATTCAGTCAAATCTGCCTCCGTTCCGCCCGTCACTCAAAATAAAAAAAAAAAAACCTCCGACGTCTTTGAGGAGGTTTAAATCCTGGCCCTCCGCCTCCTCCGAGCAGCTTAAATTGTCTCGTTTCCCGTCAAAGCGGAGAAAAAAAAAACAACACACCGCCGTGCTCTTAATTGTGGCGGCGGATTAGGGATTAATAGGCGTTTTTTAAGCAAATAATGGCAAATATTATTAGCCCCATTTACTTTTCTAATGCTAATAATGACGCCGCTAATAATGGCAGTGATTTCAAGGTTAAAGTCTCTGAGAACTCGGTGTGTGTGTGTGTGTGTGTGTTTTTTTTTAACTAAAGCTCAGGAGATTAACGCGCCGCTTGCTCCATCGCGCCGACTCGCTACCGAGTCGCGGCTCCATATGTTTTCCCCAAAGATGACGACGCTGACACGAGCCAAGCCGCTCGGTTAAGATCACCGGGTTTGAGATCTGGAGAGAAAATTTAGTTTGTGGGACGATCGTCGTGCAGAATTTTGGTAGAATTTTGGTGTTTAACGGCGCTAACGCACGTTATCGCACGGTTTCCATGACGATTGACCGGAAAAAGACGCCCGTGACGTCACGCTGGTTATTTGTGAGCGCACAGACCGCTCCAGTTCGACTGTAAGCTAACGCTGACTGCGCTAATGCAGCTAACGGAGCTAACTGGCAAAGATTCTGGTGTGTCGCGGCACGTTAAAACATGACATCACACATGACGTCTTTTCAGTCAGTCATCATGGAAACCTGTCACGCGGTAACGTTGATTCGTTTCCACGACGACTGACCGTGAAAAAGACGCCCGTGACGTCATGTTTACGTGATTCCTGATTGTTGAGTGTCTAACGCTAAACTTTAAAAACAGAGGTACACATGCGCAGTACACGGGTACACTGGTTATTTGTTCGCGCTGCTGCTGATAAAGTGAGACAAACTTCCTGTTTTCGTTCGCTAAAGGCTTTTTAACAGTGACGTAAAGTCACAAACGTTGTTTTTAAGATGTCGTAGACTTGAATTATTGTGGATTTTATCAGTCAAGTCTTTCGTAAAGCGGCTAAAATCTGTTTTTCCTCGTGTTAGCGGCCAGAGCTAGCTTCCATGTTTTCAGGCTGGAACAAACACACTTAATACAACAACGACAACAAAAGATAACGTGTTGGTTTAAAAACTAACGAGATTAGCTAACATTTACTAACTATAATTATGTTAGCCTACGCTGTACGGTGTGGTTAGCGCTAATCAACATGTGTTAGCATGCTACACACTGAATTAGAGAAGAAGTCAAAGTTGATTTCTCTTTCTGATCGTGTGATTTACATTGTGATAAAAGGTCATGATGGTATTATTGATCAATAACGTAGTTCACATTACACCTGTTTACAATTATCATGCTATTATTGTCATTGTAAGCGCGCTAACGCAAGCTTGTTATGACATTATTTACTCTGTATTTTGATGAAACGACAGACTTCAAATGAGTTTTCCGATGAAAATGAGTGACATCTTTGCCTTTATGCGAAACCAAATTGCGTCTGGGGTTTATTTTGAAATCATCGAGCTATTACTGTCATTTCAAACATGCTAACACGCTGATATTATACTGTCATGTTTTCTTGATGAAACTCGACAAACAAACGGTGTTTAAATCAGTTTTCTGTTGAAAATGAGCGACACCTTTTGCCTTTTTATTTGCATTTTTACGTCAGCGTACCTACTAATGTGGCTAACGTAACGCTCTGAAGTTGGTATTTAGCCTTATTAGTCGCATTCACAGCGGCAACAATCTACTCGTTAGCATCGCTCCAATCAGGTGAAGGTGACTGAATACCCGGCCCCTCCCCCCCCCCCCGCGCCCTCCGTCTCCGCCCCCCCGTGGCGAACGCGACTCAGTTTTTTTGTCGTTGTTAAAACAGCGGTCCGTGTGTGACGTGGAGGAGGTGTCGTGCGGTGTGTGTTTTTTTTTTCTTCTTCTTCTCTCACACACCTGTTCGCTTGTACGCGGCCGGCGTCACCGAGACTAATTATCCGATCCTTTAAAGAAAAAAACACAAAAAAATAAAGAGACAGAAAACGTCAAACTAGCGCTGCCTTGCAATTACAGCCGCGCTCAAACACCTCTCAGCAACACACCGCACTCCAATTACACACACACACACACAACTTATTCTGGGAGGCGGCTGCGGCGTGTGTGTGTGTGTGTGTGTGTTAATGCTAGTATGTGCAAGGGTGTGACGAGCTAAATTGTTTTGGGGATTTTAACATTGAAAGGTGTGTGTTAATTGAATAGTTGAAGGTTTGGGAATCAAACTGCCTTGTTTTGTGTGTGTGTGTGTGTGTGTGTGTTTTCACCACTTGTCCACCTGCTCTTCCTCCTCGGCTTCCTTCCTTGTTTTTGTCTCCTTCCCTCGCCGCCTTGCGTTCCTCGTTCACTCGCACTTTCGCATGAAAACATCCTCCGCTTACGTCACGTCGCTCGTCGGTTTGTTTGTTTGTTGTTAGCTTCCCACGTTCCCTTGTTTTTGTTCCTGCTCTTATTCAACGTTTCCTGTCCTGCTTCCTTATTTACTGACCTCGTGCTCTCGTCTGACCTCGGTCCTAAGAAAACTCAAAATGTGTCATAAAAGTGAAAGTTTGAGTCGAACTTAATCCAGACTTGAGTTGGACTTGGTTTGTACTTGATTTAGACTTGATCTGGACTTGAGTTGGACTTAATTTGGACTTGATTTAGACTTGATCTGGACTTGAGTTGGACTTAATTTGGACTTGATTTAGACTTGATCTGGACTTGAGTTGGACTTAATTTGGACTTGATTTAGACTTGATCTGGACTAGAGTTGGACTTGGTTTGAACTTGATCTGGACTAGAATTGGATTTGATTTAGACTTGATCTGGACTTGAGTTTGACTTAATTTGGACTTAAATTTAGACTTGGTTTGTACTTGAGTTGGACTTAATTTGGACTTGATTTAGACTTGATCTGGACTAGAATTGGACTTGATTTAGACTTAATTTGGACTTGATCTGGCCTTGATTTGGACTTGATCTGGATTTAATTTGAACTTGATCTGGACTAGAGTTGGACTTGGTTTGAACTTGATCTGGACTAGAATTGGACTTGATTTAGACTTGATCTGGACTAGAGTTGGACTTAATTTGGACTTGATCTGGACTAGAATTGGACTTGATTTGGATTTGATCTGGAATAGAATTGGACTTGAGTTGGATTTGATTTGGACCTGATCTGGACTAAAGTTGGACTTAATTTGGATTTGAGTTGGACTTGAGTTGGACTTAATTAGGACTTGATCTGGACTTGAGTTGGACTTAATTTGGAGAAAAAAATGAAATATGTGCATTTAGCACGGTTTATTTTGAAAATCCTGGCCCTTACATAGTGCATATATCAGTGTTTCATGTCTGTTTTTGTTCGTCCTCAAAATCCTCCATCTTAAAGTTGAATGTGTGCGTGTAGTGTTTAGATTTGTCTTGTATTTCAGTGCATTTATACATAATATATATATATATATATATATAGATATATATCTATCTATATGATATGTGTGTGTGTTGAGTGTGTTTTTGTCGTACGTGATCAGCGAACTAATGTGACGCGAGGCGACTAACTTGTCAGAGACACAGTGAACCTTCACACCGCAGAGATCAGCAGGTTAAACCATCTGTGTCAGAGCGAGGGGGGGGCAGCGGAGGGGAGGCAGAGCAATGGTTCGACCCAGCTTTTGTTTTAGTCTGAGTCGTTGGCAGCGCTGCCACACACGCAGTGGCACTGCCAAGTCCCTCTGTGTGTGTGTGTGTGTGTGTGTGGGGGGGGGGGTAATTTTTTTCCACATACCCCCCCTTCCTTTTCCACACACACACACACACACACACACACACAGAAACTGTAAATTGTCTGGAACACCCCAGTGCCATCTGGTCTTGTGACAGGCCAGACACTGTGTGTGTGTGTGTGTGTGTGTGTGTGTGTGTGTGTGTGTGTGTGTGTGTGTGTGTGTGTGTGTGTGTGTGTGTGTGTGTGTGTGTGTGTGTGTGTGTGTGTGTGTGTGTGTGTGTGTGTGTGTGTGTGTGTGTGTGTGTGTGTGTGTGTTTCTTTACTCATCTATGAACTCGTACATTTATCTTTATATATTTTTTTCTTCACTGATGATGTTTCATGAGCCTCGTCCCTGCAGCAGGTCCTGACCTCTGACCTCCGTGACCTCTGTGACCTCTGATTTGTCTCCAGAGGTTTTGTTTTGATTGAGTCCAGTAGTTACAAATATAGTGTGTGTGTGTGTGTGACAGAGAGAGAGACATGTGGGTTGACCTGAAGAGACCACACCACTTCTTCCTCATTGGCTAAAGAACATCTGGCTGTGTGTGTGTGTGTGTGTGTGTGTGTGTGTGTGTGTGCTCACATTCCACACTGTCAGGCCTCTGAATAGTTAGAACTCTTCTCTCCAAACATCTCTCTCTCTCTCTCTCTTCCTGTCTCTGTTCTTTTCTTTCTTGACATTCATTCATTGCATCATATCAAACGGACTTGTTTAGACTTGATCTGGGCTTGATTTTCACTAGTTCTGGACTTGACTTGGACTGACTTGAACTTAATTTAGACTTTATCTGGACTTGAGTTGACTGTAATTGGACTTGACTTAGACTTGATCTATACTTGACTTGATCAAGTCCAGATAAGTCTATATCATAGTCTATATAGATTAAAGACTTGATTTGGACTTGACTCAGAATTGATATGGCTTTGATCTGGACTTGTGTTGGACTCCACTTGGACTTGAGCTTGATCTAGACTTGATCTAGACTTGATTTAGACTAATCTGGACTTGAGTTGGACTTAATCTTGATTTGATTTTTAATTTACCTGGACTTGAGTTGACTGCACTTGGACTTGACCTAGACTTGATCTGGACTTGACTTAGGCTTGATCTAGACTTATCTGGACTTGATTAAAGACTTGATCTGGACTTGACTCGGCATTGATATGAATTTGATCTGGATTTGTGTTGGACTCTACTTGGACTTGAACTTGATCTAGACTTGATTTCGACTAATCTGGACCTAATCTGGACTTGAGTTGGACTTAATCTGGACTAGATTTTTAATTTATCTGGCCTTGAGTTGACTCTACTTGGACTTGATTTAGGCTTGATGTGGATTTGACTTAGGCTTGATCTGGACTTGAGTTGGACTCTACTTGGACTTGAACCTGATTTAGACTTGATCTGGGCTTAGTATGAACTAGATTTGGACTTCACTTAGACTTGATCTGGGCTTAATCTGAACTCGACTTGGACCAGAATGAGTAGAAGTCGACTAAATTATTGTTCCCACCAGATTCCCCTCATGTTGTGGATTGGATTCTGCATCAGGATGAGGTTAAGATGAAGCCCATGAAATTAGCATCGCGATTCAGACGTTTAGATTGAGGTTTTATAGAAACCAGAGCCACATAAGAACCAGGTTTTGAGGTTTTTTTGTAAGTGTGTTTCCAGTGAAGCTTGTATTGAAACATCATCTCCTGAAGAATCTTTGTAAACATTGGTGTTTGGACTTGGATCCGTCTCGTGTTTTTTTTTGTAAACTGGCTGCGGATGCGAGCGCCATCAGT
Organism: Microchirus variegatus; assembly: GCF_963457635.1. Lineage (NCBI taxonomy): Eukaryota > Metazoa > Chordata > Actinopteri > Pleuronectiformes > Soleidae > Microchirus > Microchirus variegatus. The sequence continues at coordinate 43,880,395 of NC_139802.1, forward strand.
GAATGTTAATTGAAAAAGTTGCTGTTGTGTATTCAAGGTTGTTTGTCTTCTTTGACAGCTTAGTGTTTCGCAGTAACTCCAGGCTCAAACCTTCACTTTCTCCGCCTGTGGTTAAGAGGATGCTAAAAAGGACATTTGTTGTTTTCCTCCCCCTCGACTTTTCCTCTTTTCTCTCATTTTCCGGCCTGCTGCCTGTTGGATGGCCATCCTTTGACAGCTTGAAGCCATTTGAAGGACCAATTATCCAATAAATGTGGCTTTATGAAGTTGTTTCCCTGCTGCTGTGTTCTTGGAAGGCAGAGGTATATATCAACAAGATTTACTGCGCTGCAGCTTTAAACCAAATAACTGCCATTTGGGAGGATGCGACACCTTCTCCTGCACAACAAACATTTGCATTAATGTGCTTTATTACCTCGGCTGACTACGTTAGCAAAAAAAAAAAAAAAAAAAAAACCCCAGAGTAAGTGATTGTCGAGGCGGGGAGAGAAGATGTGATCCTCAAACGGAGAGAGATTTCACGCTCTGTTAGTCGACGGTGTTCTGGAGAATCAGGGTGATTCAGATCTCTTGTGAGTGAGGGAGATCTGGATCACTGATCACAAAGGTTTAAGATGGTGCTGAGATCAGGACTCTACGTGGTTTTGGACCTTGTTTACCAGCAGATACAGCTGGGTATTATCGATGTGTTTGGGCTTCAGTGCTAATTCGTGCTTTTTAAATGCAGTTCTTTAGCTGTAGCTGTTGGCTCTCGGTCAAACAGTTATTGGCTCACTGAAGCTAACTGGACTTGATTTGGACTCTAACTGGACTTGATAAATACTTGATTGGTTGTCTTGATTGATGGTCTGGACTTCACTTGATTTTGGCCTGATCTGGACTTGATTTGGACTCTAATAGGACTTGACAAAGACTTGATCAGGGCTTAGTTTGGATGCTGCATGTGTTTTTGCTTCCAGTTTTTACGCACCATAAATTTCCCAGTTCCTAGTTGGACATTTCAAATGGAACGCGCCTCCCTCAACTCGGAAAGTCAGCGCAACTTCTTAAAACCCCTGACATAGTATTTCCAAAAATGGCTGCCACTCAGTAGTCAATAGGGCCTTGCTAACAATTGCTAACATTGGCTAGCCAGAAATACGTTTGCCTCCATGTTTTTTTTTCACCTGACTTCCCTGAACTGAAACGCGATCAACTTTGGAGTTGGACTTAATTTGGACTTGATTTAGACTTTATTTGGACTTGAGTTGGACATGATTTGGACTTGGTTTGGACTTGATCTGGACTAGAGTTGGACTTGATTTAGACTTTATTTGGACTTGAGTTGGACATGATTTGGACTTGGTTTGGACTTGATCTGGACATGATTTAGAATGTTGGACTTAATTTGGACTTGAGTTGGACTTAATTTGGACTTGATTTAAACTTGATCTGGACTTGAGTTGTGCTTAATTTGGACTTGATCTGGAGTTAGTTTGGAATTATCTGGACTTTAGTTGGACTTGATATGTAGTTTAAAGAAAAAAAAAGAAATATATTTCATATTAGAGTTAACGCCAATCCCGGGTTTCCGACTTCCGACTTCCACTGTATATGGAACATAAATACCGATATTTCACATCGAGTGACAACACATTGATCTGCATGAAGTTTGATACCTAGCCGCAATAGTATCGTAAATCGTAGTACTGTCTCTGGAGATGCGATCTTCACGTCCGTTCTTTACCTTATTGTGTTGTTCTGTATTAAGGGTTGTTTGTGAATAGTCTTCACAGTCATCGCCGAGGGGTTTTAGAGTAGAAATCTTGGGTTTCTGAAGGAACCATTAGACAAATATTGTGATGTATCTCTATGTGATTATCATATAGTTAATTAATTATTGTGTTATAACATCTACGCCAACCCTCTGGACATGTATCGTTAAGTTAATCTGTGGTTTTTCTACTACGATTATTTACATAACCTCCCTCAGAAATGTCCCCGCAGAGTCTGACGGTAAAAAACAAACACATCTTCCACGTTCCTTCAGCTCCTTCACCTGTGAGCTTTCGCCTGTTGTTTACTGCGTTTGTTTTTTTTCCCCCTCAAACACTTCACCAGCTGCTCGTTGAGTCCGTCCATCCCATTACTTTCCTCCTGAGCTCAACACAGAACAGCTGATTAAATATATGTACGTTCAGGATGTTCACACACAGTATATAATAAGGCTCTATTGTCTCTGGGCGCGGCCACAGGGTTTTTACGTACTTTGGGCCGGACCGAGGAAGCAGAACTAATTACTTCAGTGACTGTGGAGGTGAGATCAGGACTCTGTCAGTGTGTGTGTGTGTGTGTTCAGTGGAACTTTGATTGAGACCACCTTGTTGACCTAAATTAATCACTCTTAGCGCCTCTCCGGTTTGAAGGTATCGCCCGGCGTTTTCGGGAGGCGGCGGGGAATCTGGAACAAATCTCGGTAAATTATTTGCGACGAGTTACGGCCATGTTTTCAGGAAAGCGGCCGCCGCTCGATCCACTTTCCCCCCCGCTTTCCCTCGTTTCCTCAATAAACGAGTTTCCTTCTGTGAGGATGCAGTTTGAGCAGACTCTTAAAGTCACAGTGAGGAGTGAAAACATGTGTTCACAAGAGCGCTAATGCACAAAATAGTGTCAAGATTAGCTCACAGCTCAATAAATTGGACAATTTATTGACATATTGTTCTACATGTTCTTAGTTTGCATAATTATTGCCAATATAGTGCATTTAAGTTGCACTTAAAAGTGTTAATAATGTTCCAGTTAAGAGTCACAAGTTTATTGACTCAAGTAGCTCACTAGCTTAGCTATATTTCTAACATGAAAAATGTAGTGTAAGTGTACTTCTTCAAGTGTAATGCTATTAGCCATTAGCGTGTTTGTTTTACTATCACTGTTTTAATCACATCCTCTGGTTTTGCTTCTGTGGTTCAGCCACACTGACTGTTTACATTAGCTTACTCGTCTACAAACCTAGCTATAATGCTAACGCTAAAAGCAGAATAGCTGGGTAAACGTTATTTTACCTTTTAGATACATCATGTTGTACACACAGTACTGTCCTATGGACATGTTGCTCCAGTGTTTTTATGTATGAAATGCAGCGTAATGTGTATGAAGTGGACTAGATTAGCTCGTTAGTTGGCAAGCTAGCTAACATAGTACTATGTTAGTGCTGCGCGGTATGACCAAAAATGGACATGATGCGCCAGTGTTTTTATATATGAAATACTGCGTAATATGTGTATTCAGTAGACTAGATTAGCTCGCTAGTTGGCAGGCTAGCTATCATGCTAACATTAACCACCAAATATCCTGTGGAAACTGGAATGTAGTGACTAGTGCTGGGTTTTGTGTATGTTGACGTCACTGTATACATTCTTTTTGCGTGTTTTCTAATTCCTTAAATTACTACCACAGTTATTTCTTCAGCTAAGCTATTAGCATGTGTGGTACAGCAGTGAAACGGGTCCCCTCCTCGTTTTTACGTATACAGGTCTTGCAAGATAGTATTTTAACGTTGTTGCTAATGGTGCTACTGAAAGAGATCAATATTTTCTCAGGTGGTACTTGCTATAAAAACTTCGAGAGCCGCTGATCAAAGCTAATCTCACAACAAACACACCGTCTTCTTCCCTGTGTGTGTGTGGAAAACAGCCAAACTGAACAGGCGCCCGCTATGGTCTGTTGGATCATTATAATCCGACAACTCTTCTAAATATTCCCGAATCCGTTCCCGTCTTTTAAAGGCTTTGTACGCGCGTTGTACGACGACGACGACGTCTGCAGGTGCAGAGAGTTCTCCACGTACGTTCACGTGTTCCCTCGCGGTGGATTCAGTCGCCCGGAGCTAAAGCAAACGTACGTATACGCAGACGACGTGTGCGTGTCATCGTCGGTGTCTTTTGGCAGCTTTTCTGAAAGAATGTAACCTGACACTCACTCACAGGCATTCCCACACTGCCTCGCTCTCTCTCTCTCAGATGTGAGCCTTTTGTCTGCCCTCAACCCCCTTTTTCTTTTTTTTTTTTTCCTTCCTCCGTCGTTGCAGGTGTTCATCATGAGGCAATAAAACAAGTAGTGACTGTTCTCAAACCTGAACGCGGCCCACGCTCCTGCGGCAGCAGACCCTCCATACCCTCACTGCTGCTCCACATTTACTCAGCTCTTTCTAATTTGTAGCTCTGCATGTGTGTGTGTGTGTGTGTGTGTGTGTGTTAGAATGTGTGTGTGTGTGTGTGAGAAGTGGCAGCCATGTTGCATAAATCCTACGTTATGGCCTTCAACACAAGCCTCCTTTGTCCCGTCTGTAAAGCTTCTCATCAAGTTTTTTTATCTTTATTCATTTGGTTTAAAATATACTAACACGTGAATTTTTTGCTCATATTGAGAGAATGAAGAAAAAACACGAGCAAAAAAAATTGCGTAAATTTGGTTTATCACACAAATTACGTAAGTTAACACGGGCCCGGGATACTTCCTTGAGGTACGCACATACAGCAAATTTGGCAGAATGTCAACACTAACAAACGTTTTGTGGCTCCACGTTATTTGAATTTTTGACTGTTTAAAAACATTTTTTACTTGCGTGAATACAGCAAAAAAGCTAATCCTACGTCATGGCCTTCAACGCAAGCCTCTTTTGTCCCGTCTGTAAAGGTTCTCGTAAAGATTTATCTGCCTTAATTTGGTTTAAAAAGTGCAGTCATGCAATATTGATACAGTGAAGAAAACAAACAAACAAACAAAAACGTCACATTTTCGCGTACGTTTGGTTTATCGCACAAGTAAAGCGTCCCGTCTGTAAAGCTTCTCATCAAGTTTTTTTCTTTCTTTATTTGGTTTAAAATATACAGGCACATGCATGCATTTTTTTGCTCATATTGAGAGTGAAGAAAAAACGCAAACAAAAAAATTGCGTAAATTTGGTTTATCGCACAAATTACGTGAGTAAACACGGGCCCAAGATACTTCCTTGAGGTACGCACATACAGCAAATTTGGCAGAATGTCAACACTAACTTTTTGTGGCTCCACGTTATTCGAATTTTTGACTGTAAATAAATGAATAAAATGCGTGAATACAGCAAAAAAGCTAATTGTACGTCATGGCCTTCAGGCCTTCAACACAAGCCTCTTTTGTCCCGTCTGTAAAGCTTCTCTGCCTTTATTTGGTTCAAAAAATGCAGTCATGCAATATTTTTCGCGTACGTTTGGTTTATCGTACAAGTAACGTAAGTAAACTTGGGCCCGGGATACTTCCTTGAGGTACTCGCATACATCAAATTGGGGAGAATATCAACACTAGCTAACGTTTCAGGTTATGTGAATTTTTGACCGTTTAAAAAAAATTCAACTTGCGCGATTACAGCAGAAATGCTAGTTTTAGGTCGTCAATATTGTATTTGCTGTGCAGCCGGTAAGATAGTGTTCTGGACAGGATGTTTGCTTGAAATGGAGTAATAGCGGCAAAAAATATGTAAAATTGTATATATTATTAATTCTTAATGTGATTTTAAATGCATAATTCAGGATAAATGTCATGTAACGCTGTTCCTCTTCAGTGTTGCGGACATTTGTAATGTTTCTGAAGAACATGAATTTAAGAAACGATAATCTATAAAACTCTACAAATATAGATTAAAACTGAGAACAGAAGCATTTCCTCAGAAACCTACAGTGATTATTTGTCATTTGTGATCATTTGTCAAGAGTCAGAATTGAACTGTTTTCACTGTGACTCTGTTTTTATGTCTTAGCTCGTGAGTGTATGTGTGTGTGTGTGTGTGTGTGTGTGTTAGCGAGCTAAATGAATGCAGCTTTTGTTCAGCGCGCTCATTTGTATTTTTCCTGTGTGTGTGTGTGTGTGTGTGTGTGTGTGTGTGTGTGTGTGTGTGTGTGGACCAGGCCGTGGTTCTCTTAACAGTAATAATGTGAAATGTGAAGCAGCAGGTTCTGTTCTCTGTTAACATAATGACCACATTTATGGACTCCGACAGCCACACACACACAAACGCACAAAACACTGACACACACTCAATCTTAGACCCTGTTTTGTCATCACACACACACACAACTGTGAAATGGACTAGTTTAGCTTTCTGGGTAGTGAGCTGAGCTAACTAAATTAGCTTACTTGTGAGCGAATATAGGTGTCTTCTTTATATAAAATCAACAAGATTAGCTTGCATGGTGGTGAAGTTAGCTAAATTCTGTTTATAAACATTGATGAGATCAGCTTGCTTTTTAGCAAACCTAGCTAATTTAACTTCTAATTTCTGTCTACTGTACATTAGCTTGCTTGTAACTAACTGCTTTCTATGAAATGAAGATTAGCTTGTTTATAACTTCTGTCTATAAAAGGGATGAGATTGGCTCAGTAGTTTGCTCTATCAAATGCACAAGCATGCAAAGATTAGCTTGCTAGTCAGTAAACGTATAACTTCTGTCTAAAATTGGGTAGATTAGCTTCTGAGTAAGTATAGGTCACTTATTTATTTAGTATGAACAAGATTAGCTTGCATATGGTGGTGAACTTGGCTAACTTCTGTCGATAAAAGGGACGAGATTAGCTCGGTAGTTAGCAAACCTTTGCTGACTTTACTATATCACATGGACTAGATTAGCTTGCTAGGTAGTGAACCCAACTTACTTCTGTCTAAACGGATGCAACTGCTTTATACACAATGAAAAGGTTAGCTTGTTATCGGTGAATTATTAGCTACTATCTGTCTACAAAAGGGACAACATTAGCTTGTTAAAGAACCTAGCAAACTTTTTGCAAACCTCTTTGAAATAAACTAGATTAGTTTAGCTTGCTTGTGAGTGAATAAAGGAAACATATTTGTTTAATATGACCAATACTATCTTGCTATTTTAAATATTATAAGCTACTTTCTGTCTATAATATGGATTAGATTAGCTTGCCGGGTAGCTAGTTGTGTGGAAACTGTTTTGACTGGAGCGAACCAGTCGGTGCAAAACAGATGTTTTCTAATTAAAAGATTCTCCAGGTGTTTGTGTAACATTTTCACAGTCAGTATCTTGTCGTCCTTGGATCGTGTCTGATACGATAAGGTCGAAAATGAATGAGTGAGTTTGTTTTGTTTGTTTTTTTACATCAGGAAGCTGAATCGCACAGCGCTGATATGATATGAACGAGTGTTTGAATGAAAGGATGATTGTCTGAACCTGAGGGAGAACCGTGGTCTTCCTGTCGTCCAGAACATGTTCTCCAGCCTCTGTGATGGCTTCATCTGTGCTGATCTCTGATCTCCGAGCTCTGAGCGTGTCGAGCGCTGACGTCCGTGACAGCTTAAGTGTTATGAAGGAGCGACTGTTTCGTTTAATCTACGCTAGACCAAATAGTTTTGGAATTAACCTTTTTTGAAGAAGAAGAAGAACTTGACAGGACAAAGAAAGTGTCAGGGAAAACTGGCAGGTGAACTGTGATGAGATGTTGGTACTTCACACACACACACACACACACACACACACACACACACACACACACACACACACACACGGACATGCTTTAATGTGTTTAGAGGGAGCAGTGGAGCTTTCCTCTGCGTGCCCAGACATGTATTATGTGGTTTTCAAAGGGGAAGCCTTCACTTTAGTGTGTGTTCGTGTGTGTGCGTGTGTGTGTGTGTGTGTGTTTGCGTGCAAGTGGGTGTTTTCTTGACATCAATGCAGTTATGGAGTGTCGTGACTTTTGACTCCACACACACACACTCACACACACACTCTGAGGTCTGTGAGGCCTGTTCTTAGTCAAGTGTCACACTCTGCCCGTCTGACATCTGGTCCCTGAAACCTCTGGAGTCCCTGGTGGGTGTGTGTGTGTGTGTCTGCCTGTGTGTGTGTGTGTTGTGTGTGATTAACTAACCCCCCGTCCCCCGTTTGTGTGACAGTTCTTCGCCAATACACTTGTACTTATCGTAAACCGACCCCCCCCCCCCCCCCCTCCTGCACGCGACGCATCGTCGTCGTCGTCTGCATGATCGCGAGAAAACCTCGCCGCAGCGTTTTGGATTTGAAGTGTTTAGACACAAAAAGTGTCCGTCGTCTCATGGTCGCTAAGACAAATCTGAAAGTCCAGCGTGTTTGTGCTGCAAGGTGTTCTCTGTGTAAAGTAGCCCTTGCTTCTGTTTCTAATTTTTGCTTAGTTCACACTTCAAAATCTGTATTTTTTTAAGCACGTTTTGGTCCAATTTTATAAATAATACACACAGTATTGTCCTCCTGGTGTCTGTGGACACGTTGCTATCATGTTTTTATTCTGTGAAACAGTGTTTGACTTGGATACGGTTGCTAAAGATCAATCCTAGCACTTTAAGGCTAATGCTAATGCTAACGTTAGCGACCGTTATCTGATTTTAGAAGTTCTTCACTGAACTTAGGTGTGATGCCATTGCCGAGTTCCAAGCTCCGAACGCTGAGGCAACTGGAATAACACCATATTTCTAATTAAAATTTAATTTTTACGATACCACCGTCGGTAGCATAATTATCGTGTTTGGGCTTTATGCTAAAGTACATTTATACGCTACTATGCTGATATGTGTTCTCAAAATCCAGAAATTGTGATTTAATTGCGTACAAGTTTTGGCGACCTTTGTTTCTAAAGCTTGAGGTTTTAGTTGTTTAGCGTTATCTGCGTCTCGGAAAAATATTGAATTCCTACACAACCTGAGCTATTTCTCACCTTCATTTCATAAGAAACGCATATTCACCGAACGAAAACAATGTTACCTATGAAGTTGTCAGCTGTTGGTGATGCTGTTAGCATAAATTAAGAAAAATTAGCTCGATCGTCGATTTTAGCCGGTGGAGACACAGGAGCTGCTGTTCTACCTCTGCAGCGTTTGGTAATTCTGTGTCTTTTAGGTGAATCTGAAAGAAGAATTTAAAACTTTAAAGTCACAAAATAAGACATGAGAAGTCCCTGGTGGAGGCGAAAGTGGATCAACAACAACAAGTGTTTGCTGTGAGCTTAAATCAGTGTTTTTGTCAACGGACTCCGGTTGTGGGGTAAACCGTCGTATATATACCACTATTGAATAAAAAACACAGTGTAGAGTTGTTAGGAAAAAAAAGCTGCAAAACATTGTTTTCCCTTAATTAGCATCAACACCAACAATAATGTAACTTTCACTGTTTTTTCCACCAACACACGCGTGGAATAAAACCCGACTCCAGTGGTTACACCCACACACACACACACACACACACTCGACTCTGCAGAGAATTGCTCGTCGGTGAGAATGCAGCTTGTTAAGGAAACAGGTAAACATTTTCAGCGCTAATTTGCTGCCGGTTTGTTTTGCCATCAGGCCAATTTGTATTGTCGCAAACACACGACGCCGCATCCTGCCGCAGATGAGATTCATAAAGTGTGGCTGAAAACAGCAGCCGTCCAATTAATTCACACTTAACATGCGACACGTGTGTGTGTGTGTGTGTGTGTGTGCGTGAGAGGGTTTTTCATCCTCCATCCGAGAGCCTGCTGTTGTTTCACCGGGCTGCAAAAGTTGTGTAGAAATAATCCCCCGGATGGCGTTTTTTTGTTGTGATTGGTGGAAAAAAACAGTTGTGTGGACGGTACGAGGCAAACCGAGAACTCCGTCAAAGTCCCAGTTCTCCCGTTAACCCCAGCTAGCATCCGCTAACACGTCTGCTACTATAGCTCCATGATCGGCGGCCATTTTGGACAGGAAACCGACGTTTTTGTCGCCTTGTCGATCGATCCTGCACCAAACCCCATTGAAAATATCACCGATTTAACGTCACAGCAGAGCAGGAGTTGTCCGTCCACTGCTGAACTCCATCGGTGAGTCCGAATGAATTATTTTGTGAATTCGGCTTTTGAAAATCTTCACTTTGATTTACTCGAGGGACGCAAAATCATGAAAGGAGTCAACCGGAGAGCACTGGCTTGTGTCAATGTGAGCGGAAAAAAAACGCCGGTTTTCTCAATGGAGTTTGGTGCAGAAGCTGATTACCATGAATAATTCCTACAGGTCGCCATTTTGGACTGGAAACTGACGTTTCTGTCACTTTGTCAAACACTTACTCTCCTGCACCAAATCCCATTGGAAAATATCACAGATTTAACGTCACAGCACAGCAGGAGTTGTCCGTCCACTGCTGAACTCCATCAGTGAGTCCAAATGTCTTAATTTGTGAATTTCGGCTTTTGAAAATCATCACTTGGATTTACTCGAGGGACACAAACTAAAGAAAAGAGTCAGCACTAGAACAGCAGCTCTTGTCTCCCTGTGAGCTAAAAACGCTGATTTTCTCTATGGAGTTTGGCGCAGAAGCGCAAAAAACATCGTAGACTTTCACCTGATCTATATTTGAGAGCGTGAAACCCGACTCGTTCTTCGACTCTCGGGGAGTTAATTGTCGCAGCTTTTATTAACGTTAGACAACAGATGCATTATGTGCCACAACAACAACAACAACAACAACAACAACAACAACAATAGGACACAAGTTATTTCTGTTGCCGAGTAAGCTTTTATTTTGAAACGGCAGATTTTTATGGTAATGGTGTGAAGAATAACATCTGTGTGTTTCTTTATTTGTGTGTGTGTGTGTGTGTGTGTGTGTGTGTGAACAGTTAAATCACGCTCTGTTTTTGCCTTATTAAGACTTTAACGCAGGAACAGCTCTGGTTTGAATCAGAGGCTGAGACTGAAATCAATAAATAAAAAACCAGCCTCATCTCCCCCCCGCCCCCCCCACCCCTCACTTGTTGTACCCAGTGTCTGTCACTAACTACATTAGAGAGCAATTACAGCTTTAATGGCTGTCGAGATCCATTATCAACATTCATCTAACCTTTAAATATTTCAGGATGAAACCACTTTAATTTGTGAGATTTAATGAGGGAGAAAACGAGGGCGGTCCTTCGCTCCATGTCAGTCCCTCCCTCACATTTTACTATCTTCTTCTTCTCTATTATCTTTTATTTCCTCCTCCTCATCATTGTTTTCCACTTTTATTCATTTATTTATTCATTAATTGTATCATCATAATAGTCGGCATCACCCTGAACAAGGATCAGTTGAAAATATTTGCAAACCTCTTAAGGAATAATTTTAATGAATTTTTTGAAAATCATGAAATGATCCATTTGCTCTGATGCACTTTGACAGTGAGCTGACTTTCATCTCAAAAATAAAAAGTATCTCGGAATGACTTGAAATTGACCATCATAATAGTCGGCATCGCCCTGAACAAGGATCAGTTGAAAATATTTGCAAATCTCTTAAGGAGGAATTTTAATGAATTTTTGAAAATCAGGAAATGAGCCATTTGCTCTGATGCACTTTGACAGTGAGCTGACTTTAATCTAAAAAAAAAAGTATCTCGGAATGACTTGAAATTTACCATCATAATAGTCGGCATCGCCCTGAACAAGGATCTGTTGAAAATATTTGCAAACTTCTTAAGGAATAATTTTAATGAATTTTTGAAAATCAGGAAATGATCCATTTGGTCTGATGCACTTTGACAGTGAGCTGACTTTCTTCTCAAAAAAAAAAAGTATCTCGGAATGACTTGAAATTGACCATCATAATAGTCGGCATCACCCTGAACAAGGATCTGTTGAAAATATTTGCAAACCTTTTAAGAAGGAATTTTAATGAATTTTTGAAAATCAGGAAATGAGCCATATGCACTCATGCACTTTGACAGTGAGCTGACTTTCTTCTCAAAAATAAAAAGTATCTCGGAATTACTTGAAATTTACCATCATAATAGTCGGCATCGTCCTCAATAAGGATCTGTTGAAAATATTTGCAAACCTTTTAAGAAGGAATTTTAATGAATTTTTGAAAATCATGAAATGAGCCATTTGCCCTGATGCACTTTGACAGTGAGCTGACTTTAATCTAAAAAAAAAAAGTATCTCAGAATGACTTGAAATTTACCATCATAATAGTCGGCATCACCCTGAACAAGGATCTGTTGAAAATATTTGCAAACTTCTTAAGGAATAATTTTATTGAATTTTTGAAAATCAGGAAATGATCCATTTGGTCTGATGCACTTTGACAGTGAGCTGACTTTCTTCTCAAAAATAAAAAGTATCTTGGAATGACTTGAAATTTACCATCATAATAGTCGGCATCGCCCTGAACAAGGATCAGTTGAAAATATTTGCAAATCTCTTAAGGAGGAATTTTAATGAATTTTTGAAAATCAGGAAATGAGCCATTTGCTCTGATGCACTTTGACAGTGAGCTGACTTTAATCTAAAAAAAAAAGTATCTCGGAATGACTTGAAATTGACCATCAAAATAGTCGGCATCACCCTGAACAAGGTTCTGTTGAAAATATTTGCAAACCTTTTAAGAAGGAATTTTAATGAATTTTTGAAAATCAGGAAATTATCCATTAGCCCTGATGCACTTTGACAAAAAAAGTATCACTTAAGTTTGATATAAGTTCTGCTTTCACTCTTGTCAGCAGTGATGACGCTGAAACATCTGCATCTCACTTTCCAATTCCTCTTTTTTGCTTCTAAGTCCCTTAGAAAACCCCTTAAAGACCCCGGAGACGTCCTGGAAACCGTGTGTGTGTTTGTGTGTGTGAGAGAGATAGAAGTGTCTTCTGAAATGTCCCTGAATGCAGCATGAGTAGTTAAAGTGACGCAGGTGAGAGAAGAATTCTTCTGCAGGAAAATCAATCAACAAGTGTAAAGAATTACTGCAGGGTGAAACACGTGTGTGTGAGAGTGTGTGTGTGCACGTCTGCACACATGCAGACACCCTAACTCGTTAGCAGCTTCTCACTCCTCGTCTCCAGAAAAGGAGGTGCCATCCAGGTGGCAATCCCACGATGCACCTCTCCCAAGTCGGTGTTATAACGGTCGCCGTTGGTAACGGTAACGATGTCTGGGGAGGAAAACACGGTTGCTTTAGAGCGACATATCCTCCCCCCCCCCAACACAACCTATAGATAATCTGACATTTTCACTCACTATATAAACACCACCAAAAAAAGCACTAATTTGGAAAACGTCAAAGTTCACTTTGGCTCATTTTTATGGACAAAAATAAAATAAATAATTAAAAACATTTTGTGACTTTTTGGACAATTATTGTGATTATATATAGCTCGACTCGACTCGACTTCCTGTCACTCCAAAACTCAGTAGCCAATCAGCAGGCAGCTTCCGAAGGCCCCGCCCACAAATGAAAAACCACGGCACTAAGAACATATTTTGAAACAATAAAATACAATATTTTTGCTCCATGAAAAGTCAAATCTGATTCCATACGAGTTTCTGGCGAACGCCGCGTGCTAACATCGCGTTTATCTCGCTTTTTCCGACGGTCTGTAAAGTGACTTTGTATCTAAGCAACCACAGGACGTCCATATAAGGTGTTGCGTATTATTCCCACAGCAGTTTGATCTGTGCGGCGTGAGCGCTCAGGGTTCAACAGAAAACAGTGGTGGTTTCAGTATTTAGTCACGTGATGTCAGTGTAAGCTCCGCCTCCTCCTGTCACAGGAGGTCACAGATGAGTGTGCGTTGGACTCCATTTCTCTGTAAATTACCTGTGAACTGGTCGTCTTTGTTTCACATGGTCGTCTATTATTATAGTGAGCTGATCTGATGGAATTCACCTGAGCCTTCGCTCTCACTTCCCCATCATCATCATCACCATCATCATCATCACCACCACAAAACCAACTGCTACACAACTAATGCACAGGCCACTTCCTGTACAGGTGCATGTTTGTGTGTGTGTGTGTGTGTGTGTGCGCGCAGCTATTTATAATCCCATCCCAACCGCAAAGATTCACAACACCTAAATTCATCTTTTTTGTCAGACTGTGTCAGCAGCAGTGTTAGCAGCAGCGTTAGCACCAGTGTTAGCAGCAGCGTTAGCAGCAGTGTTAGCAGCAGCGTTAGCAGCAGTGAGCTGTTTCTGTGTTAAATAGCTCTATGATCTGACACGTTACTCACTACAGTATTGGTATTGTGAAGTTATTGATATTGTGATGTTATTGATATTATTGGTAACGGGAAGTTTTTGGTATAGTATCGTTATGTTATTGGTACGACGGTGTTATTGGTATCGTGATGTTATTGGTATCGTGATATTAGTCATATTATTGGTATCGTATCGTGATGTTATTGGTATCGTGATATTAGTATCGTATTGTGATACTATTGGTATTGTGATATTATTGATATTGTGATGTTATTGGTATCTTGATATTATTGGTATCTTAATACTATTGGTATCGTGTCGTGGTATTATTGATATCGTGATGTTATTGGTATTAAGATGTTATTGGTATCGTGATGTTATTGGTATCGTGATACTTTTGGTATCATGATGTTATTGATATTGTGATGTTATTGGTATCGTATTGTGATACTATTGGTATCGTGATATTATTGATATTGCGATGTTATTGGTATCTTGATATTATTGGTATCTTAATACTATTGGTATCGTATCGTGGTATTATTGATATCGTGATGTTATTGATATCCTGATGTTATTGGTATCGTGATGCTATTGGTATCGTATCGTGATATTATTGATATTGTGATGTTATTGATATAGTGATGTTATTGGTATCGTATCGTGATATTATTGATATTGTGATGTTAGTGATATAGTCATGTTATTGGTCAGCTTTAACATTTTCTCAAGCGACAGTTTCAGCTCTTCTTCAGTGGAACTCGGCAAATATGAGTGAAAATCAGTGTGATTGACAGCTGGTGTCGTCCAATAGGAGCCCAGTCGCAGTCTTTGAGCTTTGAAACTTTAAGAAAACTGTTTTGAAACCTGCTTTAAAGGAGTTTTTGGTGACTTTGTTCAACTCAATCAGACACTTGTCCTCTCTCCTGTTATGATTTAACCTATAGGTCGTTTAAAGAGATGTGGAACCAAAATAAGGAGGTGAAAGAAGATAAAAGCGTTCAGCCTCTTAAATTAAACGTCTGAAAACAACACTTTCAGTTTTGCAGCAGCTTTAAAAAAAAAAAAAAAGCTCCACATCCTCTTCACATCATTATTAATATTTATTATTTTGTTTATATGTTTCATAAAAGGGAGTTTTTGTCACATTTTCCCAGCGTCTGATTTTTTTTGTTGTTATTTTTGGAAAAACCTCGGCGGTGTCAGCGGGGAGGGGCGTGACTGGAGGACGAGAGCAGAGGAAGAGCTGATACCAGTCGAACCCCCTCCGGCTGCGGCGCTCGACTCGTGTTTACACTTGACAACGGGACGCCGCGAAGGAGCGAGGGTGAGGCGGGAGATGAAAGGCAAGAAGAAAGAAAGAGGAGAGAGAGGGAGGAAGGAGGGGAGGAGGAGGAGGAGGAGGTGGAATAAAGGGAGGAAAGGTTGTTTTGAGTGTTAATGAAAGCAGAAGGTGTAATTCAGCCTGAACGTGTCACCGTGACACGGTGCAAATTTAACCTTAAACATTCATTAGTGGCCTCACTTATACATTTATTCTAATTACTGCTGCGGCACAGAGTCCACGCCGAGCGCTGTACTTTTAATATTTCATCACAATAAACAAGTGAAAGTCAGAGGAGGGAAGAGGGGGGGTGGGGGGGGGTGGGGGAACAGTGTTATCTGTTTTTTAGCTTTAATTAAAATTATCACACTCACAGTGGAGGGTTGTTTCCTTGAACTATCCCTTTAAGCTTTGTTTAAAGGCGACGGAATGTCTGAATGTGTTCGTTTCACTCTCCCTGCACCAAACCCCATAGAGAAAACCAACGATTTTACATCGAAACGCACACAGATTTTTTTAACGGAGTTGTTAACTCACTGCTGCCTCCTTCAGGTAGTTTAAATGTCTTATTTTTCTGACTTCGGCATTTATAAAATGTTCTTTAAATGTACCCGAGTGGCACAAACTGACCACACGAGGCAGCAGTGGACCAGCAACATCCATTAACGCTGCTTTTCTCTATGGATTGCGGTGAATCTTTAGCTTAGTGGCTAACGTCATGCCCTCAGCCGTGTTTCCATGGTGTAATCACACTAATGTCTCAGTTACTTGTGTAGAAGTTCACTGTAGCGCCCCCTGAAGTTGTAATTCCAAGTTACCAGCTCGCTCAAACAATCCAAGATGGCTGCTCCTAGCATAAACGATGTAAAAGCTCTACTTTTGAACAGTTTTTACTGTTGTTAGCTTGCGCCGTACACAAAACACTGCCCTAATGCTGTCTGTGGATGTTAAATCTAGCGTATCTAGCGTCTATATGTTTATTGAATTGAATAAATTAGTTTGGTAGTTAGCAGAACTAGTAATAACGCTAACATTAGCCACTGTAGAACGTTAGCATGTCATACAGTCACGCAATTTTTGACAATTCGACAGCAAAATAAATCTGGCCTGATTGATCATGATGTCCATAAGAAGTACTTGAATTTGACGTCAACAAAGGTGTGTGAACTCGGTTTGAGAACCGCGGCGTTAAAGCAGCAGACAGAATCCACCTGCGTCTGTCGGACGATGAATGGACGCAGTGGTTCGGTCTCTGCTGACGGAAGAAAAACCGCGAGACGTGGAGCTGTTTTTGATTTATCTGCCTAATTAACAGCAGATGTCGAGCTACGCTCGTCTGAGCGCCGCCGTTTCCTCGCTCTCTCTCTCTCTCTCCGTCTCTGCCGACGTCGTCCTCCTCCAGCGTCTCCACGGTCCTCTGCATTAGCATTAGCTCTGCGCTAGCAGGTGTCTGTGAGACAGCTAACTATGACGCTAACAAACGGATGCTTTGGTTGACTTGTGATGCGTACCCTTTTTGTCAGTTATGATCACATAGACGATGCAATACCGATCTTATTGTTTATTCCTAATTTGCCGACTTCTCGCGTGATTTGGAGGACTTGAAGCCCCGCCCCCCTGCTTATAGCCCCACCCTCTTTTGGTCAAGTTATGTCGTCTCATTACTCTTATGATGTTTTTCCGTCTGCGTTGGCGTAACAGTAACAGGAAGCTAAATAAATCCTCTTATAGGCCACGTGGTGGATTAGTGGCTAGCACGGTTGCCTCGCGGCACGTGAAGGTTGTGAGTTCAAATCCCGCTTCGACCGTAGTTTTTTATTTATTTTTTTTCTATCTTTTTATGAGTTTGCACGTGTGAATGATTGTTTGTTTTTTTTGGTCTCCATGTTTGACCTTTTGATGGACGGGTGACCTGACTCCGCCCTCTAACCCCACGTCACCTGGGATTGGCTCCACCCCCTCATGTGATAGATAGACAGATATAAATAACAGGAGAGTGGGTGTAATTTTTCTGATTCTCGTCACGTGTGTTCGTTGTGACCGTGCACATCAGTGGTTTGAAGTCATTCATTCATTCATTCAATCATTCATTCATTCATTCACTCGTTCATTGATGACTCCACAGTGTCACTGTTTAAACCACATCAATGAAGCCGAGTTTCCTCTCGGAGTTTCCCGATTGTTCTCGCACTTTAGAAAAGTTCCGCTAACGCTGCTGCTTTTTCAGCTTCCGACCAGTTTGCCCACTGTTGTGTGTGTGTGTGTGTGTGTGTGTGTGTCTAACAGTGTGTGTGTGTGTCACTGTGTGTGTGTGTGTCGTTTCCTTTTGTTCCTCTGGTTGTGACGGTGTGTGTAGATCTAAGCCACACTTGGCTCGGCTTCACATGAGCCGGGCGCTCGGAGACCAGAGAGGCTTCGTCAAAGGAATATCGGCCGCCGCCGCCGCACACACACACACACACACACACACTGTCAGACACACACACACACACACAAAACAAAAGCAAACAAAAAGGACCAGCCTTCTTATTATCAATATTAATCTCTCTTCTTGGAAAGGCATCTGTAAACTCGCTTTAACACACACACACACACACACACACACACACACACACACACACACACACACACACACACACACACACACACACACACACACACACACACACACACACACACACACACGCACACAAACGTGGCTGATTCAAGAAAACCATGTTTGAACTTGCTAATGTTTTTTTATTTTTTTGTCCTCTCTCTCTCTCTCTACACGACTCACTCTCTCGCTCTTCATTTAGCGTGCCATTAGCTCTCCAAGCTGTTGTTTGTTTTCTTTCTTTAATGTGATTTTTTTTTTTGTTTTTTAATAAAAAAAAAAAGAAAAGAAAAAGTAGTGATTGAAATATTAAACGTCTGTGAGGACACGGTTTGATTCAGACGTTTTCTAAAGGACTGTTTGAGGATGAAGACGAGGGCAAAAAAAACCCAATATAAACATAGTTTTTTGTTTGCGGGGTTAACGATAATTAATCAATATCCTTCATGGATTTATCTTATTTCCTTTAATCTTTAGCGTTTAGCGTAAAAATGCATACAATACAGTGAAATATCGCGATATTCTTTGCGTGTCGATATTATATCGCTGTTGAGATGCCCAAATTTTGAGTATGATTTTTTTTTGCATATAGTGTTTTTTTTACTTTTTGTGGATTAGCATAAAAAAATGTCTGTCCACAAGATGGCGCCAAGTGCTCACTCTCACTCCAGCTTATGTGCGAGTATCGCGAATATCCTATTGTTCACGTAAAAGTCGTTTTTGTCTGCATTATGTCTGAATGGCAATCGCTGCTGCTGCTGCTGCTGCTGCTGCTGTTTCCTTCACAACGCAGCTCCAATTGTGTTTGGACGAGTAACAGTACTTTAAAAGTACATAAATTACCATAAAAACACACAATTGCGTGTGTTCTTGTATGTGTATCCTCTTCAGGACCTATTTTTCTATCATAAACACGGACCAGTAAGTCCTCATGGAGACCAAAACCTGGTCCTAATGAGGCAGAACCCCTAATTTATTGATGAGGCTTTGTTTGTTATGTTTGTGGAAGTCAGTGAAGAAGAGCTGAATATGTATCTTTGTGAGGTCCAAAAAGGGTAAAAACCTGTCTTTGTGGGGACATTTTGTCTCGTCCTCACAACTTTAAAGGGCTTTTTTGACTGGTTAAAGACCTGGTTTTAGTGGTTAGAGTTAGGATTGGGTTAAGTGTTAAAGTTAAGGGTAAAGTGCTATTGAGTCTATGATGTGTCCTCACTATGATGTAAAAACAAGTTTGTGTGTGTGTGTGTGAGGGCACTGGTTCTAAACTTACTTGGGTCCAGATGTTCTAATTATAGTCGGCTCTGCTGCCTAATGACAGGAAATACTGGTGTGTGTGTGTGTGTGTAGTAATATTTCATTGACACACACACATAGTGAATGAGTGTGTGTGTGTGAGACACAGAAACATGAATGAAATTCTCCTCATTAACCTCCTGAACTCACATTTCCTCTTTAAAACTTTTTTTTTCCCTCCAGAAACAAAAATACTATACATTTTTATAACTTCTTAAAAATGTTAATATTCTTTACATGAGTTTATTTTGACTTTATTTAGTTTAAAAAGTCAACACTTTATTCGCTATAATGAACAGTTTTTAAAGTTTTAAAGTACTTTTAGTGACTTTCCTCATGCTTGTCTGTCCACATACAGTTTGATCATCATTGTGCTGGTCTTTTATTTTGAAAAATACAAAAAAAAGCAAGAAAAGAGGAGAGAGAGAAGGAATCAAGTGAGAAAACAGGACATGGTCGACTTCCTTTATGTGACCATGACCTCACGTCCTCTGCTACACACACACACACACACACACACACACACAGAATGTCCTACAGAGGTAGCAAATACAGGAACACACACACACACACACAGAGGGATTAAGTGTGTTCGACAGTTTAAGCGGCTTTAAAGGAGAAGATACAGAGATGTAATCTGACTCTTAATTCTCACTCTGTGTGTGCGTGTGTGTGTTTCCTGATGTCTTTACATTGGTGGTGGTTTAGTGCCTTGCTCAGGGGCACCACACTAGCTCTTGACCTGTAATTGGATTTGAACTGGCAACCCTGTGGCTACATACCCACTTTCCTTCCACTGATCCCTGTTCGGCATGAGCATAAAACTCTCGCTACATTGTCGCAAATATTTTACATTTTATGAAGAATCTCAGATTATGTCATTCATTCATTCATATGAATGCATGTTTTGTCTTTCACAACTATGTCCTCACCGATTATTGGATTATTGTTGTTATTTAAGAATATAACTGGGAATATTGTTGTTTTTTAAGTATACAACTGGGATTATTGTGATTATTTAAGAATATAACTGGGATTATTGTTGTTTTTTAAGTATACGACTGGGATTATTGTTGTTATTTAAGTATACAACTGGGATTATTGTGGTTATTTAAGAATATAACTGGGATTATTGTTGTTTTTTAAGAATATAACTGGGATTATTGTTGTTTTTTAAGTATATAACTGGGATTAGTGTTGTTTTTTTAACTATATAACTGGGATTATTGTTGTTTTTTAAGAATATAACTGGGATTATTGTTGTTCTTTTAAATTATTCAGGTTATTCAAAAAAAAAAAATAGTGTTTATAATAATAAACAAAAGGATTGTGGAGATTTTTTTGGATTGTATTTTTTTGAAACAGATGAGTGCAGCTGGTTTACACACACGCACGCACACACACACACACACACAGAGGCTAACTGTATTAATAGGAGTCTGTTTTGTGTCAGTCGGTCTTTAATAGGATCAGTGTGAGAGACATGGAGCTGTGTGTGTGTGTCTGTGTGCGTTTGTCTGTGTGTGTGTGTGTGTGTGTGTGTTTGTCTATGTGTCTGTCTGTGTCTGTCTGTCACTGTAAGTTCATTAACTGATGATAGATAACTGCACTGTGTGTGTGTGTGTGTAATTTATAGCCCTCAATCACAGTCTTATCAGGTGCAGGACACATGGACACCTCCTTGTGTCCTCCTCTCCTCTCCTCTTTCCTCCTCTTTAAAACTCTCACACACAGACTTGTATTTTCCTCTCCTTCTCCTCCTTCTCCTTCTCTCTCTCTTCGCTCAATGCTAAAGGATTCTTTCTTTAATTCTCCTCCTCCTCCTCCACTTCACCTGTTAATGGACTGACCCTCCATCCATCTCTCCTCTCCTCGTCTCCTCTCCTCATTTTAAAGACACTATATCCTCTGAAAATGACCATTACTGCTGTGTTATATGTCTATAATCTAGATTATAATCCCTCTCTCTCTCTGTGTCTCTCTCTCTCAGATATGGAGGAGAGGTCGAGTGCAGGCTCGTGGCCCAGTGGAAGTCGTTCGTCTAAGGTAAATCCAGAGTGTAGTGATGTAGCCTCAGGTTAACCTGACCTCTGACCTCTGACCTCTGACCTTTGACCTTTGACCTTTGACCTCTGACCTCTATCTCCAGAGTTACGCAGACGGGTCTCAGTACATGGCGTCACATGACAGCATCTCACCGCCATACACCAACTCCAGGCTAACAGGTACACCATGTGTGTGTGTGTGTGTGTGAGTGTGTTCTTGTATGCGTGACCTCATCAGGACCGGCGAGTCCTCATGGAGACTGAAAACCTGGTCCTAATGAGGCAGAAGCTCATTTGTGAAGGAACATGGTTTAAGATTTGACTCGTGGTGATAGTTGAAGTTGTAGTTTTGTCTTTAAAAATTAAAGTGATTTATGTTTTCATGTCCTCGTGGGGACCGACAAACATACAAACCTACCTTTGTGGGGACATTTTGAGCTTTTCCCTGTGAATTTAAAGGCCTTTTTCAGGATTAAGACCTCAGTTAAGATTAAGGTAAGGATTTAGGGGATGCTCTGTGTCTATGAGGTGTCCTCACTAAGACAGAAAGACAAGTTTGTGTGTGTGTGGAGAATTAGTGAAACACTCAGGCACACACTTTCTCTCTCTGTGTGTGTGTGTGTGTGTGTGTGTGTGTGCTCATTTACCCATGATGCTCTCTGCCTCTGGCTCTCGCTCCGATGTGGCGCCAGTTGTGAGCAAATGGCTACTGACACAGATAATCTCTGTCTCTCTCTGACACACACACACACACACACACACACTCACTCAAGCTCTACCTGCTCTCTCTCTCTCTCTCTGAATTGTTGTTTTTTAAAAACATCAGGTGATGAAGTCCAGTGAGTCCCTCACTCTCCCTGCACCAAACCCCATAGAGAAAACCATGGATTCTTACGTCACAGCTCACAGGACCTCACCGGCGTCGTTAATCCTCCGCCGCCTTCGTCACCGAGTTCAGACGTGGTATTTTGCGACTTGGGCTTTTTTAAATCCTTTTTTCACATTCACCTAAATGACACAAATGAACCACATGTGGCAGCAACACAGCACCAGCTCCTGTTTACCCTGTGAGCTAAAAACGCCGGTTTTCTCTGTGAGGTTTGGTGTGGGAGAGGAAAAAGGGACACAATCGTCTGTTTTTTAG
Source organism: Microchirus variegatus (assembly GCF_963457635.1). Classification (NCBI taxonomy): domain Eukaryota; kingdom Metazoa; phylum Chordata; class Actinopteri; order Pleuronectiformes; family Soleidae; genus Microchirus; species Microchirus variegatus. Next base: position 43,902,771 of record NC_139802.1, read on the forward strand.
TTGGAAAACGGCGTTTAAAGATGACATAAAGCAGTGAAATATCCCTTTAAGATTTGTATTGTTCATGCAAATGAAGTTTATATAAAGTATATTAATATATAGAGTAAATGTTGAGTTATACGCAGATGTGTAAAAACTGTGTAGAAGTGTCCAAAACTGAGGTTTGTGGGTCGGGGATGATCCAGCGTGTGTGTGATGTGTTGTGACAGTGTTGTGATGACGGTGTGTGTGTGTGTGTGTGTGTGTGTGTGTGTGTGTGTGTGTGTGTGTGTGTGTGTGGCTGCAGAGGCGACACACACACACAGTCAGAGATGGAAATACTGTATTTTTCATCTGGCTCACCGGCGCCGCAATTTACTTTGATAATGATAACGCTAAGAGACAGAGACAGGCGGGGATACGGCACACACACACACACACACACACACACACACACACACACACACACACACACACACACACACACACACACACACATTGTGTCGTACCTGTGACTGCTTCAGTTAAACAGAACAGAATTATGTTTTTCTCTCTCTCAGTTGTTTTTTTTCGTCTCCACAAACACAAACAGATAAAGAGGAAATCGTCTTTAAACCGGTCGCTGTCGTTATCTCTGTAAAACTCTATACTCTTAAAGGCAAAGTTAAGGATTTTACAGTTGATTGTGACCCATATGTGACCTGTGCTGAGATGCAGTTGGAAAAAATATATATATTTTGGCTACTTTTCCCAGTTTTTCGCAGTAAAATTGAAGTTTCTGTTCCTGCACCAAACCCCATAGAGAAAATCAGTGATTTTAGCTCACACGGACACATGGGCTGCTGGTCTGCTGCTGCCTCGTGTGGTCACTTTGTGCCACTGAGGTGAATCCGAACAAAGGATTTTGAACTCCGAATTCACAAAATAACACATTTAAACTTAAAGTGATGTGATGGAGTGATGGAGGCAGCAGTGGATCAACTGCTCCTGTGTGCTGTGATGTTAAATCGCTGATTTTCTCTATGGGGTTTGGTGTGTGAGATAATCAAACAGTGAACATATTTTTTAAGATATCACAGATCTAATAATTAAGGGTGATATTTTCAGGATTATACAACAAGGTGATATAATCAGATTATTCACATAATCTGGTCTAAATCAATTGTTTACCTTCAGAGATAACGACACGTATTGAGACTGTCGGAATTTGAGCGGCCTTGTTGAAGGGGTTTGATCTGTCGAGGTGAAGCGTCGCCCGTCTACCCACAATCCTTTGTGTTCTGCGCCTGTTCTGTGTCGTTGTTGTTGTGAGTAACTGTAGATGTTCCAGATTATCCCGGGGTTCTTCTCACCTGAGATGAACTGAAGGTGAAAGATGAACGCGAACGGCGGAGTTTAATGAACACGTCCTCTCTCTCGCTAGCTCTAACCTCACGCACGCACACACACACACACACACACACACACGCACACACACGCACACACACACACACTGTAACCGCCCTCCACATCGGATTAGAGTTGATGTTATGCTCTAGATAATCAGCGAAAGGGATTAGTGTCATCTCGCCGACCTCACTAGATTAATCTGCTGCCACACACACACACACACACACACACACACACACACACACACACACACTGCACTCTAGATCACTATGGTTTTTCTGTGTGTGTGTGTGTTTCAATCAGACAGAAACACTGACACTCAGACACACAGTGTGATTGTATCTTTCATGTGTGGTTATGCAGTGTGTGTGTGTGTGTGTGTGTGTGTGTGTGTGTGTGTAGCTGCAGGTGCGCGGCCATGTAACCCCCCCCCCCCCCATCACCCCTCTTCACCCCCCCCCCCCCCCCCGCTCTAACTGTCACCTACATAGTAAATGAGCTCCTCACTGTTTGAGCCTGTAAGCACATTTCTCTCTCCTGTTATAAATAAACGATCTGATGGCGCTTCACTCTTCTCATGCACAGCGCCGTCGCGCCCGGTTGAAATCAGGATTTTTAAAAAATTATTATTTAATACAATCTACAATGTCCTACCGATGTGTTTGACACATTTTTCTCACTGTTTGACACTCTTTTCTAACAGGAAAACGTAACTTTATCCTTGCTTTGTCGACCGCTCGCTCTCCCACACCAAACCCCGTAGAGAAAAGCGGCGATTTTTCGCTCACGGGCAACACAGGAGCTGCTCATCCACTGTTAGAAATTCCTCATTCAGACTTACTACAGTGACACAAAGTGACCACACGAGGCAGCAGCAGAGCAGCAGCTCCCCGTGTCCCCTCCGTGAGCTAAAATCGATGATTTTCTCCATGGGCTTTGGTGCGGGAGAGTGAAGTGGGTGAACTTGTTGAAAACCGTGTGGTAAATAATCTTCCTCTTCTTCTTCCTCTTCTTCTTCCACTCGGCGTTGAAATGTAGTGAGTCAGCCGTCTGTCTCACCTCTGTTCGACCTTATTAATGAGTGTTGAGCCACGAGGCTGAACCCCCTCTGTGCAGGTCACATCTGGACACTTTATATAGAAATATCTCCCTCTTCTTCTTCTTCTTCTTCTTCTTCTTCTTCATCCTATTCTCCTGTGATTTCTCTGAATTTCACTCCCTTTTTCTGGACACGTCGTCATCCCGTCATTTTTAATCCTTTTATTCCCATTGTTTTCTTTCCTTTTCTCATCCATGTCAGACCCCCCATCCCTCCACCCCCTCCCCGTGTCCCTCTGTACCCCAGCAGCCCCTCACCTCAGCTGGGTGTGGTGCCAAGGTCGTCCCCCTGTCTCTGCGCGCTGACTCTGGATCTCTGTGATCGGAATGTTAAAACGAAAAACGAGCCATTTACATTCTCTTCTCTCTCCTTCTCTTTCAAATCTGCTGTGAAAGTCAAACGTTTGTTTTTAAAAATAAAAGTAATGACGTCGGGATTATTTAGAGTCAAACATTTTAAAACCATCAAGATCTGGATTGAAAATCTGAGTTCAGGCTGCAACAATTGATCAATTAATCGATCGGTAAATGACTAAACAGCAATTTAATAAGCAATTATCCCGTTTTTCCAATATATTTGTGTAATTAGAGCAAGATCTCTGGGGTTTTCAGCTTAAAATCGACAGAATAATTAAATCTTTTTAATGTAATTTATTGAGTCCTTCCTTGAATTATTATTTTTTTTATGCTAAGATTAATTTTTGCTTCAAAAATACATATTTTATTGTGAATTATATCGTTACCTAGCTACACACATGCTTTTATTTTGAAATTCTGTGAAATATCATCACAAATATTGCAATATAATGATGGAAATAGCTACAGAACAGGTGATTTTAATTATTTTTCATCACCTGAGCGGCCCCCTCCTCACTAGACTTGGTATAGTCCATAAAGTCAATGTCCAATTTCTGGTATGCCCTTTATGTTTTTTTATCCAGACATGACTAAACGATCAGCTGTGAATTGGTTAAAAAAAAAACCCCTGTTAATATCAGCCCAATGAATCTGAGCGGTCATGTGACTTACACAGTGTGCGTGTGTGTGTGTGTGTGTGTGTGTGTGTGTTTACAGGTGTGTGTGTGTGAGTACAGACGCTCCGGTCGCACACTTTTCACCCGTTCACTCACGTTCACTCACACACATTCATCTGCAACTCGGCCATTGTCGCCCACTGATTGTCGTCTGTATGTTGTGAGTGTTTAGTGAAGAGTGTGTGTGTGTGTGTGTGTGTGTGTGTGTGTGTGTGTGTGTGTGTGTGTGTGTGTCTCCATGTTTTGTCATCCGTCCAGATGAGGTCTCTGGAGACTGAGCTTGGGTCATTCATGTTACACTGAGTGTGTGTGTGTGTGTCCTTTATCTTTCTATCTCTGCATGTCTCTGCTGCTGTGTGTGTGTGTATGTATGTGTGTGTGTGTGTGTGTACAACTTCCCTCCCTCTCTCTGTTTATGTGTGTGTGTGTGTGTGTGTGTGTGTGTGTGTGACAGACTGTGAAATGGTGCGTAGTAGCACCTGGGCCCTTCAGTGTTGATTGATCGGCTTGGTCATGTGGAAGAGTCCCATCTGGCCAGCCACGCTACACTGTGTGTGTGTGTGTGTGTGTGTGTGTGTGTGTATGTGTGTGTGTGTGTGTGTGGCAGAGATAGAGAGTGCTTGTTTGTGTGTAAGAGGTGAGCGAGTGTGTGTGTGTATGTGTGTGAGAGATAGAGATGTGCGGCATAAAACAGTATGTTTATTGTGTGCGTGTCAGTAAAACTCAACTGTTTTTATTCAAACTCTTCTTTTCTCCTCATGTATGTTAAAGGTGCGTTCCACTTGTAGTCGGAAGTCGGAATTTCCGAGTTCGGGGAGGGGAGAGGGGGGATGGTGGGCGTTCCTTCAACTCGCAATCCTCACAATCCTTGACACTGGATTCCAAAATGGCCGTCACACACAGCTACGTCACATGCTAACGAGTTCCGTCTGAATCAGAACCAGGTTTCCTCTTATCCAGTGTGTTTTCTCGGCTCGGAACAATGTTTTAGGGGCGGGGCTTAACCATAACTAATTAATATCTCACTGACTACCTTTAAAAGCGGCTAATTTTTCAGTTATTTGACTCAGGGTTTTTTTTGCTTCTCCGTTAGTGACAGTACTGACTCAGTGACACGTCTCTGTTCTCCACTGTTAGCTAGCTTTTTTTGTCTCCTCGTAACGTCTGGGTGAATTAGCTAACAGTGAAGTATGAAAACCATAACAACTAACGTTGAAGTGAAAGTCTGGAGGCTAGTTTGGCCATTAGCATTGGTTAAAAAAAAAAAACATCTGCTAGCAACAGAAGTTAGCTCGCCTTCAGTTCTTTTTGAGGCTACTTCGGGCATTAATATTGCTGAAATTAGCTATGATGTTACCAAAATTGGAAGTAGCTAGCTTCTTCTTACTAATTGGATAAATTTCATATTTAACGTCACGCGCTGGCGCCTGTTCATGTACGAAGTGTGACTACTTCCTGTCGTAACATGTACTGAAAATAATGTTATATTATGTTTTTGACTAGTTAATTCTTGTCACTTCCTGTCACTTCCTTTCAAAATAAGAGCCACTCGCTTAGCTTATAGTTGTTCATCTTTTAAAATAATTTTTTAAAATATTTTTTGTTGTTGTTGATTTAGTAAAACATTTCACAACTGTCGTAATACATTAGCCGTAACGGGAAGTAGTGTTTACGGTTCTGCCTTGCTAGCATCGTTGCTAACCGCTTGTGATTTTTCAGTCAGTAAGCGTCAGTATCCAGGACGGCCTGCGGGGGGCGACGGGCTGTATCGTGTGAACACGCGTCGTGTCGTGGTTTTAGACGAACGGTGTTATTAACGCGCTAAGCTAACATCCACGTCTTTCGTCGCCTGAACGTCCTGACCCGTCCTGACCCGTCCTCACGTCTCCGTCTGTCCAACCGTCACCCGCAAAGAGAAACAATAAAGAATTTAACAAAATCCTCCTCCAAAAAAAGGAAGACGCCACTAACGAACCCCCCCCCCCCTCACTTGGCTTAATGAATGCCAGACTTAATTAGAGCACCATGATGTCAGAGGCATTAATTATCAGTTGGCTTCGTTTCAGAAAACACACACTGTCTGTCTTTCTGTCTCTCTCTCTCTCTCCATTCTACTTTTTATTCAGCATCTGCTTTTTTTTGTCGTTGTCGTCGTTGTCTTTGTCTGACTGAGTTAAATATTTCTTCCAAAGAGACGCAACTATTGCCCTAAAAATGTCCTCGATGGACACGTTTGATCACGTACATTTTTAAACGGTGCATTCGTGGCGTTTTTAACCACTAGGGGGCAGCAGAACAGAGTGAAAACAGGATATAAGGCTCCAGACTGTGAATAAACAAAAATATCTTGACTGCCCCCGGTGGCGATAGAGCATAAACCCCACCCCCGTTCTATGCTAGTTAAAAAAACTAAGTTAGAAAACCTCATCGGCACAAGATGACAGCTTTTATAACACGACAGCGGGAGGAAGTGGCGACGCGTCATCAATCTTTATCAACGGGTTTAAAGGTCAACCTCACAGTAAACATGCTAAAAAAAAAAAAAAAAAATCTAATTGGCAGAGACTACAGGACTGAACAAATATAGTGTTGAAATGGAAGAACTTCAACATGGATTATTTATGAGATTATTTCAGCCTTTTTTTCTACTGGAAACTGAGATTCCACACCAAACCCCATAGAGAAAACCAGCGGTTTTAACTCGGAGTTGTCGATCCACTGCTGACTCCATCAGTAACTTTTAAAAGTGTTATTTTGTGAATTCGGCGTATAAAATCGTTCATTTTAATATTTGTATTTATCTCGGTGACACAAAGTGACCACAGGAGGCAGCAGTCCACCACTCGCTCCTGTGTTAAACCGTGAGCTTAAATCGACGGTTTTCTCTATGGGGTTTGGTGCGAGTGAGAAAAGTCACAAAAAACTTCCGTTTCCAGCTAGAAAAGGTGAAATAAAGTAGTAAAAGTACTGATATGTTAAATTATAGTTTTATTATGTATGAGCGAGAGAGAGGGAGAGAGAGAGAAGTGTACGTTGTGTAAATTGAAAAGTAAAGTTTTGGGATCCCTGTCCATTTTTTTTGATCGGAGTATTTTCTGATAGCTAATTAGGCATGGAGCGCCCGCCATCGACAGCTGCATTCATCATCATAAAACGTAATAATTAATGACATTCCAACAAAGAAAAATATGCAAATGAGCTCCCCCTCATTAGCATTTTCATATTCAGCTCCCCATAATGCTTTTGCTGACAAGGTTGTAATTAATGAAAATTCATGTCTCTTAGCCCGAGCTCTAGATTGGATCGCATTCATTCCCCGAGAGAGAGAGAGAGAGAGAGAGAGAGAAAACATGACGGGGATCACTGCCAAGTTTTTAGGGAGACGAGAAGGAGGGGCGAGAGACGGAGAAAGTGAAACAAGAGTTAGAGAGAGAGAGAGAGAGAGAGAGAGAGAGAGAGAGGGATGGAGGGAAGGCAGATGGCGACAGAGATAAAAGGAGGACGGGTAGAATTTGGGTGATAAAGTGAGAGAAAGTCCTGATGCAAAGAGAGAGAGAGAGAGGTGAAGAAGACAAAGGATTTAAGGCTCTAAGACGACGGCAAACTCAACTTTGTGCCACTTTCTTCAAGTGCTGGACGCTAGGTTAGCGTCGTACGCGTTTCCATGGCGTCGGACCGAAAAAAAAGACGCGTGTCGTCACGCGACACCAGAGTCCAGGCACCGTTTACCTGTTAGCTGCATTAGCTGCTTTAGCGAGTTAGCGTTAGCCTACAGTCGAACTGGAGCGGTCTGTTTTATTAAAAGAAAAGAGCAGCGCTAACAAATAAACGCAGCGTACCTGTGTCCTGCGTATGTGTGCCTCTGTTTTTAAAAGTTAGCGTTACTTTAGAGACTCGTTTTAACAATCGGGAGTCACGTAAACATGAAGTCATGCGCGTCTTTTTCCTGGTCAGTCGTCATGGAAACGCCTCAACGCTAACACACACGTTAATGCATGACACGTTTCCATGACGACGGACCGGAGAAAAGACGCCTGTGACGTCATGTTTACGTGCCGCGACACCAGAGTCCAGGCACCCTTTACCAGTCAGCTCCGTTAGCTGCATTAGCTCCTTTAGCGCCGTTAGCGTTAGCCTACAGTCGAACTGTAGCGGTCTGTTTTATTAAAAGAAAAGAGCAGCGCTAACAAATAAACACAGCGTACCTGTGTACTGCGTATGTGTGCCTCTGTTTTTAAACGTTAGCGTTACTTTAGAGACTAATTTTAACAATCGGGAGTCACGTAAACATGGCGTCACGCGCGTTGTTTTTCCCCTCAGTCGTCATGGGAACGCGCCAACGCTAACACACGATGCATTTCCATAACGCCTGACCGGAAAAATACTTGTGTGACGTCATGTTTATGTGACGCGATGCCAGAGTCCAGGCACCGTTAGCTCCTTTTGCGCCGGTTAGCGCTAGCCTACACACACTGAAGCGGTCTGTTTATTAAAGGAAACAAATAACCAGCGTACCTGTGTACTGCGTATGTGTGCCTCGGTTAGCGTTACTTTAGAGACTCATTTTAACAATTGGGAGTCACGCGTGTCTTTTTCCGGTCAGTCGTCATGGAAACATTGACGCCGCTGTTAACCGCCGTTATCGCGTTAACGCGCCCAGCACTAGTTTCTGTGTTTATCAGGTGATATAGGGAGGAGGAAGCTAACGACAGGAAGTTAGCTTAAAGTTAGCTAAAAGACGAGGTTACTGACAGCAGCTTTAATTTTTTCTGTGTGGACAAAGTTGTCTTTGTGAGGACATTTTTGTGTGGTCCACACAACTTTTGAGTCTGACAGCAGTATCTGTTGTTTATTTGCTTGTTCATGTCGGACAATATTAAACCACGGAAAAGAACATGTTTGAAATAAACGTGTATTAAATGAACGTGTATTAAAGAACACGTCTGTAAAGTGAACAGTGAACAGTTTGTCGTCGAACACAAACACAGAGTTGAAACAAGAATCTACACAAAGCAAATCCACTGTGCAACGATGCTGGAATACTGATATACTGTGTGTGTGTGTGTGTGTGTGTGTGTGTGTGTGTGAGTGTGTGTGAGTGTGTGTGAAGTGTTGGCACGAGATAGCAGTTGCCCCCTGGGCTTTGCCAACGTGGCACTGCCCCCTCAGTGGCACAGTCTCTGCCTTTGTTGTCAACGTGTGTGTGTGTGTGTGTGTGTGTGTGTGTGTGTGTGTGTGTGTGTGTGTGTGTGTGTGTGTGTGTGTGTGTGTGTGTGTGTGTGTGTGTGTGTGTGTGTGTGTGTGTGTGTGTGTGTGTGTGTGTGTGTGTGTGTGTGTGTGTGTGTGTGTGTGTGTGTGTGTGTGTGTGTGTGTGTGTGTGTGTGTATTGTTTTTGGACACATCGACTGGTCACGTCATGTATCGATGTCGAATTTTTACTCCTCAAATATTCACATTTAAGAGTCTAAGAGTCATTTTGTCACATGACTGAAGTGTTTTTGTCGTCACAGTGTGTGTGTGTGTGTGTGTGTGTGTTGTATTTGTCATAAACACTGATCTTGTCAGGACCAGTGAGTCCTCATGGAGACCAAAAACCTGGTCCTATTGAGGCACAAGCTCATGTTTGAAAGAACATGTTTAAAGTTTAGTTTAGACTTTAAGATTTGACTTTAAGTGGGTTATAGTTAAAGTTAGTGTGTGTGTGTGCGTGTGTGTGTGTGCGCTCTCTCTCTCTCTCTCTCTGTGGTTTAGTCTAAACTGAACGAGTCTGTTTTGTCTGAACAGATGTTTCCTGTGGAGGATTTGAGGTAACAGCCATGTGTGTGTGTGAGCGTGCGTGAGTACACGTGCGTGCGTGTGTGTGTGTGTGTGTGTGTGTGTGTGTGTGTGTGTGTGTGTACAGTTATTACAGCATTTTTTATCACATATGAATAAACTCAGAAAATATAAAATCACATCCTTGCAACAGCTTATATCCTGAACTCAGACCTTTATTTTGAAAAAAAAACTATAATTGTATTATACATATATATATATATAACATAAACACAGCATATTCACATTACAGGGCTCAGAGATTCTGTCTAACAATATTTACATATTTGTGTTTGTTTATAACATGATTGTTTCCGATGTCGGACGTTTTCTTAGAAGCTGGAATTGAAACACAGTCAGTCATTTAATTATTTATTTTTTTAAATAACTCCTCCTCTTTTCCCTCCTTTAAAAATAATAATAAATAAATAAATATATATATATATATTTATTAAATTCTGTCTTGCAGCTTCACTCTGTTCATTCTAACTCTGCTGATCCTTCTCATTCATTCTCTCTCTCTCTCTCTGTACCATATGGTGCACCATGGTACATTTAGCTTGTCAGTGATAATGGATGGCCATGGAAGCCCAGTTTTGCTTTAAGCGCTAGCTTGCTGCTTACTGTGTGTGTGTGTGTGTGTGTGTGTGTGTGTGTGTGTGTGTGTGTGTGTGTGTGTGTGTGTGTGTGTGTGTGTGTGTGTGTGTGTGTGTGTGTGTGTGTGTGTGTGTGTGTGTGTGTGTGTGTGTGTGTGTGTGTGTGTAGGATGAGGGATCATGAAGCAGATTCAGCCCTAACATGCACTCGTCGCACACACACACACACATCTCCTGGGTGATCATGTGATCTCATCTGTCTTTTTTTTTTTTTTTTTTTAAGACTTTCACAAACCTAAAAACTTAAATGACAAAGACAGTATAAATGTACAAATGTTTAAAGATGTGTAACGTTTAAAAAGTCGGAATTATGAGTGGAAAACATTCTAAGAAAAGGTTGGAATTCTAAGAAAAAAGTTGGAACGCTAAGAAAAAAGTCGGAATTCTAAAAAAAAAGTCGGTATTCTAAGAAAAAAGTCGGACTTCAAAAAAAAATCGGAATTCTAAAAAAAAAGTTGGAATTAGAAAAAAGTCGGAATTCTCAGAGAAAGTTGGAATTCTTAGAAAAAAGTTGGAATTCTAAGAAAAAAGTTGGAATTCTAAGAAAAAATCAGAATAAAAAAAAGTCGGACTTCAAAAAAAAATCGGAATTCTAATAAAAAAGTTTGAATTAGAAAAAAGTCGGAATTCTCCGAAAAAGTTGGAATTCTTAGAAAAAAGTCGGAATGCTCAGAAAAAGTTGGAATGCTAAGAAAAAGTTGGAATTCTAAAAAATAATAGGAATTCTAAGAAAAAAGTTGGAATTTGAAAAAGTCGGAATTCTCAGAAAAAGTTGGAATTCTTAGAAAAAAGTCAGAATTCTCAGAGAAAAGTTGGAATGCTAAGAAAAAGTTGGAATTCTAAAAAAAAAAGTCTCAAAAGGTTTTTTTCTAAAAAAAAATTCTGCTGTTTGGTGAAAGTGATAATTTCGCTTTAAATCCAACATCACTATCATAAAATAATAATATACATTATATATTAGTTATATATTTTTAAGTTTTTACTTTGTGTCCATGTCTTTTTTTGTGATCATATCTGAGTGTAGATTATTTAATCTTTCTGATAAAAACACTTTGACCGTCCACCACTGTCCGTTGGTCGTTGCTACGGCAGCAGACGAGGAGAAAGTAGTAGTTTTTTTTTTTTTTCCCATGCTTCCATGTCGGTGGCGCGTTGAACAGAGTGGGCGGAGCCTCTGCTGGCACACACTGAATGAAAAGTGATTGGACAAAGAAGTGGGAAAAACCTCACTGTTTGTGTTGAACTGCCCCCAAATCTGTTCACACACAAGCTCCGCCCCCTGAGCCGGGTCAGCTGACACTGAAGCGATAGCAAAAATAATATCGTATCTACGACATCTTACGTCATTCGTTTATCACATAGTGGTCCTTCAATGACTTTGCGATTTAGTTGCGTGAAAAAAGCTACTTCTACTCATTCTAAGATGTTTTTTATTTTACACATTGCGACTTTTCCACCAAAATTTTCCGACAGAAATTCCCCCAGAAATCTACCCTAAAATTCTGCACTCATTTTTTTTTTTCTGAATATTTGTTCACTTTGATTCTTAAAGTTCCAGTGTGTGATAATTTGTGACATCTACTGGTGAGACTGCAGATTGCAAACTCCTCCCGTGAAATTTCTATCTTTATCGGGAAACTACGGTGGTCGTCGCAGACCAGAAAGGTGTTTGTTCTCCTTTGTTATTTAGTAGTGCCGTGCAATAGGTTTACGCACGTTAATGCACGATAACGCACGACACCGGAGTCCAGGCACCGTTTACCAGTTAGCTCCGTTAGCTGCATTAGCTCCTTTTAGCGCCGTTAGCGCGCATACAGTGGAACTGGAGCAGTCTGTTTATTAAACGAAAAGAGCAGCGCTAACAAATAACCAGTGTACCTGTGTACTGCGTATGTGTGCTTCTGTTTTTAACGTTTAGCGTTACTTTAGAAACTCATTTTAACAATCCGGAGTCACGTAAACATGACGTCACGTGCATTTTTTTCCGGTCAGTCGTCATGGAAACGCACCGAACGTTAACCTCAACGCCGTTAAACGCCATTTTGACGCTTTTGACAGCACTATTATTTAGCATAATTAGCTTAATCAAAGTAGCTAAACGTGGCGGCACAAAATGGCGGCCATATAAAAGAAAATTATTTTAATTTTAAAGCGTTTATTCGCTTATACGAACATCGTATATTCAATTTTAAGCAGTTTTTCGTGGCCATTGATGCTTTTTAGGATAAAAACAGGTGACATGTCCTCCCCTCCTCCGTCCCTTTTGTCCTGCTGTCCGTCTTACCGTCCCCATCACAGTGTGATGTCAGGTGTGTGTGTGTGTGTGTGTGTGTGTGTGTGTCGTCCCGCTGCGATGCGGTCGCGGCGTTCGCCGTCTATGTAGCAGCGTGTGGGAGCAGATATGTCATTATTCCTGAGCCAGGTGGCCGCGCTGACATCACACAGAGCCGATCAGCGAACGTGAATCCTCCTCCTCCTCCTCCTCGAACATATTATCGTTCCGTCCAGGTGTTTGAACGCTGTATTTTTGTCTAAATACAGGGATTAAGTTGAGAGGACGAGGGTTGTCACCGACGGGGAGGAGGACGTGGGCGCCAAATGTTGGACTCCATCTTCCGAAGCGACAGTTGAGGTGTTTAAAATGGCCGATTTCAGATTAGCTTCCGTCTGTGATGACTTTAGATTAAGTTTTACTGCTTTTTCCTCGCTGTTACACACTTTTCCAGCAAAAAAGTGAAGTTCATGTCACTTTTTATTCCTTTGAACATCCATCAGGGGGCGACACCGCTAGTTTTTATGAGAAAATTTGCCATTTTTTTCCCTCATTTGAGTTGTTTCTCCAATAAAAATGTAAATGAAGGTAATAATTCTGGTTGTAAACAAAGAAAAAAATGTACCAGCCAGGTTTTGAGGAGTTAGTGAGGTTATGGTAATGTTTACGCTAGTAAGTTAGACGTTACGCAAGTTAGCTAGCAAGTTGATATCTAAAGGTGTCATGTTCTGAGTTGTTTCTCCAATAAAAATGTAAATAAAGGTAATAATTCTGGTTGTGAACAAAGATAAGAAGGAAAAAATAAGTAGTGCCCATGTTTTGAGGAGTTAGTGAGGTTAGCGTTATGTTTACGCTTGTAAGTTAGGAGTTAGAGGCAAGTTAGCTAGCAAGTTGATCTCTTAAGATGTCATGTCATGTTCTGACTGAGTTGATTATCAAATTAAAATGTAAATAAAGGCAATAATTCTGGTTGTAAACAAAGATTAGAAGGAAAAAAATAAGTAGTGGCCAGGTTTTGAGTAGTTACTGAGGTTAGAGTAATGTTTATGCTAGTAAGTTAGAGAGTAAAGTTAGAGGCAAGTTAGCTAGCAAGTCCATCTCTTAAGATGTCTTGTCATGTTCTGACTGAGCTGTTACTCAAATTAAAATGGAAATAACAGGTCATTCTGGTTGTAAACAGAGATTCAGTGAGTTAACGCTAGCTAGTTTGAAGTTAGCTACCAGCTAGCAAACAAGTTGATGTCTAACGATGACATTTCATGCTCTAGCTAAATTCTTTTATAAAAAGTAAAAGACCAACATTAAAGTAGTTGTTATCTTAAGACCACGTTAGCAGCAGTAAAATTAACTTTGTGTCACCGCTCACTCTCCCACACCAAACCCCATAGAGAAAATCATCGATTTTAACGTCACAGCTCACAGGAGTTGTTAAACTCACTGCTGCCTTCATCAGTGAGTTTAAATGTGTTATTTATGCGACTTCTGCATTCAGAATGCTTCATTCTGATTTAGCTAAAATGAGTCAAATTTAGTAAACGAGGCAGCAGTAGAGCAGCCGTAGAGCAGCAGCTCCCATGTTCCCGTGAGCTAAAAACGCTGATTTTCTCTATGGGGTTTGGTGCAGGAAAAGAAACTCGAGTTTCCTGCTGGAAAACGCTGCCTAACTTCAAAATAAAGTATTGGGTCAGGGTTCCCATGAGGTTATTGCGATGTTTCGATTACCGACAGATTTTATGTTTTTCATTTTCTGTCTTAATTTACGGAACATAATCGACAGGAAACGTCTTCTGTTTTAAAAAAAAACAAAAACAAACCTTTTGAAGTTGGATCGTCTGTCGCTTTGGGCCAAAACAATCGCCGCTTATCTCTTTCTTCTCCAGTCGCAGACTCTCGCTGACACAAGACAGAAGCCAGAATTATACCTAATATATCACAATAAAAGCTTTTATATGCAATTAAATAAAAGGGAGATAAAATAGAAGGAAAAAAGGGGAGAATTATTTATCTTTTAAAAGAGGAAGAGGAAGAGGAGGAGAAACAGTGACCGTGACAGTGACGGGAGAAAATCAAGAGTGTGATGCTGAACTCCAGGATCCTCTGACCTTTGACCTCTGCAGTCTGACAGCACCTGACCCGTCATCTTCCTCCTCTTCCTCCTCCTCCTCTTCCTCCCACAGGAGACAGAGAAACAGAGACAGAAAGAAACACTGTTTTTACCTGTAAAGTCTGTTATTGTTTACAAAAAACAACTAAAATTAGTTATTTAAAGCATCATAACTGCATAAAAATAATTAAAATATATATATATTTAAGCTGCATTATCTTAGTTAGCTGTTGCTCTGTTAGCTTCCTTAAAAAAACGCGTCCAAGTATAAAAAATAATACATTTAAAGCGTCGTCGATGTGCTTTTCACGACACTATGACATGTAATCTCTTGACTGTCCACTAGGGGGAGCGACTCTACTGCATTCTACATAACCGTATGAGAAAATTACACGACTTCTTACTCGATTTATGACACCACACAGACTTTTCCATCAGGAATCCGAACTTTTTCGTCACGAAATAGTTTATTTTGATTTAAATAAGTAAGTAAATAAGTCACAAACTGACCAAATGAGGTGTCAGTAAGACCAGCAGCTCCTGTGTCCACGTGAGTTAAAAACGCTGGTTTTCTCTATGGTGTTTGGTGAGAGTGAGCTGTTTGGAAAATGTACTTTTTTCTCATATGTTAATGATTAATTAACTCAAAATAACATTTTTAAATGTCGTTTCTTTTGTCGAAAAACATTTTTTTGTGGCTCATGTTGACATTTGCCTAAAAATAGCATCATATAAGGCCTTTAAAAAGTGTAAAAAAACGCCTGACATTGACGTGTTTTAAGTGATAAAATCGAGACGGTGCCGCAAGGTGTGAAACGCTCGCGTTCGCCGCCGCGGCCTCCTTTTCCCGCGCGACACGCGGAAAACCTCGCTAACGTGGAAACGAGCGCGTCCATATTGTGGCGCTAATTCGCATTTTCACACCTTTGTCTTCGTCTTAAATAGAACGTGTTAAATGCTTTGTGTTTTTTTGAAGTTTTTAACGTTAATCCCGAGCGTTTTACGACAGATTCCCGCCCGTGTCTTTCATTGTCTCCGCGGTATAATCGGAGCTACGTCTTACGTTGTTTTGTTTTGTTTTGTTTTGTTTGTTTGTTTTTGGGCTCGCCGCCGACGCTCCAGATGCTTTTGTGTCCGAGGTATTTGTGAGTAGAAAAAAACGCTGCCCGACAATCCTCAAGACAAAGACGGAAGGAGACGGAGAGAGAGAACATAAAACCCTGGAAAGGAATCGAATCCCGATCCAAAATCTCATTCAGCAACATTTATGAAAGGAGGGGATGACGCAGGGAGGTTAAACGGGAGGCAAAGCGGCGTCCAAACGCCGCTCAGGTGCCACGTGTTTTTACATTTCTGTCGTCAGATCAGGAAATATTAAGCCGCCGCCGCCGCCGCCGCCGCCATGGAGCGAGAGAAGAGGAAGAGGAGAAAGAGAAAGAGGAGGGAGAGGGGGAAGATTTGGGGCTGTAATGCCAGCCTTATGCGTCTTTTAGTCGTTTTCCGCCGTCGGGGTTTGGCAGCGTCTCGCTCGCTGTCAGCCAGCCAACAAAAGTCTGCAGTGCCTGCCGCATTTTCAGCTTTGTCTCAGACACACACACACACACACACACAGATGCATGGGAACACACACACACACAACATAAGCACACGCCGCCGCGCGCGCGCTCGCTCGCTAACGGGCAGTTGGCGACAATTCTTGTTCTCGACGAAAAAACGGAGCGACGAGAAAGAAAATTCAAATGAAAAATAAAGAGAAGGACTTTTATTTTGAAAAATAGAAACAAAATAGACAAAAAAAATCCGGATTTTTAAAAAATGATATTTGCAGATTTTTTTGGCGCAGTTTTAGCGTTTTGAAGCGGTGACGTCGCGAGGGTTCAGCGGTGGCGTTTGCGTTGTTTGTCCATTGATTGTGTGTGTGTGTGTGTGTGTGGGTATGTGTGTGATAGTCTGTTCTTTGGGTCTCATTCACATGAACCAGGCACCAAGTGTCATGGCTGCCAACACACACACACACACACACACACACACACACACACAAACAGAATAATTTAGGCCTCACTTTGTTTTCTTGCGTCATGGTCACATGACCTCACCTTTTGGGTATTTTAGCTATTTATAGTTTAATGTGTCTTGTTTATATGTTTTGTTTTTGTGTATATTTGCTCTTATTTTGTTTAATTTTGCTGTTTTTGTGTACTTTTGTTGCATTTTTCTTTATTTTTGTTGTTATTTTGCATACTTTTGCTGCTTTTTTCATTATTTTTGCTACATTTTTACAATTTTTTTGTGCATTTGTTTACTTTTGTTCAGTTTTTGTGTATTTATGAATGGTAATTCTCATTATTACACCACATAAAATTCCGTTTTCCCACATACATTTTATTTTTTTCAGTCCCGAAACACAGACCCGGAGAGTTGCCAGTTTGAATCTCGGCAGGTCACAGGGTTGGGGAACCTCTGAGCAAAGGGGATCTAATCCCCATTGATTGGGTTAATTGGACACTCTAATCTGTGTGTGTGTGTGTGTGTGTGTGTGTGTGTGAGAATATTTGGACTGGAGCCTGGATTAATGATAGATGATAAATGTGAGGTCAGGAAATAAAAATCTCTGCCAAAAAAACAAAGATATGCAGATCACAGAAAGAGCAGGTGATTGGCTGCAGCGCCCCCTAGAGAGAGAGAGGAGAACACAAAGAGACACTGGTGACCTCAGTGAGTCACACGACCAGTCAATCTTTACAGATTAACAGATTAACGGACGCTCCTCACATTTCAAGATAATCAATACATTTTATTCTATTGTTCTACTGAGTCTGTCAACTCAGATTAACACTTAATCTGATCTAATCCACACCAGATTAAGTCTGGGATCATGCTAAGATCATGCTTATTATTATTATTATTATTATTTATTTATTTTTCGAAAATCTTAATATTTAGAAACACAAATAATACCTTTTTATTTAAAATGATTGATATTGATAATGAAACTCGATTATTTAAACTCAGATTACAAGAGAATTATGAGGACAGTCTTATATTATCTTATCTTAAATGATCTCTTGTCGTACATCTTTTATTTTATATGATCTTATCTCAAATTGTCTTGTTTTATTCTTATATCTAATCTTAAATTATCTTAACTTGTCTTATATTAGCTTATGTTATATTAACTTATCTTAAATGTTCTTATCATGTCGTCTAATTATATATTATATTATCTGAGATTGTCTTGTTTTATCTTATATCTTAGATTAACTTATCTTAAATCAACTTATATCTTAGATGATCTTATATCTTATATTAACTTATCTCAACTTATATCTTAGATTGTCTTATATCTTATCTTAACTTATATCTTAGATTTATCATATATTAACTTATCTTAACTTATATCTTAGATTATCTTGTATCTTATATTAACTCCTTTGTTGACATAATGTGTCGCGTGACCTAAAGACAACACTTTCACACACACATAAATAAGGTTATTACTCACTTAAAACAGATTTATAAACTAAAAACATTATTATTATTATTATTATTATTATTGTCATTATTATGAGCTGTCAGATGATGATGATGATGATGATGATGCTCTGTCTCTGTCTCTGTCGTCGCTCCTTTACGTTCGTTCATTCTTCATCTGGTGTTTGATGTATTCACTCGCTTCACTGCCAAGAAACCAATGCCTGCTGGGAGTTTTTGGGATGGGGGGGGGGAGGAGGGGGGGGGGCGGTTACTCATGGACTGTCGTCTGTTAAATTAACAGACGGCGACAGAGAGGGTTACGCTTTACACGTGAAGACAACGCCGTCAATGAAGATATAGATTATTTCTGATTCTCTGTGTGTGTGTGTGTGTGTGTGTGTTGTAATCTGTGTGTGTGTTAGTGTGTCTGTGTGTGTGTGTGTGTGTGTGTGTCTGTCGTCGCACCTTTAAGACTTTGTAGAAACTTCTGGACCGGTGCCCAGTGGTGTCATGGAAACGCTCGAATCACTCAGAATGATTCATGTCTGCACGCTCCAACCCTCCCCCATCACACACACGCACACACACACACACACGCACACACACACGCACGCACACACAGCATGCAGGAAGAGGCAGAGGGAGTTGAACCCGTCTTCTATCCATCTTTCTCCCCCCCCCCCCCCCCCTCTCTCCTCCTCTCATGGTCTCACCCTCCTCGTCAAATCGCACTATTAGTCACATAGTTGATGAAAATGGAGTCATTATATGGATGTCAGAGGAGATCTCGTCTTTGCACACTTTCCTTTTCACACACACGCACACACACACACACACACATTTGACGTTTCCCTGAAAGCAACGTCAACACTTGTCAAACATCTTCATCTCCTATTTCTTTCTTTCTCTTTCTTCTTTCTCTCTTTTCTTTTAATTCCTTCCTGACGTCAAAATAAAACACCGACGCCGAACGTTATTTAATCCCATTGTTTTCCCGACGTGTGGATTAATATTTGGTCCATAACTGCAAATAAAGTGGAGTTTATCCACATTTAAAGACGCTTAAATCACCGCAAACACCGTCCTGAATTGTTTAATTTATTAGATTAAGAAAACATGAATGGTTAATGGAGCAAATATGAGGATTTTAGCATGTTGATTGTTTCTAAAATGTATTATATTATACTAAATATATATATTACATGAAATAAAACAAACATAAAAACAGTACTTTTATTTCTTTACATGTTATCACAGGCTGAAATGTTGAAATTTAGCGACTCATTTCACAATAAAAGCCTCTCAGAGTCAATGAGCATCAACACAATATGCCAAGGCTGCTTTAAAGGTCCAGTACGTCAAATTTATCCACATTTAAAGACGCTTAAATCACCGCAAACGCCGTCCTGAATCATTTCATTTATTAGATTAAGGAAACATGAATGTTTTATGGTGCAAATATGAGGATTTTAGCATGTTAATTGTTTCTAAAATGAATTATTTTATATAAAATATATATATATTACATTTAATAATTTTGTTGTATTAAATAAAGCAAACATAAAAACAGTTCTTTTATTTTTTTTACATGTTATCAGTGGCTGAAAAGGTGCAATTTAGCGACTCATTTCACAATAAAAGCCTCTCAGAGTCAATGAGCATCAATACAATATGCCAAGGCTGCTTTAAAGGTTCAGTACGTCAAATTTATCCACATTTAAAGACGATTAAATCACCACAAACACCGTCCTGAATTGTTTAATTTATTAGATTAAGAAAACATGAATGGTTAATGGTGCAAATATGAGGATTTTAGCATGTTAATTTTTTCTAAAATGTATTATATTATACTAAATATATATATTACATGAAATAAAACAAACATAAAAACAGTACTTTTATTTCTTTACATGCTATCACAGGCTGAAATGTTGAAATTTAGCGACTCATTTCACAATAAAAGCCTCTCAGAGTCAATGAGCATCAACACAATATGCCAAGGCTGCTTTAAAGGTCCAGTACGTCAAATTTATCCACATTTAAAGACGCTTAAATCACAGCAAACACCGTCCTGAATCATTTCATTTATTAGATTAAGGAAACATGAATGTTTTATGGTGCAAATATGAGGATTTTAGCATGTTAATTGTTTCTAAAATGTATTATTTTATATAAAATATATATATATTACATTTAATAATTTTGTTGTATTAAATAAAGCAAACATAAAAACAGTTCTTTTATTTTTTTACATGTTATCAGTGGCTGAAAAGGTGCAATTTAGCGACTCATTTCACAATAAAAGCCTCTCAGAGTCAATGAGCATCAATACAATATGCCAAGGCTGCTTTAAAGGTTCAGTACGTCAAATTTATCCACATTTAAAGACGATTTAATCACCGCAAACACCGTCCTGAATAGTTTCATTTATTAGATTAAGAAAACATGAATGTTTTATGGTGCAAATATGAGGATTTTAGCGTGTTGTTTCTAAAATGTATTATATTATACTAAATATATATATTACATGAAATAAAACAAACATAAAAAGAGTACTTTTATTTTTTTACATGCTATCACAGGCTGAAATGTTGAATTTTAGCGACGCATTTCACAATAAAAGCCTCTCAGAGTCAATGAGCGTCAACACAATATGCAAACGGCTGCTTTAAAGGTTCAGTACGTCAAATTTATCCACATTTAAAGACGATTTAATCACCGAAAACGCCGTCCTGAATCGTTTAATCTATTACATTAAGAAAACATGAATGTTTTATGGATCAAACATGAGGATTTTAACATGTTAATTATTTCTAAAATGTATTATACTATATAATTTTTTAAAATATGTTCAGTTTGTTAGTTAATTTACTGATTACTGATAACTCATTTTCTGACCTCGTCTCTATTTCTATTTAAGATGAACCTAAATAGACCCCCCCCCCCCCCCCCCCCCCCAGATGATACGGCCCTGTTAGAGCGAGTGTGTGTCCCAGTACAAAAGGTGGAGGAGGGGGAGGTCAGTCCACATCGCTGTGTCAGGTCCATAGAGAAGTAAACCAGCTCGCGTGGATGATATTTTAACATTTATCTCACTTTCATTCATTCTGCACCAAAGCCCATAGAGAAGATCAGTGATTTTATCTCTCAGCGACACATGAGCTGCTGCTCTGCTGTCGCCTCATTTGATCAATTTGAGCCACTTATCTCAATCTGAACAAAGACTTTCAAACACAGAATTTACAAAATCAAGACATTTAAAGTCACTATTGGAGGCAGCAGTGGTGTTAAAATCCATGATTTTCTCTATGGGGTTTGGTGTGAGAGAGTGAGCGGCGACGCAAAGTTAATTTTACTGTCTTAAGATAACGCGTTAGACTTTGATGTTGGTCTTTTGCTTTCTATAAAAGAAGAAACATCCCAGCGAGAGCATGACACGCCTTCTTCAGACATCAACTTGTTTGCTAGCTTCTCGCTAACTTGTAATTAACTTGTTTTTTTTTTATTCCTCAAAACATGGCCAGTGCGTTTCCCGCTCTATAATCTTTGTTTACAACCAGAATTATCTGTCATTTCCATTTTAATGTGAGAAAACAACTCAGTCAGAAACACGACATGACATTTAAGATATCAACTTGCTAGCTAACTTGCCTCTAACGTCTAACTTACTATCTTAAACATTACGCTAACCTCACTAACTCCTTAAAACCTGTCCAGTACTTCTTTTTTACTTTGTTTACAACCAAAATTATTGCCTTTATTTACATTTTTATCCGAGAAACGACTCGGAACATGACATCTTTAGATATCAACTTGCTAGCTAACTTGCTGCTAACTTCTAACTAACTGGAGTAAGCGTTAAAATAACTTTGCTAACTCCTCAAAACACAATCTTTCTTTTGATAATTGTTGATATTGAATTATCATCTATCATCTAAGTTTTTTTTTTTTTGAAACACCAAAGTCTGAACATGACATGACATCTTTTGATGTCAACTTGCTAGCTAGCTTGCCTCTAACTCCTAACTAACTAGAGTTAACGTTAGCATGACCTCACTAACTCTTTTTCCTTTCGTTCTTCATTTACGTCCAGAATTATCTCATTTGTTAAACGTTTATGATTTAATTTGAGAAACAACTCGGTCAGAACACAAGCTGACATCTTTAGATATCAACTTGCTAGCTAGCTAACTAGTTCTACTAGAGTTAACGTTATGATAACTTATCTAACTCCTCAAAACCTGGTCTGGTTGATTTGTTTTTTACGTTTTTTTGGGTGAAATTAATGTAAAAATGTTGTGTAGTGATTGTATTATTCAACAATTAGTGTTTTTTCCACACAGTCGGTGCATAAAACTAAATATTTTAAACCGTATATTAAAAAAAAATTGGTTTTAAGTCACATTTTTCAACGCAAACTCAAAGAATTGATCATCCTGCTGCAACATTAGGAACAATTCCCAGTTTAAATGTCACGTCTAATCATTACAGATGATTTCCTGTTCCCTAAATTACCCCAAAAATCAGAACGAGGCAAATTATTAACGTTTTCCACGACAGAAAATGTCCATATTTTCTCCGTTTTGAACATTTCCTCTCATATTTCCTGGTTTATTGACGACTCACATAGATCAACTGCTCTCTCTCTCTCATTCGCTGCACAAAAGGAAATTGAATCATGTTTGATAATCGAGAGCAAAACGAGAGCGTTCAAATGTCTCTGTTAAAGGAATAATCCACTTAAAACATGATTCACGTTTATTTGTTTGTTATTTTTAAAGTAGGACGTAAAACTGGATCTTTTTAAAAATCAGTATTGACCAAGTTGTGTGAGTGTGTGTTTTTACATTTATTGATTTTATGTACAAATACTCTGCTGATACACAAGTGAGTTTATTTTGTATTGATACGTCATAATATTACAGTTTAACAATATACGGTAAAGATAATAAACCTATACTACATATTTATTTTTTTAACATATTTTCCAAACTTATTATAAGATGCACAAAATCAATCGATTAATAAATAAATTTAAAAAGAAAAAGACAAATTTACAAATGTAGATTGTGAAAAATGACACTAAAACATGGAATTTAACTATACATTTTAAATTTAACTATGTACTGTATGTAATGGACATTTTTTAGATGTGGGCATTATTTCATTAATTTTTTATTTTTTTTAATAATAATTAAATTAAAATTAAGGATAAAAGAAAATAACATTTAAAAACAAGTATATATGATATATGCATATATGCACTTTTATTATAAATAGAATATTATAAAACAGTAAAATCTGATTGAAGGCCTTTAATTCCTAGTGTGTGTGTGTGTGAGTGATTTGTCCCTTGTTTTTCTCCTTCCTGAGGAGACAGAACTCCTGTAAACGTTGGCGTTTGTCCATTTTTTGGGGGGATTCGTCCACAGATGGACGGAGTCATGTGGAGAGAGAGAGAGAGAGAGAGAGAGAGGGAGTGCAGCGGCCATCGACGGCGTCCGTGTATGTGGACGCCGTCGCGGCGAAGTCGTGTTTGTGTTTGTGTTCAAAAACAGAAGCTTCACCTCGTCACGTTTGTCTTTCCGTCGTCGCTTTTTATGAAAAGATTCTTCAAACAAAGGACGTCTGTGAACGAATGAATGAATGAATGAATGAGTGAAATCTCCTTTTTTAAGTCGACTTCAGATGAACAAATGCTGTAAATCGGGGCTGAAACTAACAATTATTGTTCATAATTTATTCATGTTTTGTCCATAAAATCAAAAAAAGATAAACTTTTTAGGCAAAAATACTGAAAATATTCATTTTAACTGATTCATTGATGGTGAAAAATTATTTAATTATTGATTAATAATAAAAAAAATAATTGAACTGGACACAGTGACTGAATCGATCATTCAAATTCAATTCAAAATTGTAATATTTAAAATGATATTTTCCAGGTTTGTGAGACTAAGACATGAAAAACCAGTTCATCTTAAATAAACATGTAAACAATTTGTTAAATTCTAACATAGCAAATAAAAGTAATTAATAAAATACACGTTAATAAATACATTTATTGTATTATAAATTACAAAAATTATGTTTTAATTTATTTTCCAGGAAGCTTATGAATAAAAACAAAATAAAGGAAGAGCACGGATAACAGGCTCCGCCCTTTTCCAAAATAAAAGCATATATGTACTGTATTTATTTATTTAAAGATTTTAATACATTTATATCGTGAATGTGTGTGTGTGTGTGTGTGTGTGTGTGTGTTCTTGTATTTGTCGCCTCTTTAGGACCTGTCTCTCTTGTTTACTGGCCTTGTCAGGACCAGTGAGACCTCATGGAGAGTAAAACCTGGTCCTAATGAGGCAGAACCTCATCTCTGAGTAACACGGAATACTTTTTTTTGTATAAGACGAGGTTTTATAGCAGGCAAATGCATGTAATATTTACGTTTTAGAAACAATAAACTCATAAAATAATTTTAAAAAGACATAATAATAGTGAATATTTTGACGTATCCTGGGGTAAATCTTTGTTTTTTAATCCGTGACACAATAAATATTGAAATATAGTCCTTTTTTTAACATAATTTACAAATGCATTTATTGGACAATATTAATTTATACCAATTAAATGTAATAAATGTACATTTTAGAAACAAAATTCTCATATTAGCGTCGTAAGTAAGACGATATTTTGTCGTATTCTGACGCAATAAATATTGGACTTTAACTTTAAAGTTAGTTCTGGTTAAAGTTACAAAGTGAATGAATGAGTGAATGAATGAATGAGTGAATGAGTGAATGTGAGTGGATGCGGCGTCCTGAGAAGAACAGCAGCACAAACACGCAATGTGTGTGTGTCTGTTTTTGTGTTCGTGCCAAACCAGTCCAGCTGGCATCAGCCGAGGCCTCACACACACACACGCGCGCACACACACACGGCTGTAATTATCAGCCTCTTCTGCATCGGCGGCCATGTTGGCTGGTATTCAGCGAGCGTCTATAGTCGCCTGATTCAGACCCTTCACCGCCGCGTACTCGCGCGCCGCGCTTTGGTTTTTTCGCTCTCGCTCGCTGTGAAGCTCCTCCAGGTTTCGGCCGCTCGTCGTCGTAATTACACACTCGCTCGCTGCGGTTTGATATTTAGACTGGAGGAAGGTTTAAGGGCTTTCATCACCCCCCCCCCCCCCCAAAAAAAAAAAAAACGAGGTCCATGTGGATAAAAATAGGCCTCGAAGCAGCAGCAGCAGCAGAAGCCGGAGAGGAAATCAGCTTTGTTGTCGGGTCGACTGTCGCCGCCACCACTGCTGCTGCTGCTGCTGCAGAAATCTCACTTTACTTCACTCTAAAGCATTAGTTCTCAAAGTGCAGCCCGGGGGGCCAATGGCGGCCCGCAGAAACATTTCTGGCGGCCCCGCAATGAATTACAGTTGATAGTTTTAATCCAGGAGCTACTAAGATTGTTAAATGTTTATTGGACATTACTGGATACAGACCAATGAGTGTAAACTGTACAACTGTATTTACTATGTCATCAAATTTTGGATGACATAGTGAAACAGTATAGTATGACTTTTTTGTCAAATTTTGGCCTTTAAATTTTTTCCCAAAAAACTGTAAAAAAAAAAAAATAGACAAATTTTTCAAATTTGGGATGACGTTGTACAACGTTTTTGTCAAATTTTGGACCAAAAACTTTTTCCCCCAAAAATTGTCAAATTTTGAAAAATTGTGGACCAATTTTTTGGGGGGGAAAATGGTCAAATTTGGGACGACATAGTATTGTACAACGTTTTTTGTCAAATTTTGGACCAAATTTGGGACGGCATATGTATTTTTTTGTCAAATTTTGGACCAATTTTTTTTTTATTTTATTTTTTTCAAATTTGGGACGACGTAGTATTGTACAACGTTTTTGTCAAATTTTGGACCAAAAACTATTTTCCACAAAAATTGTAAAAAAATTTAACGACATAGTATAGTATGAGGTTTTTGTCAAATTTTGGACCAAAATTTGTTTTTCAAAAAAATTGTCACATTTTGGACAACGTAGTATAGTATGTTGGTTTTGTCAAATTTTGGACGCCATAGTTATTACAAATGGGATTTCTTTCAGTTTTTTCCCTTTGGCGGCCCTCAGTCCAATGTTGGGTTCCTAAATTGGCCCTCAGGTATCACAACTTTGAGAACCCCTGCTCTAAACCATAGAAAACGTCACATTCAAACTCTCTGTATGGGATTAAGTCTTAAATTATCATCTCTACAGCGCCAACTAGCCCGTATTTTCATAATTGATTCATTTTCTCGATTAATCGAGTCGTTTTGTTTTCACCACGAACTAAAATAGTTAAGTTTCAACGATTTGTTTGTTGTATTTTTGCGCAAAGAAAACCAGAAAATGTTCGCATTTAAGAAGCGCGCGATAAAACTGTCGGTATATCGTAACTTTACGTTGACGTATTTGCCACGAAATGAAGACATTTTAGACAAAACTTGTGAAGATTTGTCGTGGATTGTTTTATGAGGATATTCTGGTGTGTTTTTACGCGGATGATGTTGCGATGTTATGAGAATATTTAGATGTTTTTATGCAGATGATGTCGTGATGTTATCAGAATATTCTGGTGTGTTTTTACGCAGATTATGTTGCGATTTAATGAGAATATTTATGTGTTTTTACGCAGATTATGTTGGGATGTCATGAAGATATTCTAGTCTGTTTTTACGCAGATGATGTTGCGATATTCTGAAGATATTTATGTGTTTTTACGCTGATGTTGTGATGTTCTGAGGATATTTAGATGTGTTTTTACACAGATAATGTTGTGATGTTCTAAGGATATTTAGATGTGTTTTTACGCAGATGATGTTATGATGATCTAAGGATATTTAGGTGTGTTTTTACGCAGATGATGTTATGATGTTCTGAGGATATTTAGGTGTGTTTTTACGCAGATGGTGTTGTGATGTTATGAGGATATTTAGATGTGTTTTTACGCAGATGATGTTATGATGATCTAAGGATATTTAGGTGTGTTTTTTCACGCAGATGTTGCGTTGTTATGAGGATATTTATGCGTTTTTACGCAGATGATGTTATGATGATCTAAGGATATTTAGGTGTGTTTTTACGCAGATGATATCGCGATGTTTTGAGGCAAAATTGCAATGTTTTTTGTTTTACCCTATCGAGAGTATTTTTGCACCTAAACCTAACCGTAGTTTACATTAACTTAAAAATAAGTATTTTGTAATTTACCAACACCCACGATCACCTCAAGATCACCCGCAGGAAGTTTTGGATTTAATTATCGGGGTTCTTTGACGGCTCCGCGTACCTCGTCGTCTCACTTTGCGTTTGTCTCGTCTTACTCGGGACGCGACTGAATCTGCGCCTAAAGGAAACGCGGCGAATGAAAGCCGCCGTTTTTGTGATCCCGTAGCATAAAGAGTTGGTGGATCTGTGAGTCGCCGATGTAGCATATGTCGCCTCTGTTGTGCAGCAAGAGAAAACCATGCGGGGAGAACAAACGGAGCAGACAGACGATATGTAAATGTATGATTCTATACGCGAACGCAGGATTAAAAACATAAATACTGGGCGCACGGATCACTTAAAAGTGATAGTGTTGTGTTATTTCTCAGGAAAGCTACACAAAGTGTTGGATTTAATTAAAAATGCAATGTAATATTCATACTTATGGTCTTTATGTGTATCACATGCTTTATGATGTTGTCGTGTTCTGGTTTTTGCTGCCATCTCGGTAAACAACGTGTAAAGATTAGCAGCTAACGATGACTAACGCCGGCTTATTCGCTAACTGTGTCTGTTTTTCTTTTGTCTGCTGCAGGTAAATCAGACAGGAGTTCGTATTCGTACGGCAGAGAGTCCAACCCACACTGTCACCAGGTCAGTCCAAGCTCTAATGTTGTCTTGTGTGTTGTTTGTGTTTGTGTTGTTGTTGTTGTTGTGTGTGTGGTTAATGGTGTAAGATCAGATCAGCAGATGAAGGATTTAAGCGTCTGACGTCTTCTCAGACCGGACTTTACGTCAGTAACTATGAAAAGTGACGCTGGTCATTCATAAATCACATCATTTTCATTTTAAAACATTAACACGGTCCGTCCTCACGATCCTGGAGAACTTTAAGCTGCTTTATTTGTTGTTTCTTAGCAGTAGAACTCTCTGAAGCTAACTGCTAACTGTGTTAGTGTGAACATAAGCAGTACGGAGCCTAAACACTGTCTGGATGAGGGTTATTTAGCATTTAGCTACTTTCCTCCGTTATGCTCATTTTATTTTAATTAGCACGTAGCTTGTTCACTTGACCGTTTGCAGTTGTTGTCGTACAAACAGCAAAGCAGCTGCTACAGTGGCTGCTACTTTAGCAGCAACAGTAGTTGTTTGACACTAGCAGCTACAAGTAGCTGTTTTCTCTTTAGCTGCTAATGTTTGACTTTAGCAGCTATGTAGTTATTTGACAGGAGCATTTAAAGTTGCTGTGTTTTTAAATTTATGTTTGACTTTAGCAGCTAAAGTACTTCTTTAACTTTAGCAGCTATGGTAGTTGTTTTACTTGAGCAATTAAGGTAGTTCTTTGACGTTAGCTGCTAAAGTAGTTCTTTAACTTAAGCAGCTATGATAGTTATTTCACTTTAGCAGTTAAGGTAGTTCTTTAACTTGAGCCGCTAAAGTAGCTCTTTGACTTTAGCAGCTAAAGTAGCTCTTTAAATTAAGCAGCTATGATAGTTATGTCACTTTAGCAGTTAAGGTAGTTCTTTGACTTTAGCGGCTAAAGTAGCTCTTTGACTTTAGCGGCTATAGTTGCTCTTTGACTTTAGCGGCTAAAGTAGCTCTTTGACTTTAGCGGCGAAAGTAGTTCTTTGACTTTAGCTGCTAAGGTAGCTCTTTTAGCAGTTTTAAGTTGACTTTTGACTTTAGTAGCAAACTAGTTTGCAGAATTAGCAGCGATGTTGACGAGAAAAAAGTGAATTAGTTTTTTGTTAATCAAATATAGTGAATATAATGTTTGACTTTTATGCTAAAAAAACAAAAACCAGATGTTCTCTTTATTTCTAACTTGTTTTAAACTTTGTTGGTTAATTGTTTATTGAATTAATTATTATGAAAGTGTGTGTGTGTGTGTGTGTGTGTGTGTGTGCGTGTGTGTGTGTGTGCATGGACGGATGCTAAGATGCACAACCGTGATTAAAACAGAAATATACAGATGTTGGCGTTTGATACTTGTGGTTGAATATTAAAGAGCGAGATGTTCTCGCCGTAATTTGATGATTTATTCTAACGTTGCAGTGCAGGTTGTTGAAGTTTTGCAGAGTCTGATGTTTGAGGATTGATTTTTCTTCTTCTCAGTCTGAAACGTCTGTTCATCAAAGTCTTATCAAACCGATGCGAGAATATGAGAATCAAAGAGAAAGATGTGAGACGTTATGATGCGTGTGTTGGGTTGTGATTGGATGAACGCTGATTCTCGATCATTGAGGAGAATTCAAACAGATCGTCGTATAATTCAGATACTGTGTAATTCTACGGGCACGACATCTTTAATATGTCGACCGATATTTACTCCTGTATCTGATAAAAATGTACTTTTAAATGATAACAAATAATGCAGCATTGGCCACTTATTACCTCTAATAATAATATTACGTTATCATAGTTATCATATCTTATTGAGGTGATTATTACATGGACCACAAGGGGGCGCCTGCATCCCTCCAGTCACTCCCAGGACCTTGTGATTTATTATAATCTTATTTTTAAGATTGTTGTTTTACACACATAAATATTAAGTAAAATTATTTATAATGTATTCTAGAGATGTTTCTAGATTCCAGAGATGTTATTCTAGAAATTCGATTTTTACGAACTTTTTTTTTACGAAAATGCTAAAAAAAATGTAGTCGGGAAAATCTTGATATAAAAATGTTCTTATCGTTAAATATCCGACAAATATGTCATTGTCCTGAATTGTAAGATATAAATATCAAAGGTAAAATAATTTCTTGTTAATGTGGCTCTACTTCATGTCTCCTGAAGGTGGCGCTTATCTCTGGATTCAGTGTAACATGAGGGAAATTTCACGTTTTGAGAGGTGTTTAAAACCATTTTAATTCAAAATATCATTAATGCGTTTACAAATGTGTCATTTTTACCACACATTATGATTTGTTTGTTTTCAAAATCGGAAAAATATGAATATATATGTTAATTTTAATGTATTTTAGACACTTTCTTTTTAGATTTTAAAGCCTGATTTTTAATTGGGTCGGAACAATCGTGTTATTGAATGTTCTTATCATTAAATTAGGTCCATTATGTCATGGCAAGATCCAAATATGAATATTTACATTTTAGAATATGACTCGACTTCATGTTTGGATAATCCCAGAATCACTGTGTCATGATATGATCAGCGTTTTTTTTACATGATTTATCAGGAGTCACTCGTTCACATAATGAATGGGTGAAATGATGCGTTTGTGGAGGAGCGGCTGCCGACACAGGGTCTCACCCGTGTGTGTGTGTGTGTGTGTGTGTGTGTGTGTGTGTGTGTGTGTGTGTGTGTGTGTGTGTGTGTGTGTGTGTGTGTGGACCACAAAAACACCAGTGTGGCTCCTGAGCGTCTGAAGGACAGAATTCTGCTTCTTCAAAAAGCAAAAAAAGACCTTCCTCACTTTGAGCTTTGTGATGAGTTTGCTTTTGTCATGAGGACACGGTTTGTCCCTGACGACACACACACACACACACACACACACTGTATTTTGTCTGCTGTCAGTCGTCAGTGTCAGTTGTTACACAGAATTCTTCCACTGTTGAATTCAGTTTAAATTTAGCCGCTGTTTGACTTTGATTTGTGCTTCAGTCACTCATTCACCCTCTCATCACTTCATCAAACCTCACTCATGTTTTTACTTCTAATAATTCCCCCCACATTTACATTGTTTTCACGTATCTGCTCATTTATTTCATTCATTCATTCATTCGTTCATCCATTCTTTTATTGTCCAGTGAGGATGCATAGTTAGTTCTTTTACACTTTAGATCAGCCTTCCACTTTTAACCCATTCATCCATTCACTAATTTATGAGGTTGTAGTATAACTTTCCATTTGTTCATTCATACATTTTTCATCAAATTATTTGAATTTTCATTTAAACTTTAGGTTCATTCATTCATTCATAAGTCAGTTTGTTGTCCATATTGTATCACTGACAATTCATCCACCCATCTATCATGCACCCACCGCTCATCATCCATCCACCATCCATCCACAATCATCCGCTCATCATCCATCCACCCATCTATCATGCACCCACCGCTAATCATCCATCCACCATTTATTCATCCATTCATTCACAATCATCCACTCATCATCCATCCATCCACCATTTATTCATCCATCCATCCACAATCATCATTCATCCACCAATCATTCATCCATCCATCCACAATCATCCACTTACCATCGATCCACCAATCATCCATTCATTCATCCACCTACAATCATCCATCCACTCTGTAGCTGTACATTTGTACATTTGTACATTTGTACATTTGTTGTCATTGGAGATTTGATCTCATTCAGGTTCAGTTTCCACACTTTGGCTCCGGCTTTAATGTCAGAGTGGAGAAGTTTTTACATTTAAAACACATAATTAGCTCTGAGTGCAGCAGCAGCAGGGACCACACACACACACACACACACACACACACACACACACACACACACACACACACACACACACACACACACACACATCTGAAAACTGTCCGCTTATTTCACTCCAAACCGTTGAAAAGTGGACGAGTGTTAGTTTTTGTCGCCGCTGAATTAGCGCTTTGTGTCAGTTTAATGGTTGTGTTTCCACGTTGCATTACTCGCACGAGTAAACACAACCTGGTCGAAGCTGTTTCTCTTGTTGTGGACGAAGCCAAGGGCTCTTATTTTGAAGGCCAATTGCCGGCAATTCCTCTTTAACTTCCTGCACAAACCTCTTGACAACAATAGCTTACACTGCTAAGACTCACCTGTGGCTAATGCTAACTCTAACTCTGTTTATAATAGAAAAAGTGGAACCAAATTAGCATGTAGACATGTAGATTAAACAAATTTGCAGGATAAAGCGGTGAAAGGTGACTGAGTGAGGCTAATAAAGCTAAGTTGTGATTAGCATCGCCTGATTTTTGCTTGTTTTGGTCAGTGTTTGTTAAAAAAAAATTAATTTTCCTCTCAGTTGTGTCAATTTAATGGAAAATGTTCACATGTTAATCACCCAGGAGAGTAAATTTAACCGGCAAATACTTTAAATACTACAAATGTTTGAGTCAAGAAGTTTTCAGAAGTTAGCATGTCAATTTTTGCCAATTTTCTTGCTAACTCTCCAGCATTCTTGTCTGAAGCAGATACCGGTCGAATATTATGAGTTTTTATTATTAAATGAAGCAAATTAAGCAAGATTTTCCCCCGATTTTTGGGCTAAATCTGGGTATTTTACGACTTGACATAGCATCTAATCCCATCGTTTTAGTTTGAGAACTAGCTGTGATATTAAATGATAATCTTATGTATCGTAATTGCTCTAATTGCATTTAAAAAAAACTGCTGTAAACCTCATAAATGGTTTTAAAACGCACAGAAATCACTTTATTTGACATTTTGGTAAGAATAGAAATATATATTTTTTGTCATTTTTATTTGTTAAGTAGCACGACTTCGGGAAGTAGCTTGAAGCTAATTATTCATGCGCTACCGCACTTTAGATAGCTTTTATCAACACTGTTATTCAAAAGGTTTATTTTTTTTAAATTTAACAGTAGTCATTTTTAAAGGGTAATATGATAAAAATAGATACACCCTCGTGTACAAATGTGTGTTATTAGTTAAAAATGGACGCGCACACACACACACACACAGTCTGTGTGACCGTCTGACTCGACAGTGACGCCACTGAACTCGTCTATTGTGTCTTTAGCTGTGGTGTTTGTGTCGGAGCTGAACTGGGAACCTGTCGTGTTGGCACTGAACCTCCTCTGGCCCTGATTGAGGCTTGGTTTTCGGGGGGGGGGGGGGGACGTGGCCTCCTGCCAACGCTTACGAGCCCCAACCCCCCTACAGGCAGCTCTGCAGCCTCTAAAAACAACCAACGCCTCCCCAAAAACAGCCATTGTCTGCTGGCAGAAGGTGACATGAATGCACTCTGAGCTCCAGCAAGGATGGAGAATGTGACGTTTGAGTCCATGAGACTTTTAAACCAGGTTATATTTACATTTACAGGCCATTTTACTGCTGTATAAAGTGTGTGAATGTCTCAAAATATACTTTTTATTTTTAAATCATTTCTGAAAACATGTGGAAAGACCATAAAATACTGTCGGTATTACTGACTAGTGACTTTAATGTCACTTTTGTGTTTTGGTTCTAAGCTCGTTGGCTGTGTAGTCGCCGCTACGTTAGCTGCTAGCAGCAGAATTTGGTTGTAAATCACAAAATATGCTCACAAACAGCCAAGTTAATGTTGAATTCACCTCCGTTTCAGTGTCAGTTGTGTGTAAAGAAGACAAATACACACATACTGTATTTGTTAGCGAGGTGATTTAGCATTAGCATGTTTCAGCTGCTCTGTGTTGTGTTCAGTGACCGTTTTAGCCGAGTTTCTTGAACTAACGCTAAAGAAGGAAGAAGAGTTCTTGTTGTTAGTGGTAATAAAGGCACATTCTGGCTAGCGTTACGAGGCGACAGCACTGAAGCAACTATAAGCTAATATTAGCTAACTGGCATTGTTAGATAATCTTAAGTGCGGAAAAAGGAAGTAGAGTTCTTGTTGTTAGTGCTAATAAAGGCACATTCTGTACATTTGTTGTAGTTGTAAATAATCTGAATTAGAACCGGTGTGTTATTGTACGAGCAACTGAGCTAGCGTTACCAGCCGACAGCACTGAAGCGGTTATTAGCTAATATAAGCTAACTGGCATTGTTACATAAACTTAAGTGCGTAAAAAGAAGAAAAGTTATTGTTGTTGTTAGTGGTAATAAAGGGACATTCTGTACGTTATTTTGTTGTAAATAATCTGAATTGAAAGTGGGTCACCTGCAATTCAGTGTGTCACTGTGAGAGCAACTGAGCTAACCCGAGAGCACTGAAGCAGCAATAAGCTAATACCAGCTAACTAGCATTTTTGCATAATCTTAAGTGCTTAAAATGCAAATAAAGTAATTAAAGAGAGCCAAACTTCTTCAAGGTTAGCATGCTTAACTCTAAGTTCTCTTTCTTCCTCACTCACCTGTTTCGGAGAACTGGGGTAAATTCCTTAACCTAAAGCTGGCGTCTCATACGTTATGCTAAGTTATATATACTTTTGTAGTTCTATTTTTTATAATCTTTATAGTCAATATCTTCTATATTGTACATTTGTAGACGTAAACATTCACGTTTATCAGTGTATTTTACACATTTGTTTATATTTTAAAGTTACATACTACAGCTTTAAGTAGCTTGTTTGACTCTAAGCTTCTCTCTTTTGTGTGTAATTGTCAATTTGAGCTGAAGATTCATTCTTAACCGACGTAAACGCCGTGAACTGAAGGATCGCTCGCAGATGCGATCGTACGTTGCGTACTCGATGATCTCCGCTCCTCAGTTGTCGTCGTCCTTCTCGCCCACCTGTGTTTTTGTTGACACGTCGCGGCCGACTTTCGCGCCGCAATCGACTCGACAGTCGCTTCAAAGCTCGGCGATCGCACGTCAGCGGCGCGTTTACACCTGTCACACAAACTCACGAGGACAGACTGTCGACGTTGAGGACAAAGCTATTCACACATAAGCTGCAACATAGATTTATATATATTTATATTTATATTTAAGCGATAGTGAGAATAACAAACATACATGAGCTGAATCATCATTAAATCCTGGTGTTTTTTTGTTACTGTGGGGATTTCTGTGGCTGCACAGCTGCTGTGAGGATCACCTGAACCTCTGTAACCACAGGAGAACCAGCCTCATGGGTCGTATAATATACAGCTGCACACACACACACACACACACACACACACACACACACACACACACACACACACACACACGTGATGATATCTAAAGCCGTCTAAAGGGACATTCTGTCTACATCAGCAGAAAATACCACATCTATAGGATGAAGGGTCGGAAGATGATGCTCTCGCTCTCTCATTAGCACTTTATATGTTACTGTCGCACGCCCCCTCTCTTACCCACAATATACACTGTACGGCTTTATACCTGACATTTTTTAATTGTTTTTCAGCTTAACTTTATATATATATATGTATATATACATGTATATGTATATATACATGTATATGTATATATATGTATGTATGTATATATATATATATGTATATGTATATATATGTATGTATGTGTATATATATATGTATATATATGTGTGCATATGTATACATATATATGTATATATGTGTATATGTATACATATATGTGTATATGTATACATTTATATGTGTATATGTATATGTATATACATATGTATACGTATACATATGTGTATATGTATACATATATGAGTATATGTATACATATGTATATGTATACATATATATGTATATATATATGCATATATGTATATGTATATATATGTGTATATGTATAAATATATGTATAGATATGTGTATATCTATACATATATATGTATATGTGCATATATGTGCATATATATGTATATATATATATATATATGTATATCTGTGTATATATATTTATATATATATATAAATGTGTATATATATATATATATATGCGTATATTTATGTATATATATGTGTATCAGCAGGTCGACACAGTGATGAATGCGAGGTTCAGTGAGTGATGGAAAAATTGCTGAATATCACATTTTCACTCGCGCTCAGAAGATTTAACAGGTGTTTTTAGATACATATATATATATATATATATTTTATTTTTTTTAAACCGAGCTTCAAACAAACGTGTGACTGACAAACATTCACGTTTGAGTCGTTTATCATTTAAAGCTGCAGCGCGTCGAGCTTCCGCCAGAGCAGGTTCATCATCATCTCCCACTGCGCTCTTCATCCAGCCTTAATAAGCTGAACTGCACCTTTAAACCTGTCTAAGGGCTCCTCACACACGCACACACATACACACACACACACAGATCATCCATTGGGGTCACAGGAGTTCATTTTAGCATTTTCCTTGTGGGGACCAGGCTTAATGTCCCCACAAGGAAAAATGTCCCCACAAAAAAGGTGGTTTTCCAGGCCGTGGTCCTCCTCTTCGCCTCTTTTGATCCAAACGCGATTGTGCAACCCGACAGGCCAGGAAAGTGTCCGACATAGTCTGGAAACTGACGTTATTAAACTGCTCGGTCCCCCATGCACCAAATCCCATTGAGAAAACCAGCGTTATTTGCTCACGCGGACACACGTGCCGTTGTTCTGCTGCTACCCCGTGTGGTCACGTTGTGTCACTGCGGCGAATCCGAATGACGGATGTCTAGCAGCCGAAGTCGCAAAAATAACGAGTTTAAATTTATAGACGGAGGCAGCAGTGGATCAACGACTCCATGTGTGCTGTGATGTTAAATCCTTGATTTTCTCTATGGGATTTGGTGTGAGGAGGAGGAGGAGGAGGAGGAGGAGGAGGAGGAGGGGGCGGAGCCTATCGTCAATCAATAAGCTCGTCTGAAACGGACAGCAGTGAAATTATGAACGGGATTAAATTTGTTTAGAGAAGAAAAGAGTTGAGATAATGTTGGGTTTGAAAATAAACATTGATTTTTATAAAAGTCATTTTAAATCATTATAATAACGTGTGTGTGTGTGTGGAGATATTTCACTCACAGCTGTTATCCAGCAGCTCTGAACACACACACACACACACATATTCTTGTACTTGCTGCATACTGAGGACCAGCATTTCCACTTTATAAATCAACACAATTACAAATATCTACTTCATGAATGACATCTACAAAGAACTACTGGTTGTAGTACCATAACATGTCTGCAGGTGGAGCCCCAGAGCAAAAACCGCTGGAAAACTTTTTTTTTTTAATTTTATTTTTTTTTAATTTTGGGTCCAAACTTTTATAAAAACGTCGTACTATACTATGTCAACCAAAATTAAAAAAAAAAAATTTCACCACAAATTTTTGGTCTAAAATTTTACAAAAACGTCATACTATACTGTCGTCCAAAATTCGAAAAAAAAATGGACCCAAAAATGTTCGTACAAAATATTACAAAAACGTCATACTATACTATGTCGTCCAAAATAAAAAAATAAAAAATTTGACTCAACATTTTTGGTCCAAAATTACCAAAAAATTGAGTATAGCATGTTATAGCAACCTAAGGAAGTGATTTCAATGAAAACAAAGTGAGGACCGGCCAAAATGTCCTCACTCTGTAAAAATGACCTCACTTTGTTGGTTAAAAACCCTCACTGGTCCTCAGTATGCCGCAAGTACAAGAACACACACACACACACACACACACACAACTGCCGGTGGCTCTCAGGAGACTCTCAGCCGTCGTTCAGTCTCATCTGTCGGCCGCACAGATCCACTCTTTATTTTTGTTTTAACTATCGATCGCGAACACACACACACACACACACACACACACACACACACACACACACACACACACACACACACACACACACACACACACACACACCCCTGTGCTGTATGTGTGTGTGTGTGTGTGTGTGTACGTACAGGACCACCCAGTATGTTCTGATGGAGCTCATTTAAATCCTCACAGTTGTGGTGAGTTATCTGACGTGTTTCAAAGTCTCGGTAAATTAATCTTTTTTTATTAAGTTTTATTTAAATTAAAAACAGCATCATAATAACAATGACCTCATATAGGCTTTAATATGCGCTGATGTCAGTCAGTCTGTTACCACTTAATATCAAGTTATGTGTGTTTTTGTTTATTTATAAACTCATTTTGCATCATAAATATGTTTATTATTGTGAAGTACGCAGCGTTTCACATCATAAAAAAACAATTTTATGTGGAATTTTCTGGGAAAATATTGTGTTTTTTTGTGAAGTTGACCTTTTTATCACATGCTCCGCCCCCTCCTGACCAGACGAGATGACTTTATTATTATAATTATTTATTATTACATTTTTATTCATCTGTAGTGAGTTTTCAGTGACTATTTTCACTTATATACTATAGCCGTCATAGGTCTATTTAATCTTTTTTGCATTTATGTGCACAAAATAAAGTAAAAACACACAACAGAAACATTATGCTTTTAAGTTTAATTATTTTTATTATTATTACACACACACACACACACATTCTTGTACTTGCTGCATACTGAGGACCGGGTAAATATGCTGGCAAAGTGAGGACCAGCATTTCATCTTTATAAATCAGCACAATATATCTATATCTATGTAGAACGACTGGGTGCAGTACCATCACCTGTCTGCAGGTGGAGCCCCAGAGCAAAAGGTGTGTGAAACTTGTTTTTGTACCAAATTGAGGAGCTCTGTTAAAAACAGAGTGTATCATGTTTACAACCTTAGGAAGTGATTTCTATGAAAACAACAAAGTGAGGACGGACCAAAATGTCCTCACTTTGTTGGTTAAAAACAAAAAAGAACACACACACACACAAGAATCACAGCCTTCAGTGCAGTACCTCAAACAGCCACACGGAAAACCTGAACTGTTCCTTTAACTGGCAGAAAAATGTTTAAAACATGTTAATTATCGCTGAGTCATGATGTTGTTTAGTGTGTGTGTGTGTGTGTGTTGTTTTTCACCTGTGTGTGTGTGTGTGTGTCACATGACTCTAAAGTGATGCATGATGGGATAGATCAGTTCCAGATGACTCTGCAGGAGAACTCTATTCTTCATTCTTTCTTTCATCTCCTCGTATAAATCTGTCTCTCTGTCCATCACTCACTCATTTCCTGTCTCCTCCTCCTCTCTTCTCTCTCCTTCATCCCTCTCTCCTTCATTCCTCTCCTTCATCCCTCTTTCCTTCATCCCTCTTTCCTTCATTCCTCTCTCCTTCATTCCTCTTTCCTTCATCCCTCTCTCCTTCATCCCTCTTTCCTTCATTCCTCTCCTTCATCCTTATTTCCTTCATCCCTCTTTCCTTCATTCCTCTCTCCTTCATTCCTCTTTCCTTCATCCCTCTCTCCTTCATCCCTCTTTCCTTCATTCCTCTCCTTCATCCTTATTTCCTTCGTCCCTCTTTCCTTCATTCCTCTCCTTCATCCCTCTTTCCTTCATCCCTCTTTCCTTCATTCCTCTCTCCTTCATTCCTCTTTCCTTCATCCCTCTCTCCTTCATCCCTCTTTCCTTCATCCCTCTCCTTCATCCTTATTTCCTTCATCCCTCTTTCCTTCATCCCTCTTTCCTTCATCCCTCTCTCCCTAATTCCTCTTTCCTTCATCCCTCTTTCCTTCATTCCTCTCCTTCATCCTTATTTCCTTCATCCCTCTTTCCTTCATTCCTCTCCTTCATTCCTCTCTCCTCAGTCTCATCCTTTCTTTCTACCCTATTTCTTATTTCCTTTTATTCTTCCTTCCTCCTTCTTTCCTTTCCTTGCTCCTTCCATCACTTAATTCTGGCTTCCTTTTTTCCTCCTTCCTTCCCTCCCTTCCACCACTTCCCCTTCCTTCCTTCCTCCCTTCCTCTGTCCTTCCATCCTTCACTCCCTCCCTTCCTCCACTATTTCCCATTGTTTTCCCTTCCTTCCGTCCTTCCTTCCGTCCTTCCTTGTGTCCTTCCCTCACTGCTTCTGCCCAATCTTTCTTCTTGTCCTCCCTCCCTTCCATCATTCTTCCTTCCTTCCTACTCACTTTCCTCCATCCTTTCCTCCTTTCCTGCCTCCTCTCTCTCTCTCTTCCTCACTGTTCTTTTCTTTCATTCCCTTCATCCAACAACTTTTCCTCTCCTCCTCCCACCTGGACTTTTTATTCCCTCCCTTCCTTCCTCCCTCCTCTCCCTGAGCACTGTCCCTCGCTCCCTTGTCTCCTCACTCCTCACGTTGAGTTCCATCATCCATCCTTCATTCCTTCCCTGCCTTTTTCTCTCATTTCCTCCATCAGAGGCAGAGTTTATCGTGTGTGTGTGCGTGTGTGTGTGTGTGTGTGTGTGAGAGAGAGAGAGTGTGTGTGTGTGTGTGTGTGTGTGTGTGTGTGTGTGTGTGTGTGTGTGTGTGTGTGTAGCTGGCAGATACAGTGAGGTGTAATGTGCTGTCTGATTCCTCTCTAAGTGTTCTTAAATGATCGCTATTTATTTGTCAAGCCAAGCGTTGAACGCTAATTAAGGAAAAATGCTTTGAACTGCTCTGTGTGTGTGTGTGTGTGTGTGTGTGTGTACACGTGTGTGTGTGTGTGTGTGTGTGTGTGTGTGTAGCTGTTAGAAGATGGAGGAAGTGTCATTTGGTTAGTCGATCCCTGGCTGCTCGGAGTGTGTGTGTGTGTGTGTGTGTGTGTGTGTTCATTTTTGTGTGTCCCTGTGGTTTTTCATGCACTGACATCATTTTAAACACACACACACACACACACACACACACACACACACACACACAGAGAGAGAGAGAGAGAGAGCAGGTGTTTCACAGGCTCGTGCGCTCGCGTCAATGCCGTCTTTGTTTGTGTGTTTGTGTTCTCACGGCCGGTGCTGGATGCCGATTGGCCGCCTCGCTCTCAGGCTCTCGATAGTGTGCTGCGTTCGAGTGTAACCTCTTATCACGACCTGCAAGAGGATGTTTGTGCACACTCTCGGTGAGCAGTCGGGGAATCGAACCCCTGACCCTGAAGAGGGTGCGGCGGCCCCCACGTTGTGTCCACTATCAATTAATATATCAATTAATTTCTCCATTAATTAGTCATTTAGTTCATGAAATATCAATTAATTGTGACTGATTTAACCCTCAAACACACCACAACATAGAATATTTAAGTGTGGTTGTGTTCTAAATCACACACCAAACTCCATAGAGAAAATCATCGTTTTTACCTCACAGTCATACAGGCCCTGCCTCTGTGCTGCTGCTTCATATCGTACGTTTACGTTAAAGACGTAAACCCGATCAAAGTTTAACGAACGCCGAACTGGCGCAATAACACGTGTGAAGTTACTGACCGAGGCTTTAGTGAATCGACCTCTCCTGTGCGGAGCCTCGGTGATGTGAACGTAGAATCGACGCTTTTCTCTATGGGGTTTGGTGCGGGGAGAGTAACCGCTCGGTTTCCTGTTGTTTCAACCGTGAAATAAAGCAGGAAAACGTGTTTTTATAGTTTAATTTCAGGAATATAATATTAATATTAATAATAGAAACATAATAATACGTGTATAAATGCGTCACTAATAAAGGATATGATGAGTGTGATGACGTATCGCACATGATTAGTCATGTCTTTGTGGTTTGAATCAGCGGGTAAAGCAATGTGTGTGTGCAAGCATGCATGTGTGTGTGTGCACGTGTGTGTGTGT
The DNA here is from genome assembly GCF_963457635.1 of Microchirus variegatus. Lineage (NCBI taxonomy): Eukaryota > Metazoa > Chordata > Actinopteri > Pleuronectiformes > Soleidae > Microchirus > Microchirus variegatus. The sequence goes on from NC_139802.1 coordinate 43,944,103, forward strand.
GTGCACGCTTGTGTGTGTTTCAGGTTGTGCGATTTCAATTCAGTGTCTCTGCTGGTTTCACTGTTTCAGGTAGCAACAGCCTCAGGGCCTCACTCCTCAGGGTGTGCGTGAGTGTGTGTGTGTGTGCGTGTGCGTGAGTGTGTGTGTGCGCCGCGCGTTTGTGTGTACAATTGTGTACAAATATGTGTGTGTGCGCACATGCGTGTGTGTCAGCTGGAGTGAAGCTGGCATACAGGTGCGCCGCTGCCTCGCCAGCACTTCCTGGTAATTAATGACTTCTTCCTGCCTCTCTCTCTCTCTCCCCCTCCCCCTCCCTCCCCCCCCCCCTCATATTTGCGATGGTGTAAATTAATGACACGTGAGCGTTTCAGCGTTTCACTCACACGACGACAGAAGGTTCAGGATAAACTTTATTCACTTTGACGTTAAACTCTCGATGTAATTGTTCCAACGTTTTGTTTTGTTCTGCCTTTTTTTTCTTTCTTTCTTTCTCGACGGTGACAAGAACAGATTGATGGACCACCTCGCTCACAAATATTATGACAGGATGTGGTTAGCATCCTGTGGTTAGCTTAGCCTAGCAGAATTTATTTTCAAAAAGGAAGCAGAGGTAAACAATTAGCTGAGCTAATCATTAAGAGCAGAAATAAGGGGGTAAGCAGTTAGCTCAGCTTAGCAAAAAACCTGACAATAGGAGGGAGCAGCTAACTTATTACTGATAGCTAATAACGTCACAAAATTTGGTATTCTTAAACAAAAACCAACAACAACAACGGGGGAAATAGCATATATTAAGGTTCAAGGGGGAATAGCCTGCTTAGCTTTGCAGAATTTTTCAAAAAGGAAACAGGTAAACAATTAGCTGAGCTAATTATTAAGACCAGAAATAAGGGGGTAAGCAGTTAGCTTAGCTTAGTAAAAAGCTTGACAATAGGAGGGAGCAGCTAACTTATAACTGATAGCTTAAAACGTCACAAAATTTATTTTTCTTATTTTAAAAAACAACAGCAGCAACAACAGGAAAATAGCTAATATTAAGGTTCAAGGGGGAATGGTCTGGTTAGCTTAGCAAAAAAAGAGCGGGGGAAATAGTTAGCTTATCTTAAAGATTGAAAATGTGTTTTTTTTAAAGAAAATAAACTGGGAACAGGAACAGTTATCTCAGCATGTCAAAACACCAGAAATAAAGGGAAACGTTTAGGTTAGCTTAGCACAAAAAAAAGCTTAGTGTAGCTAAAACACTAGAAACAGGAGGAACTGTTAGCTTAGCTTAACATGAAGAATGGAAATGGGGGAAACAATTAGCTTAGCTTATGTTAAGACCAGAAATAAAGGGGAAACATTTAGCTTAGCTTAGCATGAAGACCAAAAACAAAAGTGAAAACACTGGGACAAACGCTAACGTGGCTCTGCTCTACCAACAATTCTATCAACACAGCTCAGTAATTAACGTTTTTATCACAGAATTATAAAATCAACATCGACGTTCGTTACCATGACGATGACAGAGTTACAGCCTGATAAAATACAACGTTATGAACAGAATTCAAATTTGTTTTTTTCACTTTCGCTCTCCTTTTTACATCAGTCTGAGTCAAACTCTCTCTGTGGTAATCTATCTTAGTTAATACAGTCTCTGTGAGCAGCTGGGTACCGAGGCAGAGTCAGCTGTGTGTGTGTGTGTGTGTGTGTGTGTGTGTGTGTGTGTGTGTGTGTGTGTGTGTGTGTGTGTGTGTGTGTGTGTGTGTGTGTGTGTGTGTGTGTGTGTGTGTGTGTGTGTGTGTGTGTGTGTGTGTGAGAGAGACTATCACGGAGGCTGGAGTTTCACTTCTGTGATGATGAAAACAAAATGTTCCCCTGGATCAGTGCAGAGCAGGGCATTGTGGGTAAATGTAGGTCACAGTGGACGCGTGTCTGTTCCCACTCTGAACAATAGGTCGCGCTCTGGACACAGAAATCCTGTTGATCTGATCACAACAAGACAGTTTTTGTCTTAGTCCCCGAGTTAAATCACTCGCTAATCTAATCCAATCCAGGGTTATTTATATATCCCAGTATTACAATATTATACAAAAAAGACGTATTTAATAAATGTAAGTGACTATAATTTGCCACTGACTGTTGCTTGTGTCTTAAAAACATATTTTTTCAGAATAAAAGCTCCCGGGCCATGTACTGATTGCTGGGCGGTCCAGTTTTGGCCCACGAGCCACCAGTTGCTGACCAATGATAAACCAGTTTACGACACGGCTGTACACAGAATTAAAATACTTTAAAAATAAATAAATAACAATAATAAAACAGTTAGAATTAGCGTTAGAGTTGGCGTTAGGGTTAGAGTTGGCGTTAGGGTTAGAGTTAGCATTAGGGTTAGAGTTAGCATTAGAGTTAGAGTTAGCATTAGGTTAGAGTAAGAGTAGGCGCTAGAGTTAGCGCTAGGGTTAGAGTTGGCGTTAGAGTTGGCGTTAGCATTAGGGTTAGAGTAAGCGTTAGGGTAAGAGTTAGATTTGGCGTTAGAGTTAGCATTAGGGTTAGAGTTAGCGTTAGGGTAAGAGTTAGATTTGGCGTTAGAGTTAGCATTAGGGTTAGAGTTAGAGTTAGCGTTAGGGTAAGAGTTGGCGTTAGAGTTAGCATTAGAGTTAGAGTTAGAATTAGGGTTAGAGTTGGTGTTAGCTTTAAGGTTAGAGTTAGCGTTAGCATTAGCATTAGGGTTGGAATCAGGGCTTGTGCGCTCGGACCCTGATAAGTAAAATACAACTAGATAGAAAAGCTCAAAGTATAAAAGTAAACAATAAAAAGACGAGTTTTAAAACCAGATAAATTCCTGTAAATCCTTCGTCGTCACCTTGAACTTAAAGTTAAAAATGCGGCGAGACAGACAGACAGACAGGACGCAGACATAAAGACGTAGCTGTGTTACGCCTCCAGCTTCTGGCTTCATCCAGTTGCCGGGGCGACCGCCCGGAGCTGGCTCGATGCTGGAGTGCTGGACGAGAGGAAAAAAAAGAGAAAGAGAAGAAGAAGAGAAAAGAAAAGAAAAAAAAGCTCCACAATCAATGAGAGCCTTTTTGTTTTAGTGGGAACCCCCCTTTACTCACACACACACACACACTGAGGACTCTGTGTGTGTGTGTGTGAGTGACTTTATTTAAGACAAGCTCTCTTTTGTCTTAAGCAGCAGCAGAAAGACTCACTCAGACTCGGCCTGGCCCTGTAATTGGCCTACTTAGGCCCTGATTAGCATGACAAAGGCCTTCCTTTGGCCTGGCACTGCCATGCTAACTCTTGTTTGGAGCCACAGAGACGATGATGTGAATTCAGATTAGACTCCGCCCCCCTCCCTGCTTTAAATACACTAATTACTTAACGAGAAACCTGTGTGTGTGTGTGTGTGTGTGTGTGTGTGTCTATTTAAAGGATGGGGGGTGAGAGTTTTTTTCACCTCTTCTCTAACTTTTTGTGCCACTTAAAAAAAAAAAAAAAAAAGCGACCTCCTCTTCCTCTCCTCCGTCTCCTCCTCCTCTTCTTCTTCTTCGTGTGTCCGATTGATCGCGGTCGCGTCACTTGTTGCTCGAGCGTCGTTTGAACTTTGACGGAACGCAGGACGACGCGAGAGCGACTTTAATCCACTTTAGAAGTTTAGATCAGGAAGTGAAGGAGCTGCTTCTCCTCACTGAGCAGCATGAGGTAAACACCTTCATCATCATCATCATCATCAGCTTCATCATCATCGTCACTGGGGTTTGCTGTAGTTAGAGGAAGTCACATAGATTCATTTTTTGTCCTTTATTTTGAAAAGTCGTTTTGTTGATTCAAAGTTGTGTTTTTAAATGTGGTTTTGAATTAACGTTATACTTCATACTTTACTTCATCCTCCACTTTATACTTATGTTATACATTTATTCATTTTATTTAAATTATATCCATCTGTCCATCTGAGACGATCTGATCATCGTTGATGTTCAGATTAACCTCTTTGTTCCTCAGTGTCAGATTAAAACGCTCGTTTTGTTTTCACCAAGATCAAACGGATCAAACGCGACTAAATTCACTTTATTCAACGTTAACCTTTTTTTTTTTTTTAAATAAAGTTGTTCATCTTTAGTTTGAATGAATGAAAACCCTAACAGTCACGGTCACATCATCAATAATCCATAATAAACCATAAAAATATATAATAATCCATTATAATCCATAACAATATAATATATAATGATCTATAATAAACGGTAATAATCTATAATAATCCATACTAATCTGTAATAATCCATAATAATCCATTATAATACATAATAATCCATAATAATCCATAATAATATAATATATAAGGATCTATAATAATCTGTAATAATCCATAATAATCTGTAATAATCCTTTATAATACATAATAATCTGTAATAATCCTGAACATTCTGATGTGTTTTTTTTTTTCAAATTTAAAAGAGCTTTCATTTTCAGAAACAAAAGTCAATGTTGTGTTATAAAACACGCTCATTTTATTTTATTGATCGTTATCAATATATTGATAACAATTAAGATGAATTGAGTCGTTAATATGAAACGTCAATTAAAAGGTCTTACACCTGTGTGTGTGTGTGTGTTTGTGTGTGTGTGTGTGTGCGTGCGTGCGTGCGTGCGTGCGTCGTGTCGTGTTGTGTCGTTATTTTGCCGTTTTATTTCCGTGTCGATGTTTTTCTTTCGTTTGAAGTCACATGATCACGTGATCACATGTCAGATCAATACTCTCCCTCTCTCTCTCTCTCTCTCTCTCTCTCTCTCTCTCTCTCCCTCCCTCTGTGTGTGTCGGTGTCTCTCGTCCAGTCTGGACTGGGCTCTGATCTGGGTCTGGGGAGTCCGGGCGCTGCGTCGCCCACAAAGTCCAGCGCTCAGTTTTATCAACACTACGGCTCTAATCCACGCAGGAGAACGCTGCCTATGGACAACATGGGTGAGACACACACACACACACACACACACACACACACACTGTCGTTTTTATTCATTTAATTATACGAAAAAACACCCAGATTAATTCAATATGAGTAAATATAATAATAATAACAGTACTCATTTTAAATAAAAACATCAAATTATTAAGCATTTAATGTTATTTAATACAACGTATGTATTATAATGCAACTGAGACAAATTAAATTCATAATAAATGAGTAAATTAGCTACGAAAAGTAACAAATAATCACTTTACAGTCATAATATTTATGATTTAAGAGGGAAAATGTGTTTTAATCTTGTACATTTTATACGTTTTGGACCCAAAAACTGCACAAACTCGTTATTCTATATTAAGACGCGGGAAATCGGATTATTTTGCTTAATAATTGAATAAAAAACAGCCTCCAAAAGGGTTTAAAGGCCTGAATGTAATTAATTATCTGCCTTATTAATATATTTAATCATTTAAATATCATAATATATGTCGACTAAAAACAGCTTAAACAAAGACGACGGTAACTTTTCGCAGCGACTGTGGAGAATTTTCTTTTTTAGGTTTCGAGACTCGGAAGGCCAAAGTGTGTGTGTGTGTGTGTGAGAGTGTGTGTGTGTGTGTGTGTTGTTTTCAAAGGGGGGGGGGGGGGCGTTACAAAAAGGACATACAGGGGAAAAAAGTCTTTAAAAAGCAGGACAATAGCGACTGCCATGTAGCCTTGGTAGCGTTAGCCTTGAGCGGACACACACACACACACACACACACACACACACACACACACACACACACACACACACACACACACACACACACGCACACACACACACACACAGTGGTCCAATCTTCCTCCTCCTTTCATGTTTCCATCAGAATCTCACCTTCCCTCTTTAATAGAACGCTCTGTCGCTCGCTGACTTCCCTTTGAGAGAAAACCCTGAGAAATAATATAAACATGTGAGAAGCTGCTGCTTCTTCTTCTTCTGCTGCTTCTTATTTTATCAAACAAACAAACAAACAACAACAACAGAAGAAGAAGGAAAAACAAATCCGTCTCCGTCCATCATGTCCTCTGTGTCCTTCATTCAAATCCAGACAAATAAAAAGCAGAATGTTCCTTTAAATCCTCTCATCTTTTCTCTTTCTCTCTCTTTCTTTTTAGAGATTCACACAAAAAAAGTTCGGAAGGTCCCTCCCGGCTTGCCGTCCTCGGTGAGTGATGACATGACACTTGTCTTTCTGTGATTATTATGGTCTGTGAGCGGGAAAATGGCTGCTGATGATGATGATGATGATGATGGTGTTGATGATGATGCTTTGATGGAAAACAAAACGTGTGGATTATTATCATCGTCTGTTCACTTCCTGTTGTTGTTGTTGTTTGTTTTTGAATCAGCCGTAAATCCAACGTTAACAACTTTATCTCGTATATCACACACACATATATGTGATATATAAATGTTGCTATTTAAACACATTTTAACGTTATATTTGTGATAGGAGTTGATTTAAGTTATATGTAATATTCCGTATTACAAGTTACAAGTTATTTCAACACAACTTGTATATGTATATGTGAATATATATATATATACATATATGTACTTTTGATAATGTGAGCACAATTTAATGTAATTTGTTAATGATCATGTTATTAGTGATATATAAAACATATTTAATAACTTTTTAATATTTATATACATATATATATATATAACTACAATATATATATATATAATTTAGTTATATGAGCACAATATCATAATATTGTTAATAGTATCATTTCAAATAAATGGCTTAATATTAGTTATATAAAGACACAATTTTAGGTTATATTTAATATTCCCGTATAGCTACATTATATTATAACTCAATTCTCTCAAAACTCAACCATTTCTTTAATGTTATTATTATTAACATATATTATTATTATTATTACATGAAAGTAACTTCACATAATGATTAATTAATGAGTTAATTTTGGTTATAAACTAACTTTAGTTGAGTTAAATCAACACAATCTAATGTAACTGGACGATTTTAGTTTATCTTATTTGCTATAATTTCAACTTAAATAGTAACGACACAGTTTCATATAATTTTTCGTATGAAAACTGTTTTATGTAACGTGTTAAGTTTAGTTAAACCCAATTATTTCAACACGACATTTCAGATTTCACTTTTTTTGCGGCTACAAATTTAAAATAATGACCTTAATTATGAAAAACGAGTGCTAATTTTCGTTGTAAAAACCCAGTTTCTAGTATTTTGTTCACTTAAATGTACAATTTAGTTTGGATTCAACTCCGTTTGTGTGTAATTTGTTGCTGTTTTTAAGTCGATCACAGTTATTGATTAATCATCTGGATTTTGTGTTTCTCTAATGACACAAAGACGGACTTTTGTTGTTGTTGTTGTTGTCGTGTGAAATGTGTGGTAGATAAATCGTAAAGCGTTCCCGACTCTTGTCGTTGTTGTTGTTGTTGTGACGCAGTTCGAAGGACATTTTATTAGTGAATTTCCGCTTTAAACAATAACACTTTGTCTCTTTGTGTCTTTTGTCGCTGAGCTTCTTTCATGTCTTTGAATATAATATAAACTCTTTAACTCATTTAATCCAGACTTTATTGACATGTACAGTTTATATTTAGATTTTCACTCTGACCTCATGAATGGACTTTTAAATGGCGGCTGAATGCGACGCCGCGTCGGCCGCGTCTTTGACTCTGCAGGAGTCCGTCTTTCTGCGGACGATTGTCCCCGTGTCCCCCCCTGTGTCCCCCCCACATCTCTGTGTCTCATTCAGTATGTGTGTGTGTGTGTGTGTTTCCACCTTTTGTGTGTGTGTGTGTTTCCACCTTTTGTGTGTGTGTGTGTGAAGTGGACGGATGGGGACGTTTCCCTGTGGGACAAAAGGAAGTGAGGCGTCGTTTTAAATATGTCATTGGCTGTGAAATGTGTATTTTTAATTCACTTTCACAGTATTAAATGTTGGCGGAAGTGAAAAAAAACCGACAGATCAATAACGCGTTTGTTCACGTTTAGCTTTAATTCGTCAAATAGACGTCACTTTTCTGTGTTTTTGCTGTGCTGAAATGAGGATTATGATTCAAAAACATCACTTTTTATGCTAGTTTCAAATTCAGGTCATTTATCTCCAAACTTGCTCCATCAGTTACTTAAAGCTGGTTATACGTTGTTGTTGTTGACCGTTAAATCCGTAATAACTTTTAGTTTTAGAGTAGAATTTTTGAATTCAACGTTGTTGACAGTTAATGTGTTAAAAACATGTTAGCTAGCTAGCACAACAGACACACAGTACAGCAGCTAAGTTTAAGTTAGCTAAAATACAACATCACTGACAGCCGCATAAGCTAACAATTAACAGCATTAGCTGTGTTTTTGTTTAGTATTTCTTTCTTCTATTGGACCAAAAATTGTTGTAGTTGTTGTTACAACCCAGCGCAGCGATGCTAATTGCACTAAAAAAAAAAAAAAAAGATCTTACAATGATTATTAAATGTTTGTGAAAACTCAGACAGGAAGTTAGCTAAAATACAACATCACTGACAGCAGTGTAAGCTAATTGTAAGCTATCTTTAACCCTTAATAAATAAAGATCACGTTGTTGTAAAGTGGTACATAATTCAAATTTAAAATAAGTGGATGTGAACAGTATCAACAAACGGGAAGTTAGCTAAAACGTAGCTAACTTCTGACCGCAGCATAAGCTACAGTATCTATAAGCTATTTTAAATCCTTAATGAAGGTCAATTTTAACTCGTATTAACAGTTAAACTTTTATTTAGGAGATGCATTTTGAGTTCCAGTGTCGTTTCGCCAAACAGGAAGTTAGCCAAACAGCTAATTACGGTCCATTTAAAGTCTGACGTAAAGGTCTTACGTTAATGCTAAGTTTTAGCATTAAGAATATGACATTGGTTACAATTTTATTTAAGGGATACATTTAGATTTCCCTTGTAAATTTCCTCCCCTTTGTTTTAGACGGTTATTTTTATTATAAAGTACGTACAATAATGCAGTTACACTTCAGATTTCCAGTTTTATTGTATTTTTCTTTTAGTTTCTTACGTTTGTTTTATTATAACGTACGTACAATTACACGAGCGTCTGCTAAATCAGTTATTCCTTTATTTTTGCGGTGCATAAATGTAGATTTCCGGCGTCGTTTCCTTTAGTTTTCCTTGTTTTTAACCCGCTCACCGTCCTCACGCTCCACCTTTAACATCCTCGTCTCTTTGCTTTCATCTGTGTTTCACATCCACCGCAGGCGTCTTTTTTCTTTTTCTAATTAATTCATTCCCCCCCTCTCTCTCTCTCTCTCTCTCCCCTCTCTCTCTCTCTCTCTCTCTCTCTCTCGTCTCCCTGCGCTGCAAGTTTGTTATTGCTATTTGTCAAATTTAGTTTGCTGAGTTGATGATTTACTTTGAGAAACAATTAAACGTCACTTGAGAGGAGAGCGTGGGACGTCTGTGTAATCAAAAGGAAATTAGGCATCAGTTGCTAACATTAGCAGGTTGCAGAGCGCCGTCTCGCTCCTCTTCTTCTTTGTTGGTGTTGGGAGGATAACAGCTTTTTTTTCCCTTTTTCTTTTTTTCTGGTGTGGGATTATATCACTGATTTAGTTCATTTGTTGTTGTTTGAGGCTGATGGAGCCTCTGTTCTGCTCCTGGGAGCTACGCTAATGCTAAGAGACGCACTCTGGATTTATCAAGATGATCTCGCCAATAAATGGTCACAAAGAAACCGGCGAAATGAAGCCATTAAATGAAACGTCAGGATGAGGAAGTTTAATGTTTTGTTTGTTTGTTTGTGCCTTTTGTTTTGTTTCTCTGTCTTTAACAACTTGAATTAACATGAATTAATGATGTGAAGAGAAACTTTGAATTTGTGTTTTTAATCAAGCGTCGCATACGTGTGCAGCATTGTGATGATTTAAGAATATCGTTACTACTTCATCTGACAAGAAACTGCAGTTGTCACTCTCCCCGCACCAAAGTCCAGAGAGAAAATTTAAATTATTTGTTCAGATTTACCGCAGTGACACAAAGTGGCCACACGAGGCAGCAGTGAGGCTTAGAAATAAAAGTGCTAAGTAGAACCATATATGGTTCTTCGGCCTGTCCTCAAAGGAGAACCCTTTTTGGCTCCAGGTAGAACCTTTTTTTTTTACAAAGGTTCCACCTGGAACCCTTTTAAAACCCTTTATTCAGGAAAGGGGTTCTAAAGGGTTCTCTGGATCAAAATGGTTCTTACCAAGAACCCTTGAAAAACCCTTTCTTTTGGAAGAAAGGGTTTTTCAGAAGCAAATGGTTCCAGGTAGAACCTCACCCCTTGCAGAAGAACCCTTTTGGAACCCTTATTTCTACTTATAGTTCCAAATTCTACAAATATTTCCATATTCTACTGATAGTTCCCAATTCTAGTTCCAAATTCTAGTTCCAAATTCTACTGATAGTTCCAAATTCTAGTTCCAAATTCTAGTTCCAAATTCTACTTTGACTCTAAATTCTACTAATAGTTACAAACTCTACCTATAGAGTTTATAAAGGTTTCACCTGGAACCCCTTTCCTGAATAAAGGGTTTTTAAAGGGTTCTCTGTATCAAAATGGTTCTTACTGGAACCATTAGTGTTACCAAGAACCCTTGAAAAACCCTTTCTTCGGGGTAAAGGGTTTTTCAGAAGCAAATGGTTCCAGGTAGAACCTCAGCCCTTGTAGAAGAACCCTTTTGGAAGCCTTATTTCTCCTGTGTCCAGCGGGGCTTAAATCGATGATTTTCTTCATGGACTTTGGTGTGAGGAGAGTGAGAAAAAAGCTGGTTATTTTCAGTATTCTTAAAGTAAAAACACAGGTTTTTGAAAATGCCGTCAAAAATCTAAAATTAGACGTTTATTAGCAGCTTGTTACGCGATAAAATCATGGAAATCTAACTACTTTTTTTTAACACTTAAACCATCACTTTATTTACGTTTTTAAGTTTAAATTGAGATAATCCAACAGTGTGGAGAGTCTATTTGTTTTGGTGTCAGTATTTGGAAGCGTTCTCTCTCCTCAGCTCAGACGTGGTTTAGTTTAAAGTCCACAGCGTTAGTTAAATTAAACCAGGTCTTGCAGAAGACACAGTAGACTGTGGGTGGAGGAGGAGCGGTGGTTTGGTGAGCCCTACTGCCCCCTGCAGGCAGGTCCATGTACCACACCAGGAGCCTCAGACCCCCTGTCATGCAACCACTGAAGGCTAACAACGGCAGATCCCAATAGTATCAATCGTTTTCAATATTAAAGCCAGAAATCATGAACATATACAGGTTTGAGTTATAATAAGGTTTTGCTTTTCAAAATAAAAGCTGTTTTAGCTTATTTTAAAGGAATCCGGGGGGTCCAGTCAAGTGAGAAAAAGCACTAAATTAGAATTATATCACTGTATTCCGTCATGATGTCACCAAAATGATATATGTGACTATATTTAGCATAACATCTCCTAAATAAAAATGTTTTGTTTTGATATGGAACTCTGTCCAATTTTAGTTCCTTTTCCTATAGAACATTATTTATGATTCCGAATATTTTTCAAAATAAATGCTTATTGAGCTCTTAAATGATTTAAAATAATGCTGTTTTGTTTCGAGTGACACACATTTGTGTGTAAGTGTGCGTGTGTGTGTGTGTGTGTGCATATTAACTATGTACTTGGCTCGCGCTGTCCCACACACACGGCTGCACCGCGGCCGCCATTTTGTGTCAGATGGGAAACTGCTAATTGAATCACAAGGCATCGTTTGTGTGTGTGTGTGCGTAAGTGTGTGTGTGTGTGTGTGCGCTCTCCCCCCCCCCCTCCTCGTGAATTTTCACACAGTATATAAGCGTATATACGGGAGCTGCTGCACATACATGGACCTGCGCTGCACGTTCAACACGTCTGTTGAAATGTGTTGATTTACTTGTGAACACTTTAAATTAGCATAAATGTTTATTTAGAAGTAAACAACTTGAGTATATGACGTTAATTTATTGATGCGGTTTGGCTCAAACTGTGCAGAGATGAGACATTTAAGCAGAAAACTTTTCATTTATCATGAAAAAGGATGAAGAACTAGACCTTGTTCTTTGTAGCATCAACGCTAATCACCCACTGTTTGACTGAGGTTTAGCTCTGCTATTATTGTTCGCCTTTGTGTCCTGTTTAAGTCAATGCTATGCTGTTGTTATGCTAGCCTTTGTTACCTGTTAGCTGATATAGGATTAATGCTAGCATATAGCAGCACAAAAGCTACTAGTGTTTTTGCTACTATTTTGTTTTGCTGAGAGTTTAGTGTTTTCTTTTGTATGTTTAACCTTTTTCGCTAATGTTGGTTTAAGATGCTTTATGAGAAACACGGTTTAGCATTAGCTTCTGCCATGTTAGCTGCTATTACATTAACAGTACCACAAATACTACTGCTGCTAGTACTACTACTGCTACTGCTACTGCTGTTAGCTGTTGGTTAGTTTAGTTGCTTCTGCCATGTTAGCTGTTATTGGATCAACAATACCATAATTGCTACAACTACTTACTACGACTACTGTTAGCTGTTGTTGGATGAGTGGGCTATGCTTACCTCATAGGTAGCTATTGCCCTGCTATCTTCTGTTGCGTTGCCGATATGCTATCTGCTATATGCTACTATATTGTGTTTCAGTTGTACTTTTGTGTGCTCGTACGAATAGTGCCACCCTCCTCGTGTCTGTTTACATGAAATTGTTATGGTGTTTTATGATACCGTGTTAGCTTGCTACTTGGGGCTGTAATGCTAACAGTAACTGTCAGATTATCTGGTGGGCAGTTTTATTTAAAAGGATGTACTTTGCACATGCGTAAAAACAAATAAGTTTTCTGGTACCGATCAGTTAGCGATGACCTACTAATGTGATGCTAGCCAGCGTTTTGTTAGCTCGTAACGGTTTGTGCCTGCGCGTACACACAAACAAACAAGTCCAGTCACGTCCTGGCCGCGGTGGTCGTCGATGCCCAGCGCGCAAACCTTTACGAAACCGAGGAGTCACATTTTCCCTCTTTAGCGCTCCTGCAACGTGGAATGACCTCAGCCTGAAGACGCCTGCGGCTGTTCTGTCCTTGTGAGGACATTTGGCTTCTACAAAGACCTCACACACACACACACACACACACACACACACACACACACACACACACACACACACACACACACACACACTGAATGCCTGCTGCAGATGTTAATGTTCCCCAGTGCATTCCTGAGCCCAAATATTTGGCTGCAGTAACAGGCAGCAGAGCGACACAGATTTTGCTCCAAGGCTACAATGAATATCACATGTTGTCTCTCTATATCACACACACACACACACACATATATATATATACACACACACATATATCATCTGTAGATCTACATGTGGGAACAGATCTGCTTCATATTGTGTTAAATATTTCTCACTTGCCTTTCTGTCAAACTCGCTCCTTACATTTGGTTTCTCTTCTTCTTCTTCTTCTTTTTTTGCGTATAAATGTGTTAAACTCAGTGTGAACATGACCGTGAAGGCGCTGATGTTCCTTCACAGGGAGATTTCAGCCGTTTAAGGACAGATAATGGGCATCTTCTTGACAGCGGTGCGTTCTGTTGTCAGTTTCTTTCAAATTTCCTGACGTGAAATCCTCTTTAAACGAAACACCGAGAGTGATTCATGCCGTACTTATTTAATCTATACCAGCGTAAGTGTACGATTGCTTTATTTTTTTAGCCTTTTCCAACAGGAAACTGACATTTGTGTCACTTTACTCTCCCTGCACCAAACCCCATAGAGAAAACCAGCGTTTTTAGCTCACACGGACACAGCAGCTGCTGTGTCCACTGCTGCCTCGTGTGGTCGTTTTGTGTCACTGAGGTAAATCTGATCAATGTTTTTTTTCAACCCTGAAATCACAAAAATAGCACATTCGGACTTACGGATAAAGGTAAAGTGGATGGACAGCTGCTGTGTGCTGTGACGTAGAATCGCTGATTTTCTCTGTGGGGTTTGGTGCGGGGAGAGTGAGCGGTTTATAAAGTGACACAAACGTGGAAAAGATCAAAAAAAATATTAATTGTAAAGACTTAAGAATTGACTACAATTATCCATTGAATCTACTTTATTTTTCTGCACTTTAATGAGTTTTTAAAGGCGCCATATGTAAGAATGTGGCCAAAAACGGTTACTACATTCAAATTCAAAATACAGAGGTCTTTTAGGTTTCGTTTTTTGACGTAACTGGCAACCTGTCGTTGCCCGGCAGCTGAGACTCTACTGACTGCAATGATTGGTAGACAGCGGTAGGTGGCGCCACATGCCAAAACATGATTTGCAGTCTGCAAAAAAATGTTTTTAATGCAAATATTTTGTCTGTACTGTTGTTGTTGGTGAGTTCAGTTTGTTATATGAACATTATTCCTGAGTCTCTGTGACATATTAGGAGGATTTTATGGCCAGTTGCTTTAGATTTATTACATAATGCACCTTTAAACATTAAGAGCTTGTCCAAGCTTTTCTCGGTCGTTCGTTTTGCTTTAAAACGAAGCAAAAATGAGCGGAGAATTCAATTCAGAAAGAAAGAAACGGCACTTAAATGAAACAACAGGCTGCTTTATTCTTTAAAAAAAAGAAAACCTTTTTATAATGAGATCACAGGCTTCAACAAAAGCCTGCGCCTTAGCGATCTAAGTATCAGCCTCATAAAACACACACACACACACACACGCTGGTGGTGCAGATTAGCCTCATCTTTAATCATGGTTTTCATTCTGAGCACGCTCTGTGTAAAATATACCTGCACGCCAAACACAAACCGCTGAGCGCCTCGTTCCTCCAGCAGCAGCAGCAGCAGCTTCTACGGTGGCCTTTTTGCACCAAATCAGGCCTAAAAGAAACTCGTAAACGTAAAACTGAAAAACGTGATTCTGCTTTGTGCGTTTTTTTCCGGAAAGCTTTCAGAACTTGGTTCTTGGTGGACGGGTAGAACAAAACCCTTTGTTCTGTACGTGCTAGTAAAAAAAAAAATAACAATTGAGTTGAAAACGGCTCCTGGCTCCTCCCACTTTCAGGAGATCGGACTGTGATGGATGCTAACCCCGACAGTTAACGCGCTAATGTTAGTTTGATGAGTTCTGGCCGGGGTTGAACTCTCCACGTTGTGTTTTCATCGGTGGGTACTGGTGGACTTCCTCATTTACAGCCTCTAGCCTCAAGTTTCCATGGTTACCGTCTTCTTTAGAACAGTAGCATGCTAACAACTCGGCCGAAAAGCGTTGTGCTAGGTGCAGGTGCAGTCTGTGGTACGGTCAAACTGGAAATCTGCCCTTCGTTTGCCGCTTAAGTTCCACCTTTCAAACTTGGTAGATGGTATGACCCGCCCCTCAGAAAAACAACTCATCACATCCAGCGAGTAGCATATTAGCTTCTCGTAGTTGCCCTTTGAAGAGAGGGATGATTCCCCCAACACAGGCGGGCCATCAAGGATTTTCTTTGGGTGCCCAAAACTAATTCTGCTGAATTTTCCCGCCCTTTTAGTCACGACTTCTGTTTTCCGTGTTTTGAATAACATAGCTAATGTACAAAACATCTCTTGGAATTGATTTGTTTATTAGATTTCACAGATTTATTGTCTCTTTTGACCAGAACAGTAGCATGCTAACAACTCGGACTCAAAAGTGTTGTAGCTAGGGGTGCAGGGGCAGTCCGTGGTACGGTCAAACTGGAAATCTGCCCTTCGTTTGCCGCTTAAGTTCCACCTTCCAAACTTGGTAGATGGTATGACCCGCCCCTCAGAAAAACAACTCATCACATCCAGCGAGTAGCATATTAGCTTCTCGTAGTTGCCCTTTTACCCAACACTGGGTCAGGGCCCAAAACTAATTCTGCTGAATTTTCCCGCCCTTTTAGTCACGACTTCTGTGTCCGTGTTTTGAATAACATAGCTAATGTACAAAACATCTCTTGGAATTGATTTGTTTATCAGATTTCACAGATATGGCTGTAAATTAGTCGCTGCATTTTGCACAAATTCGCTCTTGGCACGATTTTGGGTAAAAAGTTGGTCCTCATAAGGAGACACTGGTCTACCTGCCCGACAACAATACAGCGGAAGTATCGTACATGTACGACAATAGTGGGTTCCTTTCGGAGGAAGTTGTCTACGTCTAAAGAAGATGGCGTTAGCCTGAGTTGAGACATTTTAGCTGTCTTGACAGAGATTCTATGACTGTTTTTGACTGCTGACTCTGGAATATTCAACACTCGGATCAGAAAACGATCTTGGGCAGCCCATGGGCAAACAGATCTTGGCTTGCGACCAAAGGGTTGCCAGTTCAAGTCCCCGGGAGCTCAAGGGCTGCTCTAAATTGACCCCAGCCGCAGAGGGGCCACGTCCAGTGTACTCCTAAGTGTCGGTCCCGAGCTAATTGGATAATTGGTAGGGTTTGTGCCAGGAAGGGCATCCGATGATCCGCATATTTGATTTGGCAAACACGCGGATTATCTGCTGCGGCGCCCCCTAGAGACGGAGAAGCCGAAACTTTTCAAGTAACTTAGCAAAATTGTCTCTAAATCTTTAGTGTTCCAAACCGAACCAGACCATAATAGAAACACGACTTAAAAGTTAGCCCCTCCCCCACCTCCCCTATAACTCATTTATTCTACAACTGTACAGGAAGTTGAAGTAGGAACCTTGTTGTTGTTGTTGTTGTCGTCGTAGTTACCTGGTAACCCCTCCCTCCCTCCACCGTAACACTTCCCTCCAATTTGTTAAATTTCTCCAAATCTTCCGTTTGTTTCGGCTGAAAAGGGGAAGAAAAAAAAGAAAAAAAATCACAGAAAAATCACCATAAGGGCTGCTTTGCATTTTTAATTAAGAAACTAACATATGAATATATTTGCATATTATTGAGTTGCAGATTAAATCATGCATACATAATTAGTGTGCAACAGCGCTCGCTCGCGCGCACACACACACACACTCATACACACACACACCTCAGACAAACACACTTACACTCCCTCTCCCAACACTTTTGATACTCTCTCTCTCTCTCTCTCTCACACACACACACACACACACACACACACACACACACACACACACACAGATTGTGTTTTGGAGGAAAATTAGCGTCTGATTTTTCGATGTCAGAATTGAGGCCATGTCAGTTTCTTTCTCTTTTTTTATAAATCCTGATTACACACACACACACACACACACACACACACACACACACACACACACACACACACACACACACACACACACACACACACACACACACACACACACACACACACACACACACACAGAATGAAGAAGTCTCTTCGTTTTTCTTTCTTTTCGCTCTGATTCCGTCCGTCTCGCTGCAACGCCGTCGTCTTTTTAATCGTTCTTCTTCTTCTTCTTCTTCATCATGACTCGTGTAAAAACTCGCTCAATTACTCGGCGAGAAAAAGAACGCCGCTAATTTGTTTGTTATTACTCATCGTATTCTGTGCGTGGCCTTTTACGGTCACATGACCCGGCGTCTCCATACATTCCACTGTACGTATTAAAGCTGCAGTAAGTAAGATGTTGAGTCGTTAGCTTGTATAGCATTCTTTTTTTTTTTTAAAATTCAGTGTAATTTAATAGAACGTTAGAAGTTGTAGTTATTAAATTAGCATCATTTAACGATGCCCTGTTTCCAGTTAAACTTGTATTCATGTCTTTGTGGGGACATCTTCAGTCGTTAGCTTGTATAGCATTTTTTTTTTTTTAAGGATTTGAATTCAGTGTCATTTAATAGAACATTAGAAGTCGTAGTTATTAAATTAGCATGATTTAACGATGCCCTGTTTCCAGTTAAACCTGTATTCATGTCTTTGTGGGGACGTCTTCAGTCGTTAGCTTGTATAGCAGTTTTTTTTTTTTTAAGGATTTGAATTCAGTGTCATTTAATAGAACGTTAGAAGTCGTAGTTATTAAATTAGCAAGATTTAACGATGTTCTGTTTCCAGCTAAACTTGTATTCATGTCTTTGTGGGGACATCTTCAGTCGTTAGCTTGTGTAGCACTCCTTTTTTTTTCAAAAATTTGAATTCAGTGTAATTTAATAGAACGTTAGAAGTTGTAGTTATTAAATTAGCATGATTTAACGATGCCCTGTTTCCAGTTAAACCTGTATTCATGTCTTTGTGGGGACATCTTTAGTCGTTAGCTTGTGTAGCACTTTTTTTTTTTTTTTTAAGATTTGAATTCAATGTAATTTAATAGAACGTAAGGGGTCGTAGTTATTAAATTAGCATGATTTAACGACCAGTTAAACTTGTATTCATGTCTTTGTGGGGACATCTTTAGCTTGTTATCGGGACATTATTTCGTTTGTTCCGCTCAACTTTAAAAGACTGTTTGATCGTTAAGACCTGGTTTTAAGGGTTAGCTTAAGGGGCTAGGGATGAATGCATTGTGTCTATGAGGTGTCCCCACAAAGACATACAAACAAGTGTGTTTTTTTTCACATTTTGGTTCCTTGTGGGGACATTTTTGTCCTTTCCATAGAACTTTAAAGGACTGTTTGTGGGTTTAAGACCTGGTGATGGTTTTAGGGTAAGGAATAAAACGAGCATGTCTGTGACCTTTGACCTCTTTGACCAGGAACACGATTCAGCTTCTTTTTCTTTTTCTCCGTTCCACCTTAAACAGAAGAGAGGACACGGAATAATCCGTACCACCTTAAGGTCAAAGGTCATTCTCCTCCTCTTTTCTTCTTGTCACCTCTCCTTCCTTCCTTCCTCCTCTTCCTCCTCCTCCCTCCCTTCCTTCCCTTCATCCATTCCTCTCCGTCGCCTCCTGCAGGTTCGTGGACAAAATTAAAAAACGCTGTCTCTGCTTCTTTGCCTCAACCGGGTCACTCTTTTCTTTTTTGGGTTCTGTGTTGTTTCTCCTCCCTCTCTCTCCCTCTCTCTCTCTCTCTCCTCCTCCTCATCCCTCCATCCCATCATCCTTTCATTTCCCATGCAGTCTGCCTGGTACAATGCTGGGAGCCAGCCAGCGCTGCAGACAGATGGTCCACTTATTAGATGTGCATCAGTCCTCCCTCCTCTTCCTGCAGCTCGCTTTTTAATCAAATTAAAGCCCGAAAAAAGAGAGAGAGACAGAGACGGAGAGAGAGAGAGAGAGAGTTCGGGGAGGTCTGCGTTCTTGTTTTGAACTCTTTTATTTCTTTGAATGCGACGAATGACGACAACGTTAATGTGACTCAGACCCAGAGTCTCTCCGCTCAGGTCCGCGCTGTCTTTTATTTAAAAAAAGGGACGTTCCACTAATTCCACAAATCTGCGTCTCAAAAAAACGACAGCGGCGGCCATTTTGCCGACGCCTCAGAGGAAGCGAGAGCGAAGAAGCCGCAAATAAAAGCCTTTAAATACAAAAATAATCATTGAAACCGTCGTCATCTACATCATCACCAACCAAGTATTTACATTATAAAGTTAAAATGCTGTAAAAAAGAAAAAAATATGTTATTTCCTGTGACTATTTCAAAATAAAAGTCTTTAAATACAATAATAATCATTGAAACCAACGTTATATGTGAGATAGTTATAAGTATGTAGATTTTAAAGTCCAGGCACCGTTTACCAGTTAGCTCCGTTAGCTGCATTAGCTCCTTTTAGCGCCGTTAGCGTTGCTACAGTTGAACTTTGAGTGGTCTGTTTATTAAAGGAAAAGAGCCCAGTGACCTTATGTTGCCTATGTGTTCCCATGAGGCCAACCAGGAAGTAAGAATATACTGTTTAGCCACCGGAGGGCTAAAAAAAAAGAGCTCAGTTTGAATGAAAGTCAACAGTTCATATTTCCTGCTTCTTCTTCGTGTCATGAACATGAAATTTCAAAATAAAAGTCTTTGTTTTGATTCGGAATGCTGTATAATTCATATTTATGATAATAAAAAATACAAACGTATAATTTTTAAAGGTCCATTGTTTAGGACAGTGACATCTGGTGGTGAGAGTGCAGATTGTAAACGTGTGAGTCCTTGTTTGTGAGTTTCTGCTCATGTTGTCGTTTACGTTAAAATTAAAGTACAAATGTCATCCAAACTTTTGTTCTTTAGAAAACTTGGTTTAAACCTGGTTTAATTGGACTTTTGGTTCAGTATAAAGACGACGGTGAAGCGTCTGAGCTGCTCCGACGTTTGCTTTTCATTTCCTCGACAGCATCTGAACACAGTGACTGACGTTTCCTCTAAGTCACGTTCAAACAAACAGTTTTAACGTCAAACAATCGCAGTCGCTCGTGTCGGAATTGAGTCGCACTCGTTTGTGTTTTCACCACCGACGTGAGACTAAAACAAACTAAGTTACTGACTTTTAAAATACATGTAAACATGTCAGTCTGACTGAAGTTATAGGAAACTAAACTTGGGCTTTGTTTACGTTGGAGTTGGACTCAAAACTAGCCTTAATGCTAACATGCTAAATGAGGCCATTATCGCCACCTAGTGTAGCGGAGGCACACACTGAAGCTACAACTTTAGCTCAAGTTCACTGACGCGAGGAAACAAACTGACAGATGCTGATGGTTTGTTTGTTTGTGGCGCCACCTGTTGGACACTTTGTGCATTGCAGTTGTCTTTAAATTTATCAAGTCATTTTTTTTCCTGTTACCGAGTCTTCAGTCAGTAAGCGAGTCCATGGGGTTGTCCCTATGGTTACCATAGCAACCCAAACAAATAACAACAACCAAAAAAACACTATATTTCAATTTATCCCCCAATTTAGGAAACTTTTGTAGAGAATTTTTTTTTTATATATAAATAAAAACAAATATTGATTGATTGATTTCTGACGTTGTTAGTAAAGAGAAATAACAGGTGAAAAAAGATGAAAACAAAAATAAAATCATAAATAATCATTAAATAGTTATATTTAAAAAGAGGAAAAAACTTTTTTATTGAATTTTTATTGTTTACTGTTGATAGAACATAATATATTCGCTTTATATCACTGATTCCCTCAGTGTTGGCTGTGGCCCACTGGTGGACATTAGTGGTACTGCAGGTGGACTTTAAAGAAAGTATTCTTTGTTCTGAGGAGAAAAAATATATGTATTTGATTTTCAGATAATTAATTTATGATGGGAACCAATTTAAATTTAAATATGATTTAATTTGATTAATTTAATTTGCCTCTGTTTTTTTTAATAAAGTTAGAGGAAAAACATGTGAGATGAACTGATGATGTTTTAAAGTTTGATTTAAAGTTGTTTTAAAAACATTTTTAATGTAATTTTAGTAAAACAATTAAGTAAGTGAGGAAGGAAGGAAGAGAAAAGGTAGGTAAAGGAGGAGACGCCAGGTAAGGGAGGACATAAGGAGGGAGGAAACGAGGGGTGATGAACAGGTGATGAAGAATGGAGGGAGAAGGAGAGGAGGAGAGGAAGCAGGGGAGGAGGAAACGAGGAACAATGGAGGGAAGAGGAGGAAACGAGGAGGGAGGAAACATGAGGGGAAGGCGAGGAAGGGAAGGAGGTGATAAAACAGGTGATGAAATGTGGTGGCAAGATGGAGAGAGAGGAGGAGACGAGGAGAGGAGGCGAGGAAAGCAGGTAAAGGAAGGAGGAACCAAGTGAAGGAGGGAAGGAATGAGGAGAGGGAGGATGAGAGTGTGTGTATGTGTATGTGTGTGTGTGTGTGGAAAAAGTGAATATTCGGCTCAGTTCAAAGGCAGCACGTGCGCGCGCGCGCGTGACAGACAAGGATGGCTTCCAGATTTTTTTTTTTTTTTTTTTACTGTGGAAAGTTGAAAGACTGTCGGCGAGCGTGCACGAGACGAGTGTGCGCGCGCTTCAGGGTGCGTGTCACACACAGAGAGAGAGAGAGAGAGAGAGAGAGAGAGAGAGAGAGAGAGAGAGAGAGAGAGAGAATGGGAGGGGCTCCCTCTCTCTCTCTCTATCCTCTCTCTCCCTCGCGCTCACTCTCTCTCTCTCTACTTTGCATATTGCGCGTGCCTCGGCTCGGCCATATGGGAAAATGCAACTGAAGGAATTGTCGGCGGGGGAAAAAAAAAACAACAACCACGCGCAGGCAGGAGGAGCACGCGACACCGGAGGAGCGCGAGACAGGAGAGTTTGAGATCATAACATTAGGCGCGAGCGAGAGAAGTTTACAGCGCGAGGACAAACAAGAGGAGAGAGAGAGAGAGAGAGGAGCAGGGGAGGGGGGAGAGTAAACAACAACAAACAAACAAACAAACAAACAAACGAAGAAGAAGAAGAAGAGAGTTCCTGTGGATCAGTGGAAAGATGTATTGTGCGTACACGATCCCGGGGATGACAGGCAGCTCACTCATGTACTACTACAACGGCAAGGCGGTAAGAGTGTGTGTGTGTGTGTGTGTGTGTGTGCGCGTGTGTGTGTGTGTGCACGTGTGTGTGAAGGTGAAGAGTTGTCGCTTCTTCTTTTTTTTTGGTGTTACGCACTAAACTCAGGAGCGCGCGCCACGGTTCCGCCGCTTCTGCCGCTGACGCTGCTGCCGCGCGGCAAACAGCGCGAGCGGACTGTGTGTGTGTGTGTGTGTGTGTGTGTGTGCGCGTGTGAATGTGTTTATTTTTGGAAAAGAAAAAGGTGTGTGTTTGTGTGTGTGAGTGTGTTGGACAGACTCTCCTGAAATGTGATGAAACGTGCGTGTTTACAGCGTGTGTGTGTGTGTGTGTGCGCGCGCTCTCCTGTCTGTATATGTGTGTGTGTGTGTGAAACTCAGCTGTTTCCGTGCAAACCTTCCAATATAATTTTTTTTTAATATTCAATTTTTCTGCTGCGTGTTTTTCTCACGCGCCACTTTCATATTTTTAAAAAATACACACAATTTAACATCTTCATTTTTTTTGTACGCAGTCGTTAATTTGCTGTTAATTAATGTGTAAAAAAAAAAATCGAGTTTTTGTTGCGTTTGTTTTGTTCCTGGAACAAATTGTGTTAAATTGTCATTTATTTCGTTTTTAATTACACTTTAAATGATTGTCATTCACACACACAAACACACAAAAACACACACACACACAGAATCATTTAAATCACACATGAGACACATTAAAATAAAAACACACACACATCCTTTTTTTAAAAAAAGATTTAAAAATGTGTTAAATTCTTATTGTTTAAATTAATTTATCTCAATTTGTGCTTAAATTTAATCCCTAAAATGACGGGCGCTGCTGAGATTAACTGTCAACGTGTGTTTGTTTACGCCGTTATGATCTTATAAACAAATAGGAATAAACGTAAAGACGGTGTGTGTTTGTGTAAAGGTGGAGTACGTAAGATTCTTATTTATATGTTCTTTCAGAGGAAACACTGAAGAGAAACTGGGGAAAAAACATGTTGTGTTTTTTTGGTCCTTTGACCTTCTGTGAACCTGTGTCACACACACACACACACACACACACACACACACACACACACACACACACACACACACACCTGTAAAACACACACTTACGGTAAAGTAAAGAATTTCACGTAAAAAAAGGGAAAAAAAAAGCAGAAAATGGCTGCAGGTGCAGAAAGACTGGGATTATCCTCCACCTGTCAGTGTGTGTGTGTGTGTGTGTGTCTGTGTCTGTGTGTGTGTGTGTGTGTGTGTGTGTGTGTGTGTGTGTGTGTGTGTGTGTGACCTTTGACCCGTCATGGCTGCTGCTTTCTACAAGTTCAAACGACGGCCTGAGGACGAGGAAACATTTCAATTTGGAAATATCCTTTAAAAAAAGCATTGACACTGATTTTAAATTTTAAAAAATGTCATATAATCTTTAAAAACATACAAAATAATCTGAAAAAAGAAATTTTTTGCATTTAAACCTTTAATTTAAATCGGTTTTCCCGTCACGCAAATATTAATATGTTTATAAATGAGCTAAAAACACGCGCGACGCACGCGTTTAAAGCGTATTATTATTAAAATATACATTTTATAACGGTTGTTTCATATATTTTATATATGTAAAATAAGATAATCCTATGTTAATCCCACTTTGGGGTAAATTTACATGGTCAAACAAAGGTTATAAATCATAAAATGTGCACAATATGGGAATTTATGAAGAAATACGACACATTTTTGTGATTTAATTGCATATATTTATATTTTTATGTCGAGTTACGTGAGAAATATCAGCTTTTATTTGACATTTTACTGCACTTTGAGTCCGTGGAGAGAAATAATCTGTGTTTTAAATCTAATTATTTGTGGACACACAGTCGTCTTCTCCGTGCAGCGTCTGCCGTCGGCTTCTTCTTCTTCTCTACGTTTGTCCTCTCTGTGTTGCCGTAGCTCAGGGCCGTGTCTCTATCTTACGTTGTTTTGGGTTTTTCTTCTTCTTTTTTCCCGTGGATTAGAAGAAGCTTCAGGGCCTTCGCTGTGACACCGGCCGACGCTTTGTTTTAAAGCGGCTGCGGCTGCTGGATGATGCCGACGGTGTTGATCTGCTGCCAAACTGCTTCTCTGTCTTCACTTTAACACCCTCAACCCCCCCCCCCCCCCTCTGTTAATGTGTGTGTGTGTGTGTTTGTGCGTGTGTGTGTGTGTCGCAGCTCATTTGGTAAAGAGAGAAAAACACGTAGAAAAATCATCAAGAACTGTGGTTTAAAAATCCACGTATCGCGGTTCTCGCGCAGTGTTTGAGCTGATTTTTACTGTGGTGGACATACACTGTGTGTGTGTGTGTGTGTGTGTGGAAGTGTAAGTGTGTGTGTGTGTGTGTGTGTTGTTGTTTAGTAAAGCGACAGAAATTGAAAAACACTTGAAAAATCATAATTATTGTCCTTTAAAATCTATGTATTGGTGTTATTTTTTTCTATGTATCGCAGTTTTTATTATAGAGGCAGATCCAGGACTTACTCTTTGTGTGTGTGTGTGTGTAAATGTGTGTGTGTGTGTGTCACAGCTTGTTTAGTAAAGCGACAGAAATTGAAAATCACATAGAAAACAGTAAGAAGCGTCGTAAAAGTAGTCAAATCTACGTATCGCGGTTCCTTTTTTCTACGTACCGCGGTTTTTACTATAGAGGCAGAATCCAGGACTTACTCTGTGTGTGTGTGTGTGTTTGTGTAAATGTGTGTGTGTGTGTGTGTCACAGCTTGTTTGGTAAAGAGACAGAAATTGAAAAACACTTAGAAAATCATAATAATTGTCCTTTAAATTCTACACATTAAGGTTCTTTTTTCTACGTACCGCGGTTTTTATTATAGAGGCAGATCCAGGACTTACACTGTGTTTGTGTGTGTGTGTGTGTGTGTGTGTGTGTGTGTGTGTGTGTGTGTGTGTGTGTGTGTGTGCATGTGTGTCACAGCTTGTTTAGTAAAGTGACAGAAATTGAAAAACACTTAAATTATACGTATTGCGCTTCTTTTATTCTACGTATCGTGGTTTTTATTATAGAGGCAGATCTAGGACTTACACTCTGTGTGTGTGTGTGTGTGTGTGTGTGTGTGTGTGTGGGCGTGCACGTGTGTGTGCGTGTGTTTGTGTGTCAGCTTGTTTACTAAAGAGACAGAAATTGAAAATCCTAAACACCATCGTTTAAAATTTCCGTATCGCGGTTCTCGTGTGGTGTCGGAGCAGCTGCTTCACACTGTGTGTGTGTGTGTGTGTGTGTGTGTGGACCTAAATCTGTTCACACACACACACACACACACACGATGGAGGACGTTTTCTTCCTTATGGCGGACAAAAAAATTCAAAAAAAAAAGTCTCCATAAAGTAAGGTTAAGGTTAGAGGTTAGAGGTCAGGGTTTGGATCAGGTCAGTACTGATTATGGTTTAGTCTCCAGGAAATGAATGTAAGTCAATGTTAATGTCCTCTAAAGTCATGGAAACCAGTGTGTGTGTGTGTGTGTGTGTGTGTGTGTGTGTGTGGTAAAAAGTGGGTTGTTTTTAAAAAAAATCTCCGTATCGCGGTTCTTTTTTTTTAAGCGGCTGGTTTTTACTGTGGAGGCGAATCCAGGACATACACACTCTGTGTGTGTGTGTGTGTGTGTGTGTGTGTGTGTGTGTGTACAGTGAGTGGAAACTGGGGCAAAGTGTTTTAGCTGCAGCAGAATCAGAATCAGAATCAGAATCAGTAGCAGCGAGCGATCGAGCTCCGGCCCCTGGTGAGACCACACGGTGGTGAGGAGGCTGAAGCTAACGGGGGATGAAGAGGAGGAGGATGAAGAGGAGGAGGAGGATGAGGAGGAGGAGGTGCGAGGGCCGAGGCCTGAGCTCCGGTTAGCTGCTGTCGACTCGCTAACTTAAGCTGCGGCGGCGGCGGCAGCGGCTTAATGAGGCAGCGGGAAAGAGAAAAAAAAAAAAAGAGAAAAGCTGCGGCTAAAACAAAAGGCCTCATTTAAAGAGCGGCGCAGGCAGCGGGCTATTGTTATGCTAACGCTGCATTTGAATATTCAGTAAGTTTTAATTAGGAGAGTCCTGAAGACGGCTGCCAAAAACTACACACACACACACACACGCACACTCATGTCTGTTCATCTGCTGTTTATTTTATTTATTATTTATTTTTTTTGTCACCACCAGAATTAATGACTTGTTTTTGTTTTTTTCCCCTTCCTGACTTTGACTGATGCCTGAATTTAAAATCACGACCACATGTTCAAAAAATGCAAATATAAACACTTTTTATTTATTATTATTATAATTATCATTATTATTATTATTATTGTTATTATTTCACACGTTCAGCGAGGTCGAGCAGGTGCTGAGAGGTCAAAGGTCAAAAGTGCGTTGAAATTGCGCAAAAAAAACCAAACGTACGCAACAAAGTCCAGTTAATTTCAAAATAAAATACGGGGAAAAATAGCATTTTGTGGATAATTTAATGTTAATAATTATTGATTTAAAAAAAAAAAAAAATAAATGTTTTCACACCCTTAGCAGCAAATATGCAAATGTGTGTCTTTGTGCGTCGACGCTGGCGTTAAACAGGAAAGAATAGTGTGTGTGTGTGTGTGTGTGTGTGTGTGTGTGTGTGTGTGTGTGGACATCCTGCCTGCTCAGTGGGCTGGAATTAGAGCACAGCGTGTTATGCAATTATAACTTTATAAATAGATGCACACTGTGTGTGTGTGTGTGTGTGTGTAAGTGTGCGTGAACGCTTTACATTTGACTCTTCTTCATATATGACCCATTTACCTGTGTTAATGTGTGTGTGTGTGTGTGTGTGTGTGTGTGTGTTGTATTTTTCCTCTCATAATCACTACACTGACCTCGTCAGGACCACTAAGTCCTCACAGAGACGCAAAAACCTGGTCCTAATGAGGCATAAAATGAACTGAAATCAACATTAAAACAGCTGCATATTCAACATTCATGAAATCGAATGAAAATGCAGTCGATTTTCAAAATAAAACACGTTATCGTTCGGCCTGTACGGCCTTTAACGTCGTCAATAATGTCAGAATTAGACGATATGAAGTTCATATTTACCTTTTAGCAGATTTATGAACCAAGATACAGATTTTCATAATATTTCCTCGACTCGTACACTTTATATTTGTATTAAAGGTTATTTAGAAGCTTTAATAAGCCAGAAAACCGGTCATAATGTGTGTAAATGAACTGTATTTTAGACGCTGTGTGTTTTTATAAATCCTTGACCTTAATGTGTGAGGTGTCAGCTGCTGCACACACACACACACACACACACACACACACACACACACACACACACACTGAGTTGTGTGTGTGTGTGTGTAGCCGGGCCGCAGCCGAGCAGAACGGGTCGGCATTCTTTGGATAGTTGGGAATTTCCACCCTCACCCGTCAGTCCGTCCGTCCGTCCGTCCGTCCGCCTGAGTCTGAGCCGCAGGTTTGATTCCCGGCGTTATTTTGACTGAGCGTCTGCCAGCTGTGTGTGTGTGTGTGTGTGTGTGGACATCAGCTGGCACGCGGTGGCGTAGCAGGGGACGGTCGGTCGTCTGGCTGTTGGATCTTCTGCGCTGACCGTTTGTGAGCACAGAGGCGTCGGCAGCCATGTTAGCGTTGAAGGCGACGACTGTGACCTGCAGACTTTTGGCTCGCGTCGCACGTTCGCCAGGTCGTAAATCGTCGCGTTTCAAGTGTGGTTTTCAAATCCCAACTCGTTCAAAGTCACGATTTGTTCTCCGCGAGTGCGTAACGTGGCGACTTCCTGTCGAAACTTCAATTAAATAATGTTCTGTAACGTTTTTGAGTTGTTATTCTAAGCAAATAAATCATTTATGTTAGCTGAGACAAAATAGACGTAAAAAAAAGCACAGATTCCTTTCAAAATAAGAGTCACTAACACCTGCTTCCTGTGTAAACCTTTTACCATAATGCTTGGCAATAAAACTAGCTTACTCGTCTTTGTTTTTATAAGATAAAATACACTTTTTTCTAACGTTACGGTACGTGTAGTACAAGTTCTCATTCCAAGATGGCTGCTCCTAGCATCGACACTGTAAACACTGTCGTTTTACATCATTTATTAGCACTTATGTTGTTGTTTTGTGTATCGTACACACAAAGAACTGTCCTCCCGATGTCTACATGCGCAGCTAATATTTTTATTCATGTTTGAAACACGATTTATGTGTTTATCAAAAAGAAAAAGTAGATTAGCTCGTCGGTCAGTGAGCGTACAGTAGCTACAGCGCTAATTATTTGTGCGTTATTGTCGTTCGGACCTTAACGATGTTGTTTTTCTGGCAATACTTCTACTGATGTGCGTGGACATGTTGCTATGCTGTTAATTATGTGTAAAATACAATTAATTACGTTTATTAGGTGGACTAGATTAGCTGTGTAGTTGTTGGTAGCTTGCTAGCTAGCAAACTTGGCTATGACGCTAAAATTGATCACCTGATTTTGTGTCGTTCAGCACACACTTAACTCCAGCCTTTGTACGACGTCTTACGTAAACTGTGTGTTAGCATCTCCTTTGGTGTGGGGAGAGTGACTAGTTTTACGTATAAAGCAGCAGATGAGAAGCAAAAAAAACCCAGATTTGACTTTGATGTCGTATTTATTCAGTGTTTGAGTTTGAGATTCAGTCGTTCGTGGTGTGAAAGTGAACCTTCTTTGGTTCTTATACGTCTTCTTTGTGTCATGTGTGATCTTGGAGGATGTGGCTGCTACGCGGCTAATGCTGGGAACACTGGTGATTTTCAATGGTGTGTGTGTGTGTGTGTGTGTGTGTTTGTGTGTGTGTGTGTGTGTTTAAGCTTATTCTCATATGTACTAAGCGCAGGCTTCACAGCAGAAAGGCTCGCTTAAGGAAGTTAACATTTTTGGCAGGAGAATAAAGAAAAGCTCAGTGTGTGTGTGTTTAATGTTGAGCCCCTCTGCTTCCACACACACACACACACACACACACACACACACACACACACACACACACACGCACATAAAACCTACCCCAGTCTTCATTATCAAAGTGGAAAATGGGGCGGTTGTCATTTTGTTACGCATGTGTGTGTGTGTGTGTTTGTGTGTTTTTGTGGGTCATTCATGCTGCGGTGAGCTGTCGGGGAGGCTGCATGCATTCACCGATAAACACCGGACAGCTGTCGCACACTTTAAACAACAAGACAACAAAAAGTGTGACACACGAAGCTCTCACAGCGACTAACAAACGCGCTAACGGAGCTTTCGGCGTCAACGCGCGGTCAAATAATGTTAGCAAAAGTTGTGTTTTTCCACATGTGGACATCATTCTTGTTTACTTTTGATACAAAACAAAGAAACACGTTGGTGACGACGCACGTGAAGCTAATGCTAGAGCTAACTGTGGTGAAAATGGACCCTGTCTCGGTAAAATTGGCCGTTACGCAAAGTTCGGTTCCCACTTTTCGGCAATCATTTGCTTTTTAAACCAGGAAATACATCGACCGAGGCGTAGCTCTCACGGCGGCTAGCAAACAAGCTAACGGAGTTTCGATCGTCAACGCGCGGTCAACCAATATTAGCAAAAGTTGTTTTTCCCCATGTGGACATCATCCTTGTTTACTTTTGTTATAAAACAAAGAAACACGTCGGTGACGACGCACATGAAGCTATTGCTAGAGCTAACTGTGGTGAAAATGGACCTGTGACTCGGAAAAACTGCCGGTTACGCAAAATTAGGTTCCTACATTTCGCAACAATCATTTGCTTTTTAAACCAGGAAATAGATCGACCAATATATTCACAATATATACCACCAGAAGTAAGCGCATGTAGCACGCTAGCAAGCAGTTTGAGAAGGAGGAGCCAAACTTCAACAAAGTCTATGGATTTAAGCCAAGAAATGGTAAAGAATACCTCATTAAAAAGATGCTTTAAGGTACAGTGTGTAGGATCTAGCAACATCTACTGGTGGAGTTGCATATTATAGCAACATTATCTAATGTTTTGACCCAAAAGATGTTTGGTTTGTCCTTTAAAAAATGGATTAATCCAACGTCTCGGCTTCCATACTGGACTGGAGCTTAAAAATCTTATTTTGGGGCAATATCACCAAACTAAACTAAGTATTTTTTTGTCACATATGTTGTTGTTTTTAACCTTTAAAAGTCGTATTTCAGCTTTCCGCCCGTTCATTTAGGCGGGAAACTGTTCTCGTTTGTCTGAAATAGCTGCGTGGAAGCGCAAACAAGATGGCTGCCAAGTAGCAAAAACACACAGTGATGGATTTATTGATCAACAAGGACAAAAATATCGCCAGTTTTACGTCAGTTTTTTTTTCTCTTCCCTTCTAATCCCGCGTTAAAAACAAACCAACAGAAGTGAGAACATGGCGTCCGCGGCCAAAGACTTTAACTCTGGGACTAGAATTTACAACCGCTTTAAAAAAAAAAAGAAGGAAGGAAAACCACTTGATTTCACATTGTCTGACAGAAGTGAGATGGATTAATGGCAGAAAAACGGAGTGACCCTCTTGAAAAGTGGCCGCAGAGGAAGCGGCGTTCTCAGCGGCGAGCGGGCGTGCAGACGCAGCGCCGTAAGAGGCTCTAATGGCCAACATATGGACGCTCGTCGTCTGCCAGCAACACAATCAGGACTGCATTATTGGAGCCACGCTGGAATAATAAAGGAGGCAGATCAAAGAGCTGATTACTTCAGTGCTGCAGAGCTGTTTGTTCTCTCTTTATGTCGTCTTTTACTTCTCTTTGTTGTCTTTCGCTCTCTCACTCGCTTTCTCTCTTTGTACCACCAGGTACACACACACACACACACACACACACACACAATCCTTTCTTCTTTTAAATCAACACCGTATGGAAGCTGCACAGTATCTATCATCAAGGCTATAGATAGGTAGGGCGCTAGATAGCTAGCTAGCTAGGTAGGTAAGTAGATCAGTAGGTAGTTAGGTACATAGATAGCTAGGTACGTAAGTAGGCAGGAAGATGGGTAGTTAGCTTGGAAGATAGGCAGATAGGTAGGTAGATAGATAGATAGATAGATAGATAGATAGATAGATAGATAGATAGATAGATAGATAGATAGATAGATAGATAGATAGATAGATAGATAGTTAAGTATATAGATAGCTTGGTAGGTAAATAGATAGCTAGGTAGGTGAATAGATAGGTAGGTTGGTAACTAGGTAGATAGATATCTTGATAGGTAGGTAGTTGGGCAGATAGATAGATCGGTAGTAGTTAAGTAAATAGATAGCAAGGTAGGTAAATAGGTAGTTTGCTAGGTAGGTAGATAGCTTGGTAGGTAGGTAGTTGGGCAGATAGATAGATAGATAGATAGATAGATAGATAGATAGATAGATAGATAGATAGATAGATAGATCGATCAGTAGTAGTTAAGTACATAGATGGCAAGGTAGGTAAATAGATCAATCGGTAGGTAGCTAGATAGTTAGGTAGATAGCTAGCTAAGTAGGTAGGTGGATCAGTAGCTAGTTAGGTACAAAGATAGCAAGGTAGGTAGGTAACCAGGTAAATAGATAGCTTGGTAGGTAGGTAGACAACAGATGAATGTATAGAAGGATATGTAGGTAAGTGGGTGGTTCAGTAGGTAGTTAAGTACATAGATAGCAAGGTAGATAGATAGATAGATAGATAGATAGATAGATAGATAGATAGATAGATAGATAGATAGATAGATAGATAGATCATTATGTTTAAGAGCATCACATGTTTGTCGAGCATTAACACATTGACAGCTGGGGTTGGTGCTCCAAACTGTTCCCCTCATTTCTTACTGTGTGTGTGTGTGTGTGTGTGTGTGTGTGTGACCTATTTGCATACAGCCTGGCAGAACCAGCGTACATAAAAAAGAAAACGGGCATCGCACCAACAGCCCTCTCAGCATGGCACACCAACGATCACCACCCTGTGTGTGTGTGTGTGTGTGTGTGTGTGTGTGTGTTTGGCGTCCATCATAACAGCCTATTGTGACTGTCTTTGCATTTGCAGAAAAAAGGACATAATTTGACTCATTTTCTACAGAGTTTTCAGATTTAAACAGGGTTGGATCACTGTAACCATGGCGATGGTTGTTGTTGATCCTCCATCAGTGACTTCAGTCGTGTTATTTTGTGACTGCAGCGTTTGAAAAGGCAGCTTCTGTGTCCTTTAAGCTAAAAATGCACATTTTCTCTATGGACTTTGGTTTGGAGGAGTGATCGGTTGAAGTTATTGATGAGTGATCTCTTGTGTTTAGTAGCTGATAATCACTGCTGTGAGTTTTGTGTTTACAGTAAACAATGAGAGGCTTTTTATTTATTTATTTATTGCTCATTTTCTTCTGTTGCCACACGATTATTCCTGAAATATTCCAGAGTTTGAGCTGAATTATTCTGAAATGCTCGGCTGGTTTCACATAATCAGACGTTACTTCACCTCCAGTTTCTCCAATAACAATAAAACTGTGGTTAGTTTGTTTTAGTTTTAGTTCTTGGAAAATTAAGGTTCAGCACGACAATATAACAGGGGAAAAACTAAATATTATTTTATTTTGAAGGCCAGTGAAGCACAGCCATCATTAACTGGTGACTGGAGGAGCTAGCTGCTACTGTAGCTACAGTAGCTAACCGCGGGCACTGCTTAAAAACAACACAGAGACGGAATTAAAAGACAATCAAACAACTTTTATCGTTTAAAAAGGTTAGCAAGGAGCTAATATAACCAGAAGTTGTAGCACAGTGTTTACAGGTTAGCAGTTGCTGAAGTGAAACACCAATGCTATGGTTAGCAACTACAGTCGCTAAATGCCAATATTAGACATTAGCAACTACTGTTGCATCAGTGCTTCATGTTAGCAGGGCTTGTAAGTAGCTCACTGTAGCTAAATGCCATTGTTGTTACATGTAGACATGGCATTAATGTGTTGACATTAGCAGCTATTTAGCCAAAAGCTGTATTTTGCTGGTGTTTGATTGTAGAATTTCTCTCCCTAGTAGCTGCTAAAATGAAAACACCAATGCCATTGTTAGCAGCTACGGTCGCTAAATGCCAATGTTAGACGTTAGCAACTACTGTGGCTGGTAGCGGTGGCATCAGTGCTTCATGTTAGAAGGGCTAGTGTAGCCAGAAGCTGTGGTATTGCTGTGTAACATTAGCAGCTACTTGAACTACTTGCTATGTCATCAGTGCTTCGTGTTAGCAGGGCTAGTGTAGCCAGAAGATGTGGTATTGTAGTATAACATTAGCAGTCCACTGTAGCTAAATGCCATTGGTGTTACATGTTACATTGGCAGTTACGTTAGCAGCTACTGTAGCAGTGTGTAATGTTAGCAGAGCTAGAAACTGTATTTTGCTTGTAGAATTTCTTAGCTAGCAGCTGCTAAAGTTAAACACCAATGCCACGGTTAGCAGCTACTGTAGCTAGATTTGGTATTAGTCAGAAATAGCTAGCGGCTACTGGGGGAAAAAGGTGTGATATGAGCCGTTTTTTATCAGCTAAAGTCTGTTTGTTGAGCTAAATCTTGGTGTAGATTTCAGTCCCAGTGGAGACAGAACAGCAGAGTGATCCTTTAATCCGTGTTAGCATGCTAATGGATCACCAGACTGAACCAGGATCAGAATCAGATGTTCACAGGAAAACTCCTGCTCCGTTTCAAGCGCTTTTAAGGTGCGTTTGATTTACTCTGACGCCGCAAACGGGAACTAGAGAAGAAAAGAAAAGTGTTTTTCCTGGTTTTTATTCACTGATTCACTGATTTATGATTTCCTCGCTGAAGCTCCATCAGGTTATCTTCTGCATTAGCAACGTTTCTAATCTGTGTCGTACAGAGATGTGACGTCTGATGGCAGCTCAGCTTCTGTCAGCACACAGAGGTCAAAGGTTAAAATCCCTGTTTCCTGTTTACACTGTAACGTTATTATCAAAGGAACATGAAACGTCATCTCAGCTTCATATTGATAATCTGTAATCTTGTTTTCTGACAAAGTCTAATCTGATATAATTGACAAAATAAAGTCTGATTGTATTGATCTAGTTTTATTGATAGAAGTGAGTCAATTTTTATTGATTTCTTAGTTTTATTGATAGATCAGAGCCCATTTTTTATTGATTATCTGTTTTTTATATAAATTAGAGTCAATTTTTATTGATTAACTAGTTTTATTGATAATCAAGGGTCAATTTGTATTGATTAACTTGTTTTATTGATACATTAGAGTCAGTTTTTATTGAATAACACATTTTATTGATAAACTAGAGTCTATTTTAATTGATTACCTAGTTTTATTGATAAAAGAGGGACAATTTTTATTGATTACTTAGTTTTATTGATAGATTAGAGTCTATTTGTATCGATCAGCTAGATTAACTAATTACCTGGAGTTTTTTTTATTGATAATCCACTTTAATTTATGACCTACAGTCAGTTTTTTTAATAAATAAGCTAGTTAATTGGTAAATTAGAGTCTATTTACATTGATTAACTAGTTTTATTGATAAATTACTGTTATTGATAATCCACTTTAATTGATCACTTAGAGTCAGTTTTTTAATGAATAAACCGGTTTAATTGATAAACTAGACTCAGTAATTGTTGGTTAACCTAAGTTAAACCTGATAACCTGATAACCTGCTCACTGGTTGTGTTTCCATCATCGTCTCGCTCCCTCGCGGCGGCCATCTTAGCGTTTGGTTAGTTGAGGGTTTTTTTTTTTCTTGGCGTCTGCTCGTGCTCGGATGCTGCGATCGTCGTCGTTGCCACGTTAGCGTCGCCGCGGTGCCCGAGACTCCGGCGCGGTCGCTGCCAGCCTGCGTCACCGTGGCAACGGGATCACTGTGACCTGGCAGTCGAGCCCGTGACTCCTGACTCTCTCTCTGATTCTCTCTCTCTCTCTGTCTCTTCAATAATTCACATGCCACGGCAGCCATCTTAGCTTTTTTGGCTCGGTTCAGGGGTGCCTGCCGGCGCGGTTGCCGCGGCGACGGGGTCCCTGCGACCCAGCGCCTCTCCTCCGACTTTTTTTTTCCTGATTTCCATCTTTCGGCTGGAATCTTAGACGACACACACACACACACACACACACAAAAGTGTTAGCTTTTTTGTTTTTCACGGCGAGGCCGGACGTCCCGCGCGTACGCGAGGTGACGCGCGCGTGTCGGAAAGCGGCGACCTTCGCGCGACTGTTACGTGCCGCCCTTTTTTTTAATTTACGGACTTGCTCGTTATTCATTATTCGTGAAGCTTTTTTTTTTTTTTTTGCATGGACGGCGGCCAAAAAAACATCAAACGCACACACACACACACACACACACAGAGACACAGAGACGGAGAGGAAATTAAAGGCAGAATAAAATAAGAGACAGAGACGGTAAATAAACACAGGCCACTGTTAGACCAGCTCATGTAAGAAGACCGTAAATACTGAACGTCGTCGAATGAAACGCAGAAGAGACAAAAGGACAGAAAATGACTTTTGCTGGACTCAGTCATGTGTGTGTGTGTGTGTGTGTTCTTGTACTTGCGGCATACTGAGGACCAGTGAGGTCCTATTTACAAAGTGAGGACATTTTGGCCGGTCCTCACTTTGTTTTCATTGAAATCACTTCCATAGGTTGCTAAAACAAATTTTGGACGACAGTATAGTTTGACTTTTTTGTCAAATTTTTGACCAAAATTTTTTGGTAAATTTAAAAAAAAAAAAAAATTTGGTCGACATTGTATTGTATGACCTTTTTTGTCAAATTTTGGACCAAAAATGTAAAATGAAAACCGAAAAAGTTTTCCAGCCCTTTTTGCTCTGGGGCTCCACCTGCAGACATTTTATGGTACTGCAACCAGTAGTTCTACATAGAGGTCATTCGTGAAGTAGATATTTGTAATTGTGTTGATTTATAAAGTGGAAATGCTGGTCCTCACTTTGTCAGCAACTCGGTCCTCAGTATGCAGCAAGTACAAGAATGTGTGTGTGTGTGCGTGTGTGTGTGTGACAGCTTGGCCGCCGCACACAGCGAGCACAGGTCCCATTGGCCGGCGTTTCCTTTGCGACGGGTGTTTGGATCGGGCCGACTGCCATCGCACCAGCTGAGAGAACATGTTTGTGCACGTGCGTGCATGTGTGTGTGTGCACGTGCGTGCGTGTGTGTGTGCATGTGCGAGGTGACAGCGCAGCGATCACACGGATTCTCGTTCTTCTTCTTCTTCTTCGTCCATCGTCTCAAACGTCTCTCTTGGTCACAAACCCGTGCTGCGTTCAAGGACCTGCTATGACTCCACATACAATAAACACACTAATAATAATAATCTACCGTAATATACTAAATATACAGTATTTTCTATTGTTTTCTTACGTTCTTGAAAACAAGTGTAGAATACGTGCAGGAAATGCAACTTTTTCACTCCCAAACTCTTCGCCCACACCCGTTTAAAGTTGTGTTGATGGGAATCAGGTGTGTGTGTGAAACTTAAAGATTGTTGTTAATTACTCCAACAATTGATGAATTATTAAATCACTTAATTAGCTCTAAGAACGCTAACAGGCTCCTCACCGAGGTCTTTATTCTCTTCTTTCTTTCTTTCTTACCTGATTTTTTCTTTTTGCACTTGAACTCCACACGGGATCGCTGTCAGTCGCAGGTGTTTGACCTCTGACCCCTTGTGTCCTGAAGAATGTGTCGGGGAGATAACGCACACGCACGCACGCACACACACACACACACACACTCTCTCTCTTCACATGTGGCCACAAACAGGAACAGACATGTTGGATAACGAGATGATTTTCACTGTGTGTGTGTGTGTGTGAATGTTGGTCGAGGCGTGTGTGTGTGTGTGTTTTCTCGCTAACAATCTCTGGTGTTAGACGACATGTGGCTGTAATTAAATCAAAGGAAATGGGTGAAAAATAGTGTGTGTGTGTTTGTGTGTGTGTGTGTGTGTGTGTGAGAAAGGAAAATGAGAGGCGAATAAAACGAGCTTGGACGAGACTTGTAAAGAGACGTCACCTGTGGAGACACACACACACACACACACACACACAGTAAAACTAATGATATTTCTCAGCTGAAGTCCACGTTTTATTTATAATAATAATATTATTACTATTGTACAAACTTACACAAACATGATCACTATCACACGTTTACAGTGATTCAGTGATTATTGATGATTGAGTTGTTTTTAATGATTTCTTTGTTTATGGAGCAAAGAAAAGCAGAAAATGTTCATTTAAGAAGCCGAAAAATCACAGAAACTTCTTTTAATTGTTAAAAATAATTAAATTATAATTAAAAATATATAATAATAAAAGTGAGCAAGCCTTATGAAATGTGTACAAATCTCATTTTATTAAGTACGTCCAACCATCATTGTTATTATTAATATTATTATTACTATTATTATTAATATTATCATTTAAACATTTGTTGTTATTATTGAACATAATATCATTATTAAATTAATATAGTTTTTCTGGTCTTTGGAAAAAATAACCAAAGAATTTAGTTTCTTCTGTGTTTGTTTATATTTCTATACAAGTCACATACAGTGTGTGTGTGCGTGCGTGTGTGTGTGTGTGTGTGTGTGTGTGTGTGTGTGTCTCCCATGTGCATATTTATGAAGCTCTCGATGTTTTCTAAAGCCACATGATTCGTTATTTCCTTCCGCGGATGGGTATTACACACACACACACACATGCACATGTACACACACATGTACACACACATGCACACAAACACACACTAGCACACACACACAGTCCCAGACCTCTGGCTGTTTCCTGTATCAGGGGAAACATTATAAAGCCACATAATGTTCACACACACATACACACACACACACACACATACACTTACACTCACACACACATACACACACACACACACACACACTCACACACACACACAAGCTGCAGTTTCAATAACTTTATTGATCTGTTCCCGTTTCTCCTCTAATCCTCATTAATCTGTTATTACTCATTTATTAAATATTCCCTCAGACGTTCAGATTAAACGTCTGTTTAACGTGATGAAACTTGACTTATTTGCATATTGTTCATAATTATAAAGCTTTTATACTTTAATTTACTTTTTTATTCTCTACAGAACGTTTTAAACTTAGATTTAAACCTTGTTATATGATGATAATAATAATTATAATGTTTTTCATTATAAGGCAACTAATATCAGTGATGCTATAATAACATGTTAATATTACACACGACCTTAAACACTTAAAAGATAAACATAGTCTCATATAATTTGTTTTTTTAATCATTTAAAATCAGTTTCTTGATGAAAATCTTCATATTCTGATAAATTCACCGCTGTTTTGAGAGAGAAAAGTACTTTTTATGGCAGATATTAGTCAGTAAACGCTTCATTTTATGAATAAAAGTTAATTTTAAATACAGTTTATTACTTTAATGCGTTTTATTGTTAAATAAGGCAGTAAAAAAAACCCTGTAAACACAGATTATGTTTTACAGAGATGATGTCATGATGACATATAAAGAATATAAAGTGTAATAGTATCAGCTGTGATGATGATGATGATGATGATGATGATGATGATGGTGTCGTGTTCACACTGCAGCCTGTAAATGAATTCAAGATGGCGTCTGGTCTCACTATAGAAGCCACAACATCAAAGACGCAATTAAGTCTGTGTGTGTTAGTTTGTGTGTGTGTGTGTGTGTTAGTTTGTGTGTGTGTGTGTGTGTGTGTGTGTGTGTGTGTGTGTGTGTGTTAGTTTGTGTGTGTCTGTGTGTGTGTGTGTGTGTGTTAGTTTGTGTGTGTGTGTGTGAAGAAAATGTAAGGAAATAACTCCTCTTTTTGTCACTTCCTCTCCGTCTCATACAAAAGTCCATAGAGAAAATCGTCGATTTTAGCTCAAGGGAACACAAGAGGTCGCAGGTCGACCGATGCCTCGTTTGCTCGCTCGCTGTGTCGCTCGGGTGAATCGGAACGAGGGGATTTCAACGCCGAATTCACCAAAATGACGGATTTTAAACTTTTGACTTAGTTTGGCGGCGGCGGCAGACGATCGGCTCCTGTGAGACGTGCGACGCTTAAATCGACCGTTTTCTCTATGGGGTTTGGTGCAGGAGAGTGAGAGAGAGAGAGCGGTTTGACAAAGTGACAGAAAAGTGCATCTAAGAGTGGGAAAAAAAACAACCTGAACGATTATATTTCACACTTTATACACAAACACACACATATATATATATACATATATG